>NC_049202.1:18756101-19088601 GCF_013347855.1 Anguilla anguilla
GTGGAGTGCCTTTAGTCCTGGCAGTCTGGCCTGCTGTCGGTCTGTCACTTTCCTCCCCGAAAACCTCATTAAACTAGCCCACCTAGCTCTAGCGCTAGCTTCTGGTTCTTGAATTCTTAACCTCTTTTTTTAATTTTGTTGAATATATCTGCTGTGTATTCTCATCAGAACTGGAGTTGCTAATAACAGACTTCAAACAATGATGTGTCTTTTTTAATTGATTTTTTGTCATAATAGTCACATTAAACCTATACATATGCACTGTTTTTAAAGATAGTTGGTCAGTTTCTTTCACACACACAAATACTGTACACACACACACACACACCCACACACACACACACACACACACACACGCGCGCGCGCACATACCGTTCTACTGGTTTCTCCTCTCTCCCTTATTCTCTTCCTCGTCGTACCTCTCCTACCTATCTAGAGACAAGCGCTGAATGCTAATTGGCATCTCTAGGAAGGGGGGGGGGGGTGCAAAGCTGGGAAGCTGTGATTCGCTGCTCACAGACGGAGAGAGGGGGAGAGAGATACGCATGGAGGGAGTGAGGTAGAGAGAGAGAGAGAGAGAGAGAGAGGGAGCGATCGCCCTCCCATCAGGTCTCTTTCTCGCTGTGATTCAAACGCTTCTCATCCGCAGAAGGGAGGACAAAAAAGGGAGACGGCATTTTAAAAGGACCGAGCGACGAGGACGGAAGGACTCCTCGCCTCTCAGCTCGCCCCGCGGAACACGGGATTGGGAAAGAGGAAAACCGTGTCGACGCATTAGGAGCACAAACAAGTGGATGTCCCAAAAAAAAAAAAATTCTGGAATATTTTTTCCTCCTCCTGAAAAAAAAAACCCAAAAATGAGGATCGGACAGCATTTGAAGAACCTGGTCAGATAAGAAGAGGATATACGTGTTTTGGACAGGGGTGCCGAGTAGCCTCCTTACTTCCATGGAGAGGGTCCATTTTGAACGGGTGCAACAGGATATACTCTCCCCCGTGGACAAAACCGCCAGCCTTCCTCTGGACCTGCATCCTTAGCCGGACCGTTCGCTCCTCACCCGGAACTCCCTTAAGCTCACCGTGGGTTTTTAGTGGGGCTTATTTTTTGGTTTGTTTGTTTTTGTCCTTTGTGTGTGTGTGTTTGTGTGTTCTTTTCTGGGAGACATGACGCAACATCGAGAGGGATTTGGGAATCTCTGCTTGTGAGTGGGCGGAAGCCTCTCTCTCTCCTGCTGTCCAAGCGGTGTGTTTGCGTGGTGTGTGTATGTGCGTGCGCGTGTGCGCGCGTATTTGCGTGCTTGTGTGTGCGTGAACTTGCCTTTCCAGCTGTTTGTTTTTAGAAATTTCCATTTCCTTTCATTTGTCCAGATGCCACCACAGGTGTAATTGCCCATTAGTGTGAGTGTGTGTGTGTGTGTGTACCTGCGTGTTTGTGTTTTAGTTCTGTTCTGTGCCTGCAGGAAGTCCACAGGTGTATACAGGAGGAGCTGTGGTGCACCTGCACTTAGGACTTGGCTGTAGGGCTTACAGAGTCAAGCTGGGAAGTCACTGTGTCTTTGGGGGTGTGAAGAATCGGTTTGCACCCTTTGGTAAACACACCTTTTGGCCCTCAGGACCAGAAAGGGGCTGTGGACACTAGAAGGCGCCCCCACACCGAGCAGCTCTGCCTGGACGTGTCCCGACAGATCAAAGGGACACCGCCTCTCAGAATCCAGCCACAGTTCATTTAGACCCCGTGGATAAAACTGTGAAGGACCTTCAGCTGTACTAGCGTCCGTGTCTCTGCATGTATAATAAATCAATCAACGCCTAAATCAATATTTCATGTCCAGCCACTCTGCCCACAGGAGTCTTTGAGTACCGTGTGGCATTCTCTTTTTCTCAGGACCTCCCAAAGCTTCCCTGTGACTCTGGAAACAACAACTGTGGCCTAGCGCGTCTGACATCACCGCGCGCGCCCGACTAACCAAGAGCAGGCCTTCTTCTGCCTGCCCGAAGGAGTACACCCCTGTCTTTGCGAATCACATCGCTTACCTGCCCCGACTGCCGGCGCTGAGTCTGAGTCTTGGGAGCTGACAGGAAGAGAGATAGAGAGATAGAGAGATAGAGAGATCGGGAGAGACAGACGGAGCGAAGAAGAGTCGTCTGCCCGATCCCCGGAAGACCGGACGCCAGCTGCGAGAACCGTCAGGAAAGCGCGAGAGCGAGAGGACCCGAATTTCGCCAACCTCTCGGGGGTTCTGAGTGCCGCCTCCGCCCCAGGGCCCTGACCCGCCGCCGTCACCGCCACCGCCACCGTCACCATGATTGGGGTGAACAGCCTGCACTCGGCGGGGCGCCTGCGGTCCCGCTCCCTCTGCTCCGTGCGCTACGGGCGTGACTTTCGGGTGATGGACCCCTTTCGCTTCCCCCGGACCCCCCGCTCGCGCTCTCTCAAGCCTCTGGTGTTCCCCGACCTGCTGGGCAAGGCCCAGGACGGCCAGAACCACCCGCAGGCCCGCAAGAGGAAAAAGGTATGGCTCTGCTCCCTAAAACGCCACGGGCTGACCCCTCACCTCACCTCTTACCTATTGTACGCACACCTGCTGAGGACAATACTGCAGCTCACATTTAACTTATAACTGTGGCTACACACACCTGATATTGATAATGTCATTTATACTCATCTTCTGGGCCATATCACCACTACACACACCTGAAGTGGAAAACTTAGGTAACGCTCACCTGTCTCACTTTCTCTCTCTCTCTCTCTCGCTCTCTCTCACACACACACACATTCACACTCAGTTGGTTTTGTGGTTTTGGAACACTTACAGCTTCCACCTGCATTTGGGGTCCTATTTTGGGACCCTTTGGGGATTTCTATTACACACACACCTCAAAATTAACTGGAGTGCACGTCCACTCACCTGTTGGTGTCTTGAGGGTCATGTATCCGGTGAGCAGCTCACTCCTGTAGTGAAACCTGCATTAGTGTGGAGGGCTGAAGCAGAGATGGCATTGGGGGATAGCCCACTCCTAATTATCCTTTATTGTCCTACCTTTAACCTTTTGACCTTTTTTAAAAAAACCAGTGTCCTCATTGACTTGGGCCACTTTTAATCTTCTATAAGTGCAGTCAGCACGCTGAGTGTACCTGCCAACACAATTTGCACAGGGTTTTCAGTGAGTCTAAAAGCGGAAGATCTACATCACTGTCGCCTGGAGAAAATACTAAAATCCAATCGATTAAACCTGGTTGCCTTTCCAAAGATTACATCCCCCAAATGCTGATTGTGTCTGGTTTATTTATTTTTTTATTTATTTTTTTACAGTACTTGTCCTGCCTCAGAGACCGCCGTGTTGGCCTAACCCTTTCAGCATTCAGGAACTTGAAACCTTTTCAGAATTACTTATCGGGCTGTCGGTCACAGCTGTGTGGCATGGATGCCCACTTCAGAATTCATGGCTCAACCATATGCTGTTCTTAGATGAAGTGGGCAAGGTAAAAATCTGTGTGCGCAGTTTCTTAACAGGTGCTTGACTCCTGCCTGTATGGCCTACTGCTCTTGTAATAACTGTGTGGTCATGAGAGACCCATTTTTCCCAGCTTAAGAACGCTTTCCTCGCCAAGTCACCATTGCATGTTAATGCTGAAGTGATAATGGCTTCCTGTTGATAATCTCAAATAAATAGCTAGTTTATTGGCTGCGGGTTTTATTAGGTACATGCATTTATCTGAGATTTGAAGCAATTTGTGCTGTTTTAGTGGTTTTACATGAAAAGAAAGAATTCAATATTTGCTGTGATTCTTTTAGCCATCTAGTGCACTTGCTGACTTAAAGGTGCAGTATGTAAGTTCTGAGAAACGAACAAGAGTGAGCTAGATTTTGAAAAAAATGTTCCACCCCCTCCCCTCTGCTCTCCCTTCAAAGCCCCTACTTCCAAACACATGCACTTTCACTGCCTGGCATCTGAGTACTGGAGAGAGAGGGCAAGAGCATTGAAAAGTAGGGAGAGGAGTGCAGCACATCATGCCTCATTCACAGGTAGGAAAGAAAACACAACGTCATCATAATGGACATAAACAATGAACGTAGCTATAGCTTTTACTTACAGCTATGGTCTACAGCAAGCATGATATTATCGGCAGAAATGATTGAGCTTGATGCCTGATTGATGCACAGCCAAACTTCATTTTGAATTGAATATTATTTTTGCTACAGCAAATTTCACCTATTATGTTTGTTGATAAAGTAGCTAAGTCGGCTGCACAGTTCAGGGCCATAATAAATCCCAACAGAAATTAAACAAGCAAGATAATTATCTGTCCAGCAGCAATAAAGCAAGCTCAGCATCACTTTTGAAGCCCTTCAAATCTCTGAGCTCTCACCATCACTGAAATGCCAAACTGATGTTCACTCTTATCTTGTCTCTCGCTAGGTTCAAGTCCTTTTTGGTAAGAATCTTTTATTCTTCTGTCATTTTTTTTTTGCTGTTTTTATCAGTATATGCTGTTGTAGGCAAAGCAGAACTGGTCATTTTGGCAAATGGTTCCCCTGGAGTTCTTATTTCATTTTGTACTAGCTTGCTATATCTATCTATTGCACTGCCTCTGCAATATCTCTGCTCTGGTCTTATCTGTGCAATCCTGCCCTGCCTGCTTTGACAGTGCTGTGAACACGTAACATGATTGACTGGCAGGTAGGGCAGCCTCCATGCAGAGAGCTGTCCTGATTGGTTGTTAAGATTCAGGCACTGTGAAATTTGGAGTGGCTGATTTCAGAGCTTGGGGCAGTCAGAGAGATGAGATATTTTTCCTAGAGATTTTAATTTATTGATATCTATAGGGATGTGGAAGAAATTTAACCAAATATACACAAACGTTTTCTAATACAAACTTACATACTGCACCATGGAGTTTCAGTAGTTCTAATTGAGGGAAAATGTGAAATGGATAAGTAAATATCTTAAAGAAACAAGACTATATGATGAAGAGAACATAATATTTGGTAAGTCTGGTCATTTACCTACAAACATTTTTAACAGGTTTATTTTGGTCAGAAGATCTACTTACAGTAACAAAAGATGATTTTTTTTGGTTCATAAAAAATGTAATTGTTTTGTACAGAGCAGGTTCAAATATATGGGATCTCAGAAATGCACCGTGAGTCGAATTGGTTTAGATACTGCTATTTATAATTATTTTGCATCCCACATCCCGTACTGTCCCCAAAATAGCTTGCATGGTAGTACCACTTTAAAGGAGGTTACTTCACTGCTCCTGGAGTAAGTGGTGATTCTCCACTATGGCTGTTCTGTGCTTAGGTGTGCAGTGCTTCCCCTGACCTCCTTGTGTCTTTCAGCTCACCTACTGCTGTATATCTAATGAGGACAATGTGTGTGTGCATGTACGCGTGCGTGTGTGTGTCTGTGTGTATGTATGTGTGTGAGTGTGTGTGTGTCTGTGTCTGTGTGTGTTACTATGTGTTTGTATATGTATGTGCGTGTGTGTGTATGTGTGTGTGTGTGTTACTATGTGTTTGTATGTGTGTGTGAGTGTATGTGTGTGTGTTTGGGGTGTTTATTTGTGTATACGTGTATGCCTGCATGCATTTAGGTTTGTGTGTGGATTGGGAAAGCAGGGGATAAGTCAGTACAGCCACATCCCCCCCACCCCCCCTCCATTTCTCTCCTCATGACAAGCAATCCTCATTCCTCTCACTTATCGCTCGATTACTGTCCACTCCTACTCCTGGGACTGCTGGCTGTCAGGCCTTGCCCGATCAGTTGAGACCAGAGGCTCTCACTGGTCATCATCCCACAGGTCCTGAAAAACAGCACGGACAGTGACCAGAATCGCTGTCTAATTTAATCTCAGTAAATAGATTAGTGTGTACGTGTGTGTGTGTGTGTGTGTGTGATTGGGGGGGGGGGGGGGGGTGACTCCCTCTTCCTTCCCTTTTGTTACCATTAATTGATTTGCTTTGCAGCCGCCCGTAACCAGGGCACCTTGCACAGTGTTCGTTTTGATGCACTGTGTTACCCATTCATACAGCTGGATGTTTTACCAAAGCAATTCATGCCTGTGAAGTGCTGCACTCTTTGTGCCCTCAAAATGTGCTCTCTCTCGGGCAGCGAACCAACCAACACGACCACGTCGTTCGTATAACGCCATCGCTCTTCCGCTAACTGCTCTCTGCTCCTCTGTGTTCCTCTCCTTTGTGCTTGTTGTGTGTTGTTACATACACTCCTGATGTAATTACAGTTCTGTTACACTGCTGTAGATTCAGTATAACATTTTGTGCTATTTAAAACCATTGGCCCTGTTTTGTCAGTTTGTATTGTAGAAGGGTTCCATTTTTGTTCATTTGTTCATTGTCCAATTCTCACAGTTGGTGGGCACAAAAAAGTGGGTATTGATTAGTATTCAAATTGTATGACTAATCATAATGAGTATTTTTATTGTGGTGGTTGTTGTTGTAGTATAAGAATAATATAGCACTATGAAATGAATTACAAACATATCACTAAAGCTGTGTTCCTGAACAACAATAGCATAAGTACAAAGAATTAGATTAAACGGGCAACAACTAAAGCAAATGTTTTTGGAGGATGGAAATGTAGTGTGACAGCTTGGGGACAGCGTTCGAATCGGGCGAGCGCTACAGCGTCTGGTTTAGCAGACAGGGCGTCTGGTCTGCGGTCCCCCTGAATGAGCAGAGGGAGGACGCGGAAGGTGAACGGGGCGGAGGGAGAGCGGCAGAGGAGGAGGAGCGGGGAGGAGGGGCGGGGAGGAGTCGCGGGCGGCCGGCGGCGGCGGCGGCGCTCGCGGTCGACCGGGACGCGATTGGCCGTCGTCTCGGAGACGCGCTGTCTAACGGAGCGCGGACGCGACGGCGACGCGCCGCCCCGCGCCGGGCTAGCGGGTTTACTCCGAGCGCAGTGGATAAATCTCCCCGCTGTCGGGGCTGGATGTAGTCACCGGCGCGGGATGGCAGCCCCCGCTCAGGTCTGCCCCTTTTTATCGAGGGCGAGACATCGAGATGCAGCGCACGGCGCCGAGGGGAGGCCATGAATCAAAGCTACGTTTTCCTGAGCGCGTGGATGTTTTATGAATGGGTATTTATATAAATGAGATGCAGTGGCTGTTTAAAGGGCCAATTTCTCTGCTGGAATGAAATAATCAATACTTTGTATTAATGTGCTGTTATCGAGTAGCCCGTAGGCATTCTGTAGTTTGTCGGGAGGTCACACTGCTTTATTCAGTTCTCTGAACAAAGACAAAGTTTTATCATTTCGCCTCATTATGCAATTTTCAAGGACACCTCCTTGAAATAATTAAATCAAGTGTGGGCACATTTGACAGCCCATAAGAGCCCGACTGATAAACACTTATTTGCGCAGCATTGTGGGACGTCGGGAGGTTGTCTGGTGCATTTGCAGAGATACAGTTTGATTGATTGATTTACATCCCCTTACTCAGCCTGCTTGAAGTGTACTGCAGCAGCAGCAGTTCATAAATTCAGCAGATGAGGCAGTCAGTTGTGACAGTAATTGCGACTACAGCTTGTTCTTCTCTAACACACACACGCATGTACTGTACACACACACACACACATGCACGCATGCATGCACACACGCACGCTCACTCTCACACCTACCTGTGCGTGCACACACACACACATACACCTACGTTTCGATGCACACACACGCACAGGCACCTGCACACATGTGCTCACTCATTTCTGACTCTTTGTTCTTCCCACAGGCACTGTACAACTCCATTAAGAATGAGAAGCTGCAGTGGACGATGTGAGTTCCAGTGTTTATTTATTGCTCCTGTGTCTGTGCTTGTGCGTGTGTATTTGAATCAGTCATGGCGTCAAAGCAAACCTGTATGTACGTGAATACCTTGGTGGGGAGATGTGGTCAGTGTGTATATCTGCATACGGTAGTGTGCACAAAAATTCCAGCTTACATGCTTATGCCTGATTATGCATGACTGCTTGTATGTACAGGTACGTTCCCTGACAACATGTGCAGACGAAATGATTCAGTGGCGAAAGTAGTTAAGCAGTGTCACTCTCAGTCCAGTACATCTTGTTCAGCAATTAAAGATCACATCCAGTACATTAAACCACATATATCACACACAATACAGCACACCGCATATATCACACACAATACAACACACCCCATATATCACACACAATGCAACACACCCCATATATCACACACAATACAGCACACCCCATATATCACACACAATACAGCACACCCCATATATCACACACAATGCAACACACCCCATATATTTCAACCAGTACCACATACCCCATACATCACATAATTCAGTATATCACACACACTAGATCACTCATAGTACAGTATATCACACTTGGTATATTTCACTCAGTACAATACATCACACCTAGTATATCACACGCAGTGCAGTACATTACACCTAATACTGTATCACACTCAGTGTATCACACTTAGTATATTACACTGAGTATAGTACATGAAACCTAGTATATCACACTTAGTACTCTGCATTACCCATAGTATATCGCACTCTGTGCTGTACATCAAACCCAGTATATCACTCTCACATATCACAGTCAGTAAATCACATGCAGATAATCAGCAGCTAGCCGTTGGCCGCCCGTAGCTGAGACAGAGCTGCCTGACGGATCAGCAGCTAGCCGCTGGCCGCCCGTAGCTGAGACAGAGCTGCCTGACGGATCAGCAGCTAGCCGCTGGCCGCCCGTAGCTGAGACGGAGCAGCCTGATGGATCAGCGGCGGCGGCAGCGCAGCTCCGGGGCACGGCGCGTTCTCCTCAGGCTCCGCTCATCCGTCACGCTCAGGCGCTCATCGATCCCCGGCGTGCGGCGTCCCGCACGCGTCCGGCCTGCGAGGTATCGATTGATGCGGATTAACAGATGCAGGTGAAAAGATGGAGAGATGAATCAAGGGAGAGAGAGAGAGAGAGGGTGAGGGAGAGAGCTAAAGAGTGAGTGAGATAGCAAGAGAGAGAGAGAGAAAGAGAGAGAGACAGAGCTAGAGAGAGAGAGAGCCAGGCTTGTTAGGCTGATCATCACCACCACCGCTCCATGCCCTCTTCAGTGCTGTTGTAGGAGTTTGGGGTAAGGGATAATGGAAATGGCCGGCCTTGGGGCCTACGGTCCACTTGGGATGTGACACAATGGGCCTGCATCCTCCTCTGCGGGTCCTATTGCCTGAAACTAAAAACTATATTAACCCAGTAACAAAGGAGCAGATGGGCAACAGCAAAATTTTCCCTTTGATTGGTGCAACACACACACACACAAACAGGATGGTTGCATTTATGTGTGCGTGAGTATGGGGTCAGTGGCTTGTCTTGGAGGATTTACTTACAGTCTTTTTGTTTCCAGTGTGTTTATTGATGAGGCTCCGTCAGCACTGCTGCCTGCTCTGAAGCCTGTGTGTCAAGGGCTGCTATTCTGGATTGGCTTCTGTGATGTTCAGAGCAGCAAATGAAGACTCCAGTTTTGCAGGCTTTGTTGCTATAGCTACAGTTCCATGGCTACAGTACCATAGCTACAGCTCCCCTCTCTGCAATTACCTCTCCGTAGTCAGGGCTGAAAACTGAAGGCACGCACACACACACACACACACACACACACACACACCTCAATAATAAGCCCCACTTAATTGCTGTACAGCCACCCCCCCCCCCCCCCCAGCATAAAAAGAGAAGATATAAAAAAGTAAGAAAAAACACTGCTGTGCCCTTGTGTTTTAGCACTGGGTTCCCTGCAGTCTATGATGTTGATTCTGCTCTTAATGAAGCTGCTTATATATATATATATATATATATATATATATATATATATATAGTGGTGCTGTGTTAGCCATCATAATTTGTTGTGGATGAGGTTTTCTGGCAAATTATATCAGTTTAAATGATTTTTGGAAAAAAAAAAAACACGTGTAGGCATCTCTCTCACACTCGTTGCCACATGAGCAGTGTGCACTCCCTCCCCAGTTCCATTGAAAGGGGGGGGGGAGAGGGACAGGGAGAGATTCTCCTTCCTCTTTTCCCTGAAAGAGAAAAAGAGAGGGAGGGGGAGAGAGGGGGGAGCTTGGAGACTCGTTGCTCTTCTGTTATTCCCTTTCATTCGTGCCTATCTTCTGCCGCCTGCTTTAATCACCCACTGTTTCCGGCCACTGTACCCCCTTCCCCCTCTCTCTCTCTCTGCTTATGATGACACAGAGCTGCAGGGAGGGAGGGTGGGTTAGAGAGAAAGTGTGAGAGATAGCAAGCGAGAGAATGTAGCGTGATGTTGATGTTATCTGTACTTTAAAAAAAATAATAATTTGTATAACGTGACAGCTTTCCAGGTGGCTAATCCTGCAAAGCTTATGGGTTCCAGTGTAGCCACATGCCTCACAGTGTGGTTGGAATATCGATTGTGCTTTAAAGTAGCTCTGCATAACTAGCAGCAGCATGCCCAAGGAGAGAGGCTTTCGGTTGGCAGGATATTCCCAAGCTCTTTGCACGAGATGCGTTGGTCAGGTGCCTACAGCCCGCCTGTGCCACCGGTGAGCAAACTGCTCTCCTGCAATTCTACGACTGCGCAGCCCGGGCGGGGGTACTGCAGAGTGAGAAGCAGCGCACTGTCCTGCACTGTCCCCACAGACATGGGGAAAACTGCAGCGCAGTGAAAAAGCTTGGGATAAAAAACTGTCACATGACGGTGTGTTGTCTTGAGCGATTCTGCGTCGAACGCGAGGCAGCGTTGGGAAGCTGCGTTCAGCTGCGTTCAGCCGCCCGTCAGCTGAGGCGCAGTTTGAGTGACGGGGCGGCTCTGCCCCCGCTAGCTGCTGGCGTTGCCGTGACGCGGGTTCCCCGCCCGGCGTCCTCAGACCCGCTTTAATCACTCTGACTGCGCCTTAATTACACGGGACAGCCGCCCGTCTTCCGCTCCTCCTCTCCTCCTCTCCTCTACCCGTTTCCTCACTTCCTTTCCCTCCCCTGTATCTGCTTTCCTGTTCTCACATTTTCCCTCTCTTTATCCTCTCTTCTCTCACTTGCTTCCTTTTTTCTCCTCTTTTGCTTCTCTCCTACTCTCCTTCCATTCTGTTTTTTTCTCCTCTGCTTTCCTGTTCCCCTCCTATCCTCTTCTCTCCTGTCCTCTCCTCTACCCTCCTGTCCTCTGTCCTTTCCTCTCCTCTCTTGTCCTCTCCTTTACTGTCCTCCCTCTCCTCTTCTCTCCTCGTCTGCATGTGTTGGGGGTTTCAGGCCAGTCTGCAGTTACCAGGCAACAGGCAAGAACTGTACCGCACACAGTGTTCTCCAGCGCTCCTCACTGGCATGTTAGGGGTTAACTGCATTTGTGTACCATTGGCTCTTCGTAACACAGTTGAATGAGAGGGGAAGGAACCATTTTGATATTCCCTGCTCCTATTTTCAGATTCTCTTCTCTGGTGGTATTAGGCAGTCTTCGCTGCCTGTAAAATAGATTCTGTTTTATTTATTTTTAGTACAAACAAACAAAACAATGTAATGAAGAGAATTTGGGCAGAGCTGAAACAAGCTGATGTCATTATTGTGATATTTTGTTGAAGGGAGAACCAGGATGTTTTCTTCCCTTTTTTTCCCCCCCTTTCCGTTACTAAGAGCTGGGGCCGTTGCTAAGCGGAAGTCGAGTGCCTCATCGTCAGGGCGATCTCGTCTGAGAACCTCCGCTGTTACGTTGGGTTCGGCGGAACGCTGCTTGAATGGTGTTGTGCTGAAAGCCTCCCTTGTAGGGATGAAGCAGGCCATTAGCCGGGCATTAGCCGGGCATTAACCGGCTAACCGTGTGAAGGTGCACCTAATCGCCCGCCTAATCGCAAAGCTCTTTCCACCGCTCTGTAGATTCTGCCTCTCCGCACTGATCCTAGGTCAGTGCCCGATTCCACTGATAATGTTCTCTGGTCTGGAGCAGGGGGTGGGCAGACCGAGCCCAGGTCAGATATTTGGGGAGGGGGTAAAGACACCTGGGTGCTGCGTGGCTCTGTGGTGGGACGGGAGGCGGCGGGCGCATGGCGCTCTGATTAACCGCTGCCTGAGGGTGTTGGCCGCGGCTGCCTAATTAATGGCTCGTTTAGATAAGCAGCTGCCTCTCGCTCCGCCGTGGGGCCCTGGGCGTTGGAGGGGAGCCGGGACGGGACAGCCTCTGATGTTTCGCACCCTTTAGACTACGCGGGGGGGCCTCCTGCACACCCGGGCGCGTCGTCGCGAACGCCCTTCGACGCGCGCCGCTACACGCGGCCTCTTTAGAACGCTCACGTGCAAAATTACACGCACCCTCCAGCGCGTTAAGACACCTCATTACCCGAGCCCTCCAGCACACTGAGGTACATCATTACGAACGGCAATCAAAACGGAAAGAGCTTCATTAGGGACACGAGAAATAGCCTTTAATTCTTATCTCATATGCCATACATTCTGAAAGGCATGCTGCTCTGTCAACTAAGAAACCAGGAGCTCTGCCTCTGAATTACTTTTTTTAAATTTTTGGGTCAGGTTTATGCAGTGCTATTACTTTCATTTAAATCCACTGTTCTTCTTCTGGGGCCAGGATTCAACGATTTGTCCTTTGAATTACAATGAAAAGCTAGTTCTGCGTCTTTTTAGAAACAAACACATTTTGACAGGTTCAGCGATGCTAAACGAAAACATTGCACATTACAAATAAAAAGCGTGGCAAAATGTAATAGCGCTGAAGGTAACAAGATCCTCCGAGATGCAGTTTAACACAAGGAACAAAGGCAGTTTCTGTGATAAAGTAGAGCATCACAAACTCGCTGCAGTAAAAAGGTTTTTTTTTTTTTTTTCCCCCACCGGTCTCTGCTGTGCTTTCGTTGCCCAGAGCTGCTCACAGTAAGGAATTGTGTGAAAGAGCTTCGCAGCGGGGAGGCGGGGGAGCCGGCGAAGCCGCTTGACGCTGCTCGGGGACCAGGAAGACATCAGAGCGCCTTTCAGATGAGAGCAGTCCCACATCTGAGAGGGACGCTCGCATTTCTGACCTCAAAGTGGGGGGATCGATACCGCCGAAGCCAAGCTGTGACACCCTTTTATCAGGAAACAGGACTGTTCCACAAGAGCAAAATGCTGGGGGGAAAGGGGGGGGGGGGTGGGAGAAGACAGGATTTTTTTCAGTTAACTGAGATTTTTCGTGCCAAAAGGGAGACATTATCAACCAGAAGCTGGAAAACAAGGAACTCGAACGCAAAGATACTATCAGCCTCAGTATTGTAAGGCCAGTTTGGAGATTCACACTGAAATGAATTAAGGTTTGAATGCAGTACATTTGATAAGATTGTATCAAGGAGAATGAGATTACTTTCTTCAGCTCCAGTTAGATTTTTTCCATGCTTTTTCCAGTGCTTTTTCACTTCCACCAAGGAAAGAAACAAGAGATCAGGATATCAGTGGCTATGCTTCCATTTAGTTAAGTCTCAATCGTCAATGTGGGAAAACAGACTCAAGGAGAAGACTATTTGTTTTAATTCCATGCGTTGCTAGAAGTATAGGAGACATTGATCTGAATGCACATGTAAGACATACTCCTAAATTCAATCAAACACACAAATCCACTTTAGGGCTTATGCAATTCAGTCAAACAAGGGTTAATTGTTTTTTCAGCTTCTGTTAAACTAAGCAATATGTTCATAAACATTTGCCATATACCCATACGGCTAGAAGATCCAAGAAAAAACAAATAACACAGTTTGTGCAGAACTGTTGCATGTGGGCCGTATATGTAAAAATATATTTTATGCTATAATGCATAGTGCAACATTGGTAAGTCAAAATACATTTTCCAGAGTAAAGACTATGTCAGCTAATAACAGCAAAGCACACAGCAAATGAATATTTCAGGTATTAGGTGGCTATTTGTATTCTGCTGTGATTAATGGTGATTAAAGAGCTGAACATTTTGACAGGTGCCATAAATACTGTATGTGTAGCTGTAGCGTGCGTCGTTTGCGTTCAGTCCTTTAGCCTTCCACCACCTACTGGCTGCAGAAGACCGCCCGGTCAAAATGCTGCTAGCTAGGCTACTGTGACCGTAGCCTTTCTTTCCATGGACGTCTATGGAACACTACCAGCTCACATAGGCAGTGCCACATGCCTAGTGCCACATAATTAATGATTAACCAACCACGTCTTTTTTTGTTGTTGTAGAATACAGGTTGCTTGCCTCGTTTTTAAAGGTTTTTAAAGAGTTCATTAACAGTAAAGCACGGCAGGCCACAAAATTGACCTTGAACTGGTAATTATGAGAAGACTAGTTTTCACACAATACCACAAACGGATGACACCCTCAAGAGACAGGGGGAATCCACTAACCTTTGCAACGCACGCAACTGCTCTACCAGAGAAACAGTGACACAGTGCCCTATCTGGGTCATGCATATTTCAATTGCATTGTCTGCATACACTTCAGATCAAAAATAACTAATTTTTATGCAAATGGTGTTCATTACCCGGTGTGCATGGTTCAAAAGATGATTGTGAGCTACAACTTTCCGTAACTGTGGATTTTGTTTCGATGACCTGAAACCTGCCCATATTAGGGCACGGTCTATTTAAAAGCTCTACATTGTGTAAACTTTGTCACTGTGGAAGCTGTCATAGCAACAAGAGGAAGCTACCGCTAACCTGATGTTGTGCAAAGTTGCGGATCTTCCACATAGGGATATCCCTCTTTCTGATACAGAAATGATTTGTTGTTACATAATTGCTTGGTGACATAGATGATGTTGAACCTGCCACGTGCTCTACCAGGTTTTTTCATTGGATGGAGACAAATATTTAGATCAACCGTGCTGCTATTCCTGCACCATTATTTGTGGGCGAAATCAAAATGAATCCTTTATAAAAGGACAGGCAGGTTTCCAAAGAATGCAATTGAATCAACGCTTACTCCGCTTCAAAAATAGTTGCGAACGAAACTAGCCTTTTATTCTTGCACATTTGGACATAAAGTAACTTCACACCAAGATCCTTCTTTGAGTTTAAAAGATTGTGCTCGGACGAATGTAACGAGGTACAGCCTCAAAAGCAAGCTAGTGGAGCGGACAAGATGCAACCTGGCACAAGCCTTGCTCAAAAAATATTTTATGAAAGCTGAATTAATGTCAAAAACACCATGTTTCACAACTGAGAAAAGTAACATCGTTGTACTCGTAAGTTGTGCTTACTTGATTTGCATCCATACTTCAGTGAATCAGTCATTAATATGGTATGGATAACATCTGCAGCTTTTCTGCAATTAAGAGCTTAAGTGAAGCTACTCCATTGTGTTTAAGAAATTACTGCAGCTGTTGCAACAGAGGAAATGTATTTAAATATATTATCCAAACGTTTCGATGGGTGTCCGCTCATACTTGTGCATTGATATCAGCAATAAGCAGAAGAACAGATTCGTGAAGTGTCTCGTTATTCCATTTGTCATTCATTAGCTTGTTTATTTTGTACTGCAGTCCCAAAATAGTAGCATTTCATTTTACAGAAGCAAAAGTCTGCTTTCTCATGGTGTGATATCTTCCTATTGCCGTGCAGCAGAGAAACAAACATTGAGCTGGATCTAGCATGCTGGGAAGGTGTGACCCAAACAGAGACACGCTCGGGAAGGCAGGTGTATTTACTGCTGCCTGACTAGCCAGACGTAACCCATGGTGTCAGTCACTCAGCGAGAACTGATTTTCATTTGCAACAAAATCTCACTTCCGTGGCTGTATATTTTTAACAGTAAGTAAAGCAAATCTGTTCAGCGGAGCAGGATTATTACTGGATGGTTTGCTTTGGTGTGACTGAATTGCATATGCCCTCAGCCAGTCTTTTAATATGTAGTAGATTTCTCACCATAGAATTACACTGGTCATCTGACTGAAGATGGATCCTACACAGCTAAACCAACCATTATATTACATGGATGGGGTTTTCTCATTCACTGTGGTCGCTCTGATATACCCATCCAGGTAGTATTAGGATCAATGGAACTTTCGTTGAACAGATCCCCGTGCAAACGTGGGCGATGTTTGCTTTTGGAACAATTATTGACAGCTGCATGAGAGTTTGGCTGCGTGACTCTTCTCTCTTCGTCCCTGTCTCCATAGCGATGAGGAGGAGCTACGCAAGTCGTTCTCGGAGCTGGCCGACGGGCGCTCTGACTCCGCCTCCCGCAGCATGAAGCGAGTGGACAGCGGGGGGAACGCCTTTACGGGCGTGTCCTCGCAGTCGGGCACCCTCGTCTACAAGGCGGGCTTCCTGGTCCGCAAAGTCCACGCTGATTCTGACGGAAAGAGAAGTACGTGCCTTCCCTGCTCCTAATCCACCAGTTACCTCTCCTCCTGCCTCAGTCCTTCCCTCAACCCTCCCACCCCTTCCATCCCTGCATCCTCCCAAATCCCTTTTTTTATTGATTGGAAACATTTCTTGAAAGACTTTTGCTCTTCACCTTAACAACAGTAGATCTGTAGGCACTGCAGTTATTTATTTCATAATCTCAAAGCACTTTAAATTGAAGGGGGAAATCTAACCACTGTGTGTGGCCCCACCTGGGTGATGCACTGCAACCATTATTCTCTACGCTCAGCACACATCAGCTGAGGTGGAAATAGGGCAAACAAAATTAGATGGATAAAATATAATACTTTTATTCTGCCTAGTGCCAGATTGTGGTATTTTTGTATTTTTTGTACTCTGTACGTTTATCAGTGTGATTAAAAGCAAATTTGTAAGGAGCTTTAAAATACAGTACCTTGCATTCAGTTGGCCATACAATCGCCCATAGCACCAATACAAAAACAACTACAGATCAAAATACAGTTAAATTGATCTGAAAGAAAATATGGGGGTGGTTAAAGCCAAATAAACTTGCAGTACATATAGTACATTGAGCATATAACAAGAAACAGTGTATCAGTGATTCTTCCAATGGGATCCAGCAGAGTTTACTGTATGTCTCTTTTTAAAATGGCGGACAAGGGAAGACACTGTTTTCATGCTTAGTTTTACATTCTAAGTTCCTTTGGCATATTCAGAACATTCACACAACAGGCAGTTATAGAAAAACAAACACATCACTTAAGTAAAGACCAATGGGAGAAACAGACTACTAAGTGTTACAAACACGGTACTGCTTACAGGTAGACACAGGTATTTACCTTTCTCTGTAAGACTGCGTAAGAATGATATGTTTCCATATGACTGATTTGACTGCATAGGACATTAACATGATTGTGTATGAGGCTAGCATAATAATGATTGTGGTTAAGGAATAAAAGGAAACATGCAGAATGTGCTGGACAGCTGTGTCCTCTGCCTCAACCTGCCTTCTGTATGATAGTAACCTTATAAGATAACCATGAGAGTGACCTTTGATCCTGACTTACGGTAGAATGAAAGTGACCTTTAACTATGATCTTGTGTGCTGTGATAGTGAACTTTAATCATAACCATGTTTAGCATGAGAGAGATCTTTCATCATAGCCGTGTTTAGCGTGAGTGATTTTAATCGTGACTGTATGTGCCATGAAAGTGACCTTTAATCATGAACATGTGTGATATGAGTGATTTTTAATCGTGATTGTACGTTCATTACATTGTATGGTCGTTTAATTTGTCCCTGTGGTTCACAGAATCACAGAGCGAGGTCAAATCATATATAATCTTTTTTTATATATTGTCAAAACCACAGAGTTTGCAGTATCAGAGAGAGGTTCAATCGTGTTCACAAGCATTGTTGTGAGATTTGATCGGGGCTGTGTGGTGGTTTTCAGCACCGAGGGGGAAGAGAGGATGGAAGACCTTTTATGCTGTGCTGAAGGGGCTGATTCTCTACCTACAGAAGGTACGTGGATGTGTCTCACGCAGGGTTGGGGGCGAGCTTCTCATGCTGCTAAAACTGTTCTTAGTGCAATCATGTGTCTTACAGTCCAGGTAAAACCTGGAAGTGTCTATATGGACTGGTTATAATGTGGCCAGTTATACGAGACTGGTGTTTATTTTGACATATAATTTAGCCATGGTTTTAGTCTTTCTATTAATGCAGGAAACAGTTGTTGCACTCAGTCACAACTGACTGCTGGGCTATCCGCTCAATGCAAGTGCGTGTTCTTTGATATAAAAATATATTTTATTTTTATTTATATTGCTATAATGGAAAAATAAATGTTCAAAGTTCAGCATCTTGGATGTAAATTGCACTTGCACTTTTTATACATAACTTTTAATTTTTTAAAACTCTTTTCTATTCTTATTTTTATTTACTTATTTTGTTTTTTTTTTTTTGTGTTTTTAAGTCTAAAACTGTCTTGAAAGTGTGTGTGTTTTTTTAACTGTGTCAGTGTCTGCACTATGCTTTTATGTTGCACCAGAGAGACTGGCGAACAAGACTTTTTGCTATACTGGAATGGTATAATGACACTAAATTGAGTTGAATTGAAATTGTAGTATATTAGAAGTTTTAAGTTATGCCACGTGTCTTCAATGTCTCAGACCCCAGTTGTTATGTATTCAGTGTCTTTTTTTCTCAATAGAACTTAATTCCTAATCACGATGGTGCTGACTGATTAATTGTTCTATAATGAGTGAGTCATTCGATCGGCTGTGCAGCCTGTATCCATACTATTCAGTATTCAAGAGCTCAGCTTCCAGAGTGGGTGTTTTGATTCTTGCCTTATATACAAGCCAAGTGTTAATAGAAATCCATGCAAGTATGAATGAACAAATTGCAAGTTGAGTCATATTTTTAAAAAAAGACTACATGTGAAAAGCAACTGAACTGAATAACATCTTTTATAAATGATATACACATTCTGTAGCTATTCATTAAGTTTACAGACAACAAATCTGTATTATTGTAGAAATTAAAAATTTTAGGGAACTTACCATTGCTTAAGTTTCCAGATTGGTTTCCACTTCATTACAACATAGCATTACAGCAGGATCTTTCCAGAATGATCCGCCATGGCACAGGCTCGGGGGCTGGCACTGCCCCGACGGCCCATATGGGTCTGCGATCCTGTTGCGGGCCCGTGCCAGAGCCTGGGGCTCGGTTTCAGATAAGGCCGGGCCCTTGGACAGAAACTAGCATGAAACCCGCAGGGTCCGCGTGGGTCCAGAGTTACCCACAAACGTACGGTTCAGGCCAGCCTAGTTCTGTCTTTCATAGCCCTGATTTCATCCATACCTCTGTGTTTCCCTCCTGCTCTGCCTGTTAGCAAAACAACTGCGTCACAAACACTGCGGTTCACCACAGAAGTTATTCATCACTGCAAAATTTTATCTTATGAGAAGAATGTCAAGGATTCATTCAATCCTGTGCTTTTTCTGAATTATGATACTCGACTGGATATTATCTGTTTAGCTAACTCTGGCACTCAATGCATTGATGCACCTACTGACCTGGTGATTAATGTGCATTGTCCCTTTTAACTAAATATATATATATATATAAAATAACAGTACTGTATATGAAGCACTCAACAACAGTAATCAGTGAATGGTTGCTTTTGAATTTGACAAGCAAGCAAGCAAGCAAACAAGATGTGTCTCTATTTCTACACATTTAATTAAATGTTTCTTATTCTTATTAAATTTCACATCCAAGGTTTCTGTGTTCTGATATTTCATTGATGCTAAGAGGAATTCTCTTTTTCATACAAAGTAATGATACCATTGTGTGGTGTACTTGTATAAGCCAATGTCATGGTGGAATAATCAAAGAAATGCACAACTGGCGCTGGAATGAGAGAGATGACGCATCACTAGGCATTCCTGTGCTCTGAACAAAAATTTGAGTTGATACATTTTAAACCATGTTTTTATGGCGGTTCGATTTCTTGCTGGTCACTCTCACACCCTTGTTTGCCAGAGAACATCTCAAATGTGAAAAATAGCTGCTCTGCTGTGTTAGCATCCTAAAGTGTGCAGGCAATTTTTGTGACAGTAAACTCTGCATATATTTATAAGATGCAAAGTAGGATCTCCTGCTGACGAGCCAACATTATTTTAGTGCCATCTTGAAGCTCTACCAAGGTGCATAAAAAAAGACAGCCAATCAAAGAATTTCAGCTGGTGGAAAAAAAATCTTTTTAACTCCTCATTATTAAACATTATTTTAAAAACTAACATGTTGTGACTGTAAGCCTTCATCAGGTACATTTTGAGACAGGCAACCGGCTCATCTGAGAAGGGCTGAGATTTGTGGCCGTTAAACTTGTCTCTTCCTGCACTTTTCCGTGGGACGCAGGGTGAGTTCAGGCCGGAGAAGCAGCTCTCCCACGAGGACCTGAAAAACGCCGTGTCCATCCACCACTCCCTGGCCATGCGGGCGGCCGACTACAGCAAGAGGCCCAACGTCTTCTACCTGCGCACCGCCGACTGGAGAGTGTACCTCTTCCAGGCCCCGTGAGTCTCCGCCTCCCTGCCTTCCTCTCGGGTTTCTCGCTCTCTGGTCCATAATTACCGCTCATAGTTTTCGCCCGGGTGAACTTTCAAGCGCACTCATCACTTTAGTGTCCTGCGGAGTATCAAAAAAAAATGTAGAAGTTAAATCACAAGGGGGATGTGGCTCCTACAAGCTCCCGGAATTGTTGTTTCCTCTGTTGAAAATGGACAAAATATTACAACTGTAGAGCTCTGTTGGGTCTCATTATAGGAGGTCCTGAGGGTAAGACCTCATGTTGCGCACGTCCAGGGTGTGAAATGATGCGAAAACAAAGAATAGGAAGGAGAGCGGTGTTGACTCCTCCCCCTTCTCACACCCGTCTTTTTTTTCGAATTTAGCAAAAAAAAAAAAAAAAAAACCCACTGGTACCTCTCTGACCCACTCACACCCCCATTCTGTCATCCCCCTGCCTCTTTCATGGAGTTCAGCCAATCACATCCTCCCTGAGATGCAGCAGCCCCTCTGGGAGAAGTGAGGATGCAGGAGAAAGACCATACGCTCCTCCTGGAGAGAGATGCACTTCTCCAACTGTGCTATTCACAGCGTACACTGTCCCAGATAATCTGTCATGTGCTGTAATCTGCGCTAGGTGTACGTGTCCAGGACGTCTGAAATATTATAGTATAGTGTAGCGTAGTAAGGTATACATGGGAATGTCTGGTTGTTCACATTCACAATATTCTCTCATTTGTGAGCAATGATGGCGGTTGAATATTGGTACTTATATGAATGGATATTCACTGCATCTTGTCTGTGATATGTGAGCAGGTGACCTGCCTCATGATTGGCTTTTGGCCAGTGCGTGGTCAACCCACATGTTCTTAGTGTGATTAACTGTAAATGTGTGGGTGACCTAGATCATCAGGCATTCATAAAATTGAACAGATGCTCTTAGCCAGAGGCACTAACAGAAGTGCATACACTAAGGTTAGGCAGAGATGACACCAAAGCATTTCATAAATTCCCAACATAGCATAAACTGCCATTGTAGGTCCAAGAGGGAGAGCTTTAAAGTGGCAATCCTTAATTCTTTTTTATTAAAAAGCCATGTATGATGCCTTTTCACTGGAATATTTCTTGCAATATCAATTCAGAGTTTTTGGCTTCTGAAATTTCTCCTTTATATACCATTTTTCACTGCCGGTGTCTGGTGTGACAATCCCGCCAAGCATTCAAATATGACGTGAGCGCTAGAACCGTCTTTACAAAGCGTCTTTAAATTAGATTTGGCATGTAGCTCAATATTACCGTGTTAGACAGGATTTTTAGTTGTCACTTGGCAGTCTTCTCTCTCCAAAATACACTGCTGTTGGATTATCTACTGAAAAAAATATGCACTCAGTGTTATCCTAGTAGCTTAATAGCTTAGTTTTCAATTGAACTGGTATTTTGAGTGAGAAACTTTTGCGACCACTAGTCACCACAAATGTTGTCAAATCCCCCAAAACTAAAAAATTAAGGGTTGCTTCTTTTAGTAGCCAATGGATTTGCCTGCGTAAGTAAGGGTGTTCAGCCCAGAATAAGTTCAGGATTTGAGAAGCAGTTTGAAGAGGTGAGTTTTCAGCCTGTGGCAGAAGATAGGGCTGTCCTGGCTGGTGTGGGGAGCTCATTTCACCACAGGGGGTAAAGAAGAGAAGGGTCATGGCCAGAGGGTGTGGAGTGGAGTGGTCTGTGGCCTGTGGTTAACGTGTATTCAATTCCTCTCAAAGGAACGCGGAGCAGATGCAGTCCTGGATCACTCGCATCAACACTGTGGCGGCCATGTTCTCGGCCCCGCCCTTCCCCGCGGCCATCGGCTCCCAGAAGAAGTTCAGTCGGCCGCTGCTGCCCGGGACCAGGTCCAAGCTCTCTGAGGTGCCTACACTTTCTTATACAGACCTGTGACCTTTGACCCTTGCCCCAGACCATACAGCATGGAGAAACTGTACATTTTCAATTGAGCATAGCTGGTGGTTACAGAAACAATTCAGCATTCTCTGTATTCAGTATAACTGGAATCAGGAGCAATCAGAAATCATGTGTCAGTTGCTGATGAATATTTATAGGCACCTGCTTTTTAAAAGTCAGGTTGAACATTACAGAGAGCATCAAATATCACATGCTGAAGTTAGGGTGCTGACCTTTAAGCCCACAGCCATAAACTCCTCCCAGCTACCCAGTGAAATATTCAAACTCTGAGGTACTGATCCTTTGGCCCCTCCCTCAACTAACCCACATGACTCGGAGGTGGGCCATGTTATGAGCCTGCGTTTGCTTTTTTTTTAGGAGGAGCAAGTGCAATCCCATGAGGCGCGTTTTCGCACCACCTCTTCAGAGCTGGCCGAGCTGCGCTCGTACCCCCCAGACCGCAAGGTCAAAGGTCGTGAGCTGGAAGAGTACCGTCATCGAGACGAATACCTGGAGTTTGAGGTAAGAGGGGGCATTGAGTGGTCAAAGCTAAAAGAAAACATTGTTTGTATTCTCTGCTTGGAGCTTGAAAATATCATGTCTTTTTGTGGGGATTTGGTACTATTGATCCATTGTTCCAAATGGGAGATATTGATTTGAACTCGTAATTTGGTTAAACTTTAATTGGTTTCACTGCTGTGAAGCAGTGCTGACCTGAAGCTGGGTTGTGTCACAGTGTGTTAGTTTCAGTCTGCAGAGGTTTAAAGATGGATGACTGGCACATTTATCGGCTGTGCTCTTTTGTTTGTAGAGCCTTGTGCTGTTTGGAATTATTTTTAGATGCTCTGTAAAATTCAGCGCCCTTTTCTGGATTCAATGGATGCATTGAATATCAGAAAATTCTCCCTAATGCACTTAATGTTCAGTCTGAGGTAATGACTGCTTATCGCAAGTTATTGAATGATGTTGCCTTGAATACCAGTTTCTCTGAGATCTGGACATTTATTGGGAGACCTAGTACTGAGTGCTGACAGTACTGCATATATCCAGCTGATCCTGTGCTGTGTTGCTGTAACCCTTATTCAGACAGCAGAACCAAGTCATTGGTAGAGAGTATTATTGCACAGAGTAGGATAAGCTGCATGCATTGTAAAAAATCAATGAAGTGCGGTGTTTTGGAAGAAAGGTAATCTGTTTCTCTTCCTCTGCCTTTCTTTTCTCTCCTGCACTGGCTGTCTCTCATTGCCTTTTCTTTCTCATTCTTCCTTTTCTTCCCTGTATCCCTCTTGTTTTTTCCCCTTATTTGACCCCCCCCCTGCAGAAGACACGCTACGGGACGTACGCCATGCTGCTGAGGGCTAAGATCCGCTGCGGGGATGACGACCTGTCGGTGCTGGAGTCCCAGATCCTGGAGGACAGCGGGCTGCAGCGGGCTCAGTCCAGCCCCACGCTGGACCGGGACAGCAGCGTGGCCAGCAACTCCAAGAGCAGCAGCAGCAACAAGCGCAACGAGGGCCAGAGACACAGCTACAGGCAGGCCGTCAAGAAGTGAGGGGGACCGGGGGGGGGTTAGGGGGGGGGGTGCTGTTTCCCCGCCCAAATTTTTCTTTGAGGTCCGAGAGGTGGGATGGCTGGGGGCCAGGACATCCGCGTGGATGTTCCCCCCCCATTCCTCCGTCTCCCGAGTCTCCTTGGCCAATAGGAGAGAGGCGGAGGTCATGTGACTGGCAGGCGTCAGCGGCGCGGATGTGGCCGTTGGCGGGAAGAGGGCCAGAGGTTTCAGGGATGTAGCTTTTGCAAGGAGGCGCTCGTAGACGGGGGACCACTTCTGATTGGACGTTCACTCACTCAGACAGCAGAAAAAAACACCCGGCTTCTCATTTCTCAACACAAAGTCTTTCTTTCATCCACCAGACAGCCCCTGACCTCTCTTTCTGCCACTCCCTTACTACACATAACTCACAATTAAGCATATATGTATGCTTATATGCTTTTATATATATATATATATATATATATATATATATATATATATATATATATATATATATATATATATATATATATATATATATATATATATATGGTTCTATATAGATATATATACATATACATATATATATATATATATATACTTTTTGTTTCAAATCTTTTAAAAATGTAATCCACTTCTGTGACTTATTCCTTCTTCAAATTTAACAAAACAGTCTCTGCCTTGGAGTAGGTATGTGGACATAATAGATTGTTTTATTATTTCTTCTAAAGGCCTCGATGTTCAGGGCCCATTTTTAATTTTTTTTGCCATGGGCTCCGTTTGATGGGTGTCAGGGTGTACCTCTCGGCCTCCCCCCCGTCAGACCGAGGCTCTGTCTTGCCCGCAGTGGCTGGGGGAGGGGGGTCCTCTTGCTGATTAGGGCAATGAAGGGGACCCTTGGTGTTGGTTCAGCGGTCAGAACGGGCACGATGACGGCCAGGAGGACCGCGGTGCGTTTCTGCCCGACGGAACGGAGGCCAGATTGAGGGAAAATCCGCCAGAAAGGGGATTTTTTGCCGGATCGGTGTTGAGAGACGGGAGATGGTGGCTGGGCCGACTGACGCAGACTCCTGCATGCGCAACCGTCATTTCCCAGCTTCCCTCCTTCTCGTCCTTTTATCCGTCTCTCTGAGGGATAGAAGTGCTCTGTCACATCCTGGGGGGGGAGGGGGGGGGGGGGCGAGGAGGTTTGTGCCATGTGACGCAGTGGGCAGTGATGAACAAACCTGCGTTATTCTTCTCTCCTTTGCAGTGAGAGAGCTGTTTTTAACCTTTTAACTGTCTCAATTTTGATTTCTTTCTTAAAGCATAATTGCTTGAGCTGCTTTGTTCTACTGTGAGCTTTTCACGAGTAACACTGGATATGTGCTTTTATTCTTGGCTGGATAATGTTGTCTAAACAGATTGGCTTGCTTGCGTTGATGTCAGATGCTTTTTATTTAGTTATTTTTTTAAGCTTTTTACCCCCTTGATTTTCTAAAAAAAAAAAAAAAAAAAGAGAACAACGAGGAATTCTGTGCTTGATGGCTTAGCGGTTTATTTATTTTATTTATGGTTATTTGATGGCACTGTCCCCTTGGGTGAGCTGTTTATTTCTAAAAGACATGTGCGCACGTGTGTGTGCGTGTGTGTGTGTGTGTGTGCGCGCGCGTATGTGTGTGCGCGCGCGTGTACACGTGCGTTTAATTCCCTTGTTTATGCAGCCTGTTCTAACACTCACCAGGCAGAACCTGAATGTCTTGTTTAATCCGTTGAGCAGTTGGTTCTCGTTTGTGCCGTGAAAAGTGTGATCTTTGAAGTAGGTTTTTTAGAATCCTGTCATGTTCTTTTCAGTCAGAATGTTCAGGGGCGCTGAAATATTAGATGTACTTTGTATTTTCATTTTGTACCCCCACATAGAGGAAGACAAAGGCAACTGTCTGTGCACCTGACAGGTTTACAGACATATACAGGAATAAGTTCCTTTAAATCAGTTTCCAGGCCATTTATTTGGACATGCTTTCAGATTTTGTTGTTTTAAAATAAGACACACTATAAAACCTTTGTGGTGATTCCCTGAGCGGGATTTCAATTTTTGACTGAATATCAAAGGAAATGTTTCACACTATTTATACATACACGTTTTTAGAAAAAAAAAAAACTGTGTGTGATTTTGGATATTACTATTCACTGCTTTTGGCATCGGTTTGCTTGATCATTGAACCTGGCTGTGATACAGCACACTTGTGTGATTCTTGCCTGTTGCATAAGAGCCACGTCACATCAGTGAAGCGGAGAGGCGGTAGGGCAAACGCTAGGCGGTGAGGTTATTTAAACTGCTGAATGAAAAGCCAAGTAAATAAAAGCTCCCGCCGAAAAACAGGAAGAAACAGTTATTGAGAGGATAACACTTTAGTGCCACCTTGCTATCTGTGTTAACAATCAGTGTCAAATGTTCACACCCCCCCTCCCCAAATGAAAAGAAAGAAAGAAATAATATAAAAACAAATATTCAAAATCCACAGGCTGTATTTTTCTAGGAACATGCATGTTTAAGTAAAGTGATGTTAATTTTAATGCACAATATAATTATTGTTGATGCTGCAGATTTTTCTTCTATCTTTAACTTAACGTGAAAAAGTATGTGCTTTGCCTTCAGTATAATTTGCCCCTTTAAATGAAAAAGGTATTCAATGATGTAAACCTGATAACAATCTAAATCAAGTTCATTGCACAACAACTTTACATGTGCAAGAAAATAATGTACCATTCTCTCTAATATAACATGTGAGTGTTATGAACAATGAGAAATGAAAAAGATGTTTTCGTTTTGAAATGTAACTGTTGGTGTTGTTTATTTGAAGATGTATTTATGAATGTAACAAAAATATCCAATAATATGTAAGCATACTCAAAGCGGGTTGTATAGTCCCACAATGAGCTATTTAAGCCATGTACTACTCAGGCTCTTACTGTTCAATCATGAAATCATGTGCAGTGATGCCAACATTCTACCAGCAGAGAGCGCTGTTCTGTGGGACATTCAAACAGCCTCAGCCATACACTGCACAGCTCTGCACTGCACAAGTTTGGGGTGATCCACCAATTGGGCTGAAGCTACGCGGACTGCAGCTTATTGGCCATTGACGAGGAGCACGTTGTCTGCATCATGCTGCTCAATGCATATGACGGTCCAGGACCAGTGTGTTACGCTAATGTTGAGTGGATTTGTATGGGTGACTGTGTGCGTTTTGTGTATGTGTGCATCGTGACTACTGAAAGTCTTACTTGTTCTTCTTTCTTGTGAAACAGTCCAGGAATGTAATCGATTTTATTTAACCTTTTTTCTGGGTGACACAGATTATATTTGACTTTTTTCTTGGTGACACAGCTTCTATGATTCAGTCCAGGGCATGAGAATTTCAGTCAGTGCAGTAGCTATTGTACACACTGTTTCATTAGCTACTGTAAAGCTGGCTAATGCTACATTAACGGTACAACAGCTGCACTCCTGCTGGATCAAGTCTTCTGCATTTTAAGAGAAATGGGTAGTTTCACTGACACAGATTAAGCCTAGTCCTAGACTAAATTCAATTTTGAATGGAGATTCTCCTGGAGATTCTTTCTCAGTCTTCTTCTCCTTTATCCTTCCTTTTGCTCTGCTTGCGTTTCTCCTCGCAGTTTTACTTTCCCCATCAATCTTTTTTTAACCCTTTCTTATCTGCCCAAACCCCCAAAATCTCTCTCTATCTCTCTCTCTCTCTCTCTCTGCTGTGCATGGTGGCCTCTGGGTCAGGATAAAGACCCTGGAACTGATGCAGTATTTCCTCTCAATGTGGACATTTTAAAGCATTTTCACTGAGCCCATGCACTGCACAGCATGCTTATGCCATTACTGGTGTGGGGAGTACTATGACTATGATTACTATGATTGTATTATGTGTAATGAGTATTATTTCTAGGGGCCCATTATTTTTTGAAAGAAAGGAACTCTTTGTAATCACTCCAACTCTGTCATCACACAAAACAGCCATGTCGAACACTGACATGATCTCGATATTTGTGGATTGTAGGAAAACGCGTTAAATGTCTTTAGAAATGTATTGTACCCCACGGGGAAAGTGTTCCATGTAGTACCAAGCACACAGACCACCTTTATATGCCTGAATCATAAATGTGCTTGGCTACTCGTTCGCCCACAGGATATCATTGGGTGCTCGTTGAATGAACATTTCTGTGAAGGGCTGTCTGCCGAGAAACATCTACAGTATGTCTAGAAAAGTCTGCGGCGTAGTTTGTCCTTACCGTCTGTCCGTCTGTCTCGTGGGAGGGAAAGGATGTGGCCAGGGACCATGCGCTTCGCCTTTCACGCCACCCACGCCATGACATCACAGAGCAGCCGCAGGATCTTCTCGCCGCCGGTCTCCGTGGAAACCTTTCCGACCACAGTCGCCGTGCGCTTCAATGCTCACTGCTAGTAAAATATCATTTCGCCCCCCCCCCCCCCCCCACAGGTCCTCGATCTGCACTGAATTTAAGTAAATTTATGTAGATGTAAATACAGCACAAGATCTATCGTAGTCTCCTTTCCACTGTCATGTTTTGTGTGTTTTCAGCTAAAAAAAGGTTAATGGTATATTTTTCGGTCCATATGTTAACCATCTCTTGAATGATATTGTATTTGAATGCTGCTTTATATACAGGTGTTCTGCAGAAAATGCTCAGACAGCGCACTCAAAACTGTCAAGTAGGGTTGTTTTTTTTCCTCAGTGTTTTTAGATCGCTACGAACGTGGCTTTATTGAAAGGTTTTTACGCGGTTTGTTGGACTCACTTTAGCTGTACACTTGTCGACAGCCTGTAAAGTTTAAACTATCTGAAAAAAAAAAAGTGTTTGTATATGAGCTTTTTTGGAGGCATAAAGGAAAAAAAATAAACGAGCTTTTGAAAAAGAAACAGAGGTGCTGGTGGTTCTGCATGTAACATTTCATACTAACTTCAAGTCGGCTTGACAGGTCATATTTGTAAGCCGGCCATGCTAGCAAAGGTCATTTTGCTTTTGAGAGCAAAAGCAAGATAGCCAGCGACTCCTTGCGTTCACTCTACAGCCATCATGTGAGCACACTTGATGTGTATTCAATGGAAGCACAGGCAGGTATGTGCCACTTAGATGGGCCAGGAGGCTCATTTGGCAATAGCGTGGTCAAGATTCAATACCAGATTGTGAGGCACATCACACCACCCACAACCTAGTGTCTTAAAGTGCAATCACTTTCTTTTTCATTAAGCCACAAGAAAAAGATGAAAACTTGCATTTTCCAAACTTTTTAACAGGAAAAATAATTCAATTCCCGTTTGAGGTGAAATAATGTCTGAACAGAAGAGCTAGATGACTGAGGGGTTGTGTTCCTTAACATATTCAGCTTTTCATAGACAGCCCGCACAATGGAAACACACTAGCTTTTATATAACTAGCTATCAGAACATTCAGAAATGAATTAAAAATGGCACCAACTCTAACATTGATGACACTGAAACCAAGCTGACGGCGTACATTGGGCCAGTGTTGGCCAAACATAGACACTTTGATTGGCTCAATGCTGGCAAATGAGGTTGGGAGTTGGGACAACGTCATTTTGGTCATTGGACCTATGTTGGTTTGACATTGGCCTTCCTCAATGAATGAGTGAATGAATGAATGAATGAACGAAGGAACAAATTAATGAATGAATGAAACCTGAAGTCCTTCTGGGAAAAATTAAGTTATTCTATTCTATTCCAACCCATCAGCAGCAGCCATAGATGGACCACTGTAAGCTGGCCAAAATAAGACATTTATGTCGTTTCTGAATGTATTATGTATTATGAATTGTATTAATGCTATAATGGAATGTAGATATAATTTGTAGCTTATTTAATTACGTTGCTCATTTTTTTTACCGTCAAAAGTAAACATTTTTACATTTTAATGACATGTTCTTAGAAATTTCATCAATCTGATTTACATAAAAGGTTTTTTTTCCCACTAGTGTTAATGGAAAACCCTGATTATACAAATAGGTGAATGTACCTGTTGTCACTTTACCATTAGTGACTGTACCATCAGGAATGAGCGGGCACTATGGCTTGTTGTGTAAGTGACTGTGTGGGCAGGTAATTTAAGGGTTTAAGGGCAATGTAAAAATAAAGCCTAGCTGTTGAGGGAGGAACACATATTATTGCTCAGATGGTATTACAAGCTAAGTTAGCAGGCTAATGTTAGGCTGTGTCGATACAGGGCGAGTTGTGAAATACCACCACCTTCCCGAGTGGGATCGGGCTAATCAGAACGATGACTAATGTTAAGTGTCTGGATGGGTAATGAGCTATCGCAGTAAGCACGCCATTGGCCGCACGGTTCGTCATCAGTCGTTCGGCCAAAATTTTCAGTGTCAAAAAAAGTTCGCTTTCTAGTTAGAAAATTTTATTTCTTTTATCTGATATATAACAAACCAGACCATGTCATCTTTTTGAAACCTTGATGACATTAATTTGGCGTTCACTCTGTATTGACGCCATAACTTCGCTAATTATTCCAGCTGAGCAACATCTGTGTTCCCCCTGCACTGCGATATTTTCCTTTTTAATTTCTATGAAATTGTTTTACTAAACTTGCAGCTGCTTAACCATGTTTATGCCATAATGCCCATCTGTACCTATGGTACTATGAGTACTGGTAAGCCGGTTTGCTATCACTGATTGCTAAAAAGAACACTTAATTTACATTGCTTTGCTAATGTTGTCAACATCCATCACCAAATCTTACAGCAGAAAGAAAGATAAGAATTGTTTGCTTTCAAGAAAAAAAACATGTAATCAAGGTCTCAAAAAGCCAAGTTCTTAATATCAGAGTACTTGTTTTCTTTGGTTCTTTATTTCTAACTATTAAAACGGATAATTTTATCTCACGGGGTCACAATGAGCCACCATACAAGCCCAGAATAAGACAAAATGTACATGCAAAATGCTAGATGCTCCAGAGAAACAGCGGACATAAAGTGGAACAGGACATACAAATATTCTGAACACAAATAGGACTTTAAATGCAAAAAACAAAAAAAACAAAAAATAAAATAAAAAAATATTTAAAAAGACAAAGAAACTCTATGGACTGAAATAACTATCTTATATGTCATATGCTCCTTACAGTATTTGCTAGAAAATAAGCATTAGTACTTATTTTAGAAGTATTTTATTCTTGTTTTGCCCATTATTTTTCACCTATTCTGACTTTTTGTTTCACTTCATTTTGATTTTGTGCTAACTATTGCACATTATAAGGTACATCAGGAAAGTACTTAAACGTGCTTTACTTATTATTATAAACATATTATTATTGTTATTGATATTATTATTATTATTATTATTATTATTAATGTTATTATTATTAGCCTGTAATATTAGCCTGCACTGCAAAAAGTCTTTTCTATCCTTTTGATGGTTTTAATTCTGTGATAAGACAGCAGGTACTACCTTCTACGCCTAATATATTCAGTTAGCATGCACACACGTTTACCCACCATTTCCAGCACAGCCCCCCACTCAATATTCTCAATATGCAGTTTATACACTTCCCCCACCCTACCCAAACAAACATTTTTCTGGTTCCGAGCAGCCCTGGAGATGCTTATTCGAAACAAGCAGCCAGTTCAAATGGATCTTTCCTCTTCAGCGATCTCTGTCTCTCTAAAAATGTCACAGACTTCAGCCATACCCTAACAATGTCATCTGGTATCTACGGCAATCGCTGCTATGGCAACGCAAAATCCTCAGTCCCATTCTCTGACAGCTCAAAACTGCGAGCTTTCACAGCAGGGGAGAGCGAGGGGCTGCTGCTGCTGTGCGGCGTCATGTGATCTCTGAAAAGGACCCAGTCCTCCTGGGGCTGCCTGAGCTGGTGCCCGATTCCTTCCCTCGCTGAGATGAAAATGGGACTGTTAGGCAAGGTGGGCCTCGACCTGGCCAAAATGCGCCTCTCTGTCTCCTTTTCCCTTGGCCAGTTCTTCTATTGACTGGCTGCCAAAGCCACTGTCCACTGTGCAATCTGAGAGAAGGAGAGCAGGAGAGAGGGAGAAAGGTAAGCAGAAGAAAGGGAGGATAGATAGTTAGTGTGGTGTCGTAGTGCAGACAAATATCATGATGTCTCAGTCTGGTGTTGTAATGCAGCAAGAAAATGTGGTGGTTTCATGGTGCAGAGAGGAAGAGTGATGTCATAGAAAGACCGGCAATGTGGTGTCATAATGCTGACAAGGCAGAGTGACATCACAGTGCAGCGAGGCACTGTGCTATCAGACTGCACAGTCATACCTGTTGTCTGTGTCTTGTCTTTCAGTTCTTTCTGACTCAACAGCTGCACCCCTTCATTCAGGCCGAGTGACTGCAGTGCCTCCACCAGCCCGTCAACACGCCCCCCACCGAACTGCAGAAACACCGTCAGACCACATAAATACAGGACAAGCGCACCCCACCCTGTACACAGTTCACACTGGGGGAATCGCCACAAGTCTATACAGAAACGTCACAGACGCATAGGGATTTTATACATCAAATGGCTGCAGGGATGTTGGTGCTCGCTGTATAAGCCTCCCAAAGAAAAGCGTACTGCTGATCTACAGTGGAGGTTTGTTCATGGGGCCATCACAACGAAGAGACGCATTGCACAGCTTGATCTCACTAGGGGTAGTGAGGTGCTAGTGTACAGGATGGGTGAGAGAGAGAGAGAGAGCGATAGAGAGAGATAGATGGAGGGAGGAGAGAGAGAGAGAGAGAGGGAGGGAGGGAGGGAGGAGAGAGAGGAGAGAGAGAGAGAAAGAGAGAGAGAGATAGATGGAGGGAGGAGAGAGAGAGAGAGGGGGAGGGAGGAAGGGAGGGAGGGAGGAGAGAGAGGAGAGAGAGAGAAAGAGAGAAAGAGAGAGCGATAGAGCTCACCTGGTAGTTCTCCAGCAGGCTCTTGCAGGGAGACGCGCTCTCCTGGAACAGGTGCGCCAGCGTGAGCAGGCCCAGCTCCTCCGCCAGCCGTCTCCAGCACACGCCCTGCTGGCTGAGGATCTCACACAGCTGACCCAGGGTCTCGTCGTCCAGCTGGGGCACGTCTGGAAAGGTCCAGCACACGCACGGTTAACATAACATGCAGCCGTATGTCCATAGCAGCAGTCAGCACGTACGGTAACTAATGTACAATATTTAATTTCGCTTACCTGCATAGGTCTGGTTTTTATAGGCTTTGCACTGAATACTTAATGTGTTACAGTTCGCTCATAGTTATCCTGACGACGTGCACTTTCTCTGCTTCTGCATTTGGCTAAATAAATGTACATTTCTTTGTCAGTAAAAATGACATCATGTAATTTAGCACGCCCCACATTTTGTCTTAAGTACTGACTCAATTAATTATTCACATGCAAGAATGGTTTATTAAATGCAGCCAAGTCAAAGGATTAGTTTTGAGCCATTTAAAATGGTTTCTACTTGCCTGAATGCACAATTAGCCAAGTTATTTAGCATTTTCTAACTGCTGATTTAAGAAAAGGACTACGATGAGGTGTTTTTACAAAACTGATGAACCACTGGTGTAAGAAATAAATGTATAAACCACAACACATTAAAAATGTATCATTGAAATTACACATAATACATAATCAGTTGATATACATGACATGAAAACTGCAAACAAAATAATATTGCAGTCCAACAAATCTGCAAGATGGGGGAATACTCTTAAATGGTTTTTGTGAATCCTGTTGGTGCAGTTTAATGGGATATTCAGCTTAGAAAAAGGATTAACTAAAATGTATGACTCATGTCTGAGCTGAGCACACAGGTCTTCAGGTCTTCAGGCAGTACTTAGGAGAGGGGTGTGGCTATTGCCAGGGGCGAGATAGCTCTAAGGAGAGGGGTGTGGCTATTGCTAGGGGCGAGATAGCTCTAAAGAGAGGGGTGTGGCTACTGCCAGGGGCGAGATAGCTCTAATAAGAGGGGTGTAGCTATTGCCAGGGGCGAGATAGCTCTAATAAGAGGGGTGTGGCTACTGCCAGGGGCGAGATAGCTCTAATAAGAGGGGTGTAGCTATTGCCAGGGGCGAGATAGCTCTAATAAGAGGGGTGTGGCTACTTCCAGGGGGCGGGACAGCTCTAATAAGAGGGGTGTGGCTACTTCCAGGGGGTGGGACAGCTCTAAGGAGAGGGGTGTGGCTACTGCTAGGGCGTGGGTTAGCTCTAAAGAGAGGGGTGTGGCTACTGCTAGGGGGCAGGACAACTTTATGGAGAGGGGTGTGGCTACTGCTCGGGGGCAGGACAGCTTTATAGAGAGGGGTGTGGCTACTGCTCGGGGGCAGGACAGCTTTATGGAGAGGGGTGTGGCTACTGCTAGGGGGCAGGACAGCTTTATGGAGAGGGGTGTGGCTACTGCCAGGAAGTGGGACAAGGGTATGTGATTAGAGGCGGGGCAACTCTTACCCTCCTCCTGTTTCTTGGGGGTCTGGGTGGGGCTTCTCGGGGCAGGAACCTGTCTGCAGTTCAGCTTGTCTCTCACCTGTGGGATACAGCGTGTTACTGACACATTTGCAGCTGCACTCCGACACGTTTCGTTGCCTGGTGAAGGCTTTGTTGAAATGTGTCTGATTTTTCACAGATTCACCCAGAACTTGTCAATGTAATAAAATACTTTATTATTTTAACAGCCATGGAGTGCCTTAAGTTTTTAATTTCTAGTCAGTGTCTAGACATTTAATTTTTTGAATCCTTCACACTATCATCTCAAAGTAAACTAATTAAATTAGTTTCTTCATTAAAACCATCCACCTACCTCCAGACACTATACCCAAGACACCACTGAAGGAGCTATCTTGGTAAACTGATTTTGGACATGATAATTTCTCACTATCATCGGACTAAGCCCCAAACTGTAAAAAGGCACAAAAATCCAGCCACTACTTCAACTAAATTTGGATTCTGTACAAACTGCAGATGTATTCCAAACCTTCCATTTCTATCAAAGCTTCTTCGTTTCCACAGGCAAATTACACGTAAAACTTTTCAGTCCGAGACCAGGAAGCATCACAGTAGTGAGGCAGCCCTTGCCTCAGTAATGAATGATTTGCTTCTCTCCTGGTCCTACTTGACTAAAGTGTGTGACATTTAGAATAATATCTCTTTGTATATTTGGGCTTCAGACACACTGTTTTAAGTGTAGGCTCAAGGCTCACCTTTTTAATCAGTCCTATTGTAAAAGACGTGTGGGAAGAGTGGCTAAGGACAATAGGGCTGACAGGTGTGCTGGCTAGACAGTGCCGTCACCCTGTTACTGCATGTGAGCGCTCTGCTATCTGAGCCTGCCCCTTCCCCTCAGTTCACAGTCCACTCCAGCCCGACCCTCTCCTGGTTCAAGCCAATGCTATGACGCAACCTGGGGGCCTAGATGCGTCCCCTAGCTGTTCTATCCTGCATATTAATATACACTTCTTTGCTTGGACTGTCTATTTTACCAGTAAATTTAATACCTCCATAATCAGCCACTATGATCATACACACACAAACACACACACGCACATACACACACAGGCATGCAGTAGCCACACGCAGCCTCTCATGCATACCTGCATGCACAGTCCACCTCACACTCACATATACAAACAGACACAGTTTAAACAGTAAAGGCCCCCTCACCTTCTGTGACTTTGCCAGGTCGAAGGGGGTGTGGCCATGCCCCACCCTGCGGGCTTCGATTGGCTCAGAGCCGGGCGACGCCACGCGACTGCGGTCCGTGCGACGGCCTGCTGGCGGGCACGCGTCTGTCTCTCCCTCCACCCCCTCATCCTCTCCCTCGGAAGAAGACGACGAAGAGGAGGAGCTGAGGAAGAGCGGCTCATCGTTCTCCAGGTGCGTTTGGGCTCCTAAGGGCAAAACGCAGTGAACGCGCTGACGACACGCTAACGACTACACATCAAGCCACCTTGCACTGTGAAACTACACACCTACACTCCAATCTTAGGTGCTCACTGGAATTACAACAAAACAATAACCCAACAGAATGTAACATCTGTAACAGCTGACCTCTACACTAAAACCACCTACACACTGTCACCGTCAACAAGTAGGTAGCCTTCCTACACACTGAAAGGACACAATTATACACCGAGCCTGCATACACACTGAATCTAGACACGGAACCCGCCTGCGCACCGAATGGAGCCTGATTCAGAAGCACGCTGATCTCAGGACTGGGGACGGCCTTACCGGCGGCTACGAGCATGGAGCAGAAGGTGGGCAAGCCCTGACAGGCGGCCAGGTGCAGCGGAGTGTTCCCCCCGAATGTGCGGGCGTTCACATCCGCCTTCAGCTGCGGGGGAGAAGGAGGAGGAGGACACTTAGCCACAGTGCGAGTGTGAGATGAGAGAGGAGCAGTAAGGAGGGGAAAGACACAGGGAGCTAGTGATTAAGACTAAAGCTTAGACAGATGAACACAGATATGGAGACAAAAAGCGACACACACAAACACAGACAGCCATGCAGATACGGATATACAGTCTGGCTCTCAGACATGGACGAACACAGTCATAAATACACACCGTGAGAGACGGACGCACAGACAGACGGACGGATGGACACCTGCTGATGGACAGAAAGGGGCGGTCTGAGGCGTACCTCTGAGACGAGCAGGCAGGCCACCCTGAGGAGGTTCTCCCTCACGGCGAAGTGCAGGGCGGTGCTGCCGCTCTTCAAGTCGACGCCGTTGATCTTGGCTCCGCCGTGCACTAGCACCCTCAGACAACGGTCGCCCCCCTTCCGCACAGCCAAGTGCAGAGGGTAAAGTCCTGACAGGAGATAACAGCATAACATACAGGTCAGTGACAATAGAAATCGTGCACATACAACACACAGATTCGAGAGACATTAGAAATCATACATATATAACATACAGGACAGCGAAACATATGAAATCATTCACATGTGACATACAGGACAGCGAAACATTATGAATTATTCATATATAACATACAGGTCAGAGAAACATTATAAATCATACACATAAAACATACAGGTAAGAGAAACATGAGAAATCATTCAGATATAACACGCAGGACAGAAAAACATTAGAAATTCGACATATTCAACATACGTCAGAGAAACAATAGAAATCATACATATATAACATACATGTCTTAAATCATATATACTGCATATGTGAGTCTATGTCTCTCTCACTGCTAACCACAGTTTTGTGTAAATTACATGGTAACTTGCATAGCTGTGTTACAAACACATGGTTAACTCCTTAAGCCTGTGTTAGATTCTCGTGATATCTTTCCAGGCCTGTGTTACACACGCATGCTGACTTTGTGACTCTGCGCCTCCCTCGCTGCGCTAACTCCGCGCTCCCGCGTCCGTCTCTGGATATCTCTGGGCACGTCTCCTTTCTCACCGTGGTAGTCGGCCGTGTTGAACAGGTGGGCGTGACGCTCTCCCAGGCGGGTCAGCAGGACGCGGAGCACGACCTCGTCCCCCAGGGCGGCCGCCAGGTGCACGACCGACCGGCCATCGCGGTCCACGAGGGCGGGGTCTGCCCCTGCCCTCAGCAGGAAGTCCACCACCTTGTGCTGCCTCGTTATGACTGCCAAGTGCAGAGGAGTCTGGGAAAATGGAAACGCGTCCCTTCGTCAGTCCCTGAGAGACCATGCACCTTAGCAACACATCAACATGGTAGCATTTTTATGTCGGTTAGACGTCTAATCAACGTCGGCCACGGAGGTGGATATGACGTCAATTAGCGTGGCAGAAAGTTCATTTGATGCCAGCAATTCGACGAGTACAACACACTCTTCTCTTATCGGTAGAGAAGTGGTTGTGTCATGACTCGACATCGTTCAGCCTTGCAGACATAATGCAGGTTGATCAATTTTTTGGGGGGAATACTCCCTAAAGCTTTCGACACAGTCGATCACGCTTTGCTTTTACAGAAGCTGTGCAGCATTGGTTTAGATGGTAAAGCTTGTGATTGGTTTCATAATTACTTGTATGGGAGATTTCAGTGTGTGAAGTCTGGGAGCACCCAGTCTGGGTTCCTGCCTGTGTTGAAGGGGGTTCCGCAGGGATCAGTTCTGGGCCCTATCCTTTTCACCATTTACATTAATAATATTGTTTCCCCACTAAATGATTGTCAAGTCCATCTATACGCAGACGATACTATTGTATATTGTATTGCTGATTCTGCTCAGCTTGCCATTGAGAAACTGCAGCTTGCTTTTAATGCCCTTCAGGAGGCTCTTGTTCAGCTTAAGCTGGTTCTTAATGCAAGCAAAACAAAATTCATGTTGTTTACTAGGGCCAGAAGCACTGATTATGATAGCATATTTATATCCACTGCAAATAGTTCTAAAATTGAGAGAGTTTCTGAATATAAATATCTTGGCATCTGGCTTGATGAGAAATTCTCATTTAAATTCCATATAGATAATCTTGTCAGCAAACTGAGACAAAAAATTGGCTTCCTTTATAGAAACAGATCTTGCTTCCCTATGATCAGTAGAAAAAGAATTGTTGAAGCAGTTTTCCTTTCAGTATTAGACTACGGTGACATTATTTATAGAATTGCTGCTCCTTCTTCCCTTAAGCGCTTGGACACAGTCTATCACTCTGCCCTCAGATTTATTACTGGCGATAGTTATGGTACCCACCACTGTGTCCTCTATGCCAAGGTGGGTCTGTCTTCTCTGGCAGTGAGGCGTGATAAACACTGGTTTTTGTTTATCTTTAAGGCCATTGTCGGAATGCTTCCACCTTATATTACAAGGTTGTTAGAGTGGCGCTCTGGACCCTATCAAACCCGATCAAATGGCTTGCTTATGCTTAAGGTCCCTCGGGCTCGATCAGAAATTGGGAAGTCAGCATTCCATTTTAGTGCCCCATCCTCCTGGAATGAGCTCCAACAAATGCTGAAAATCAGCTCTCTACCTACTTATGGGCAGTTTAGATCGCTGGTTTTGAACATTCCTGTCTCTGAGTGCATCTGTTTTTGATCGTATCTGTGCTGATTTTATTTATTTTATTATTTTATTTTATTTTTATTTTTTATCATATTTTACTGTATTTTATTACTGTTATTTTATTATTTACTATGTTAGTTGCTGTTGTTATATTCTATGATCTTTTATTACACCTATTGTGTTTTAATTGTGTTTGTAATCTCGGCTACATTGAAAATGAGGGCCTGGCCCTCAATTGTACCTCCGAGAATTTAAATAAAGGTTCTGACTGACTCCACAGCGGGTCCCTCCGAAACTAGGGACCCTGAAGAAGCATGCTAAGTGGAAATATCTGTTGCCTATCTCACGCTTATCTCAGACTGTCTCAAAGGAGCCTTGTCCGGTTTACATGGTGCTTACCTGGCCCAGGTGGTTGCGGGTGTCCAGGACCCTCTGCTCGGGGAAGCGGATGATGGTGTGGACCACCTGCTCCACCACTGCCGGCTGCTGGTGGATTACAGCCAGATGCAGAGGCCTGGGAGAGGCAGGAGCACAGGTGAGGCTGTGTGTGTGTACCTGGGCCTTGACTACAGAGAGGCTCTTACAGAGTATGAAGCTGTACTGATTATACTGTAAACATGGAACTGTAGCTATGGCACGTCTCCTTTACGACATTTTCCATGTGAGCCATTTGCCGATTTGTGGCTGTGCTGTAGCTGACTTCAACAGGCTAAATGCACATTCCCAAATCGCCCTGGAGCTCACATAATCTCAAAAAGAAAGCAGTCGTTTCTTGACCACCGGTCCAGGATCGACTGAGACCAGCGACTGGGGGAACGGGGAAGCGGGGGGATGAAGAGCGGACTCACGTGTCTCCGTTCTCGTCCCGGGCGGGGCACAGGCGTCTCTGGACGGCCAGCAGGAGGCGCACGTCCCCGGTGCGGCAGTAGCTGAGCAGAGCTGCGGCCGTCTGCCGGGCCACCTGATGGGCCTGAGCCTGCAGCGCAGAGGCTGAACATGGGGCGGAGGCGGAGTCACCAGTCAATATACCCGCTCAACAACATCGTACAATTTACTCCTGGGTTTAGATTCTCTTTCACTCAGGTTTTCTTTTTATCCTAATCTACGAGGTTCCAAGCACTTTTTTTAGGCTTGTCCCATGGTTGTCATTCAGGGGAACATTGACAGGCAGCTCTATCCACTGCTCGCTTTAGCAAAAGCGTCCACCAGCTGGGCCACTCAATCACTTCATCGAAGCAGTACGCCAGAAGCACAAATCAACGGATCTGGTTTGCGCTGGCGGGCGACCAGACATGGCCGATTCTGCAGACTGAAATGGCTCCCCAGCCGGGTGCTACGACCCACGTCACCCGGCGGAGCTGCTGACCACAGCCGGTAGTGACGCGGTCCAGATTTGATACCAGGCCAGAAGGCACAAGCTCGACCCCAAAGTCTCAGGCTGGGTGGGTAAACTAGCCCCCCCTGCCTCTGAGTTTTTAATTTACACAGAGCCGAGTATTTCACATGAGCTTCAACCCCACAACACTTCCTGTACGAGCACCTTCCCACGTATCGCCCTGCAGACCCACCCTTCCTCCTACCCACCAGCCCCTCCCACTCCCAGCAGCTCTCGGCCGGACCGCCATACCGATTCGAAGAAACGGGTGCTGCATCGGTGACCTCGTCTGCGGCGTGCCATCGGCCTGCTGCTGATTGGCCAGGGACTCCTGAGGTAGGGGCGTTCCTGACATCTGAGGCCCGCCTCCTCCAAACCCGTTTCCTAAGGACCCAAAGTAACTTCCTCCATCCATGGGCGGGTTGAAATGGAAGCCCGGGTTATCTATCAGAACAAGAAGTGGATCAGCTCTATTTTGGCATTTTGCCATTTCAGGGGATTTGTCGTGCCCACACCATCAACAGCTTGTACTATAAACTTACGAAGAACCCTGAAAATAATATGGACCTAGATTCAGTCAAATTTGATCTTAACAACGTACTGCTATTACTACTACTACGCTCACTCGTTTATTAGTGTATTGTACACAAGCGCACACAAAAAGCACAGTTCACAAGACCATGTAAACAGTATTTTTGGAGAGTTCATAAGAGATATGTGGATACAACATATCTGTGGTTATACTGTGAAGCTTTGCATTGTGGGATAGCAAGGAGTTTAATGAAACAAGAGCCTGAACAGATGACAGCAGTGGACATAAAGTAATGGGAGTTTCCTGCCCAGTTCACTATTATCTGCGCTGTGGAATAAACCATTGTTAAATTTGGGTTGGTGATATCTGAATCTATTAGGAGCTGCATTTCAATGACACAACACTGATTTGATAATGCCTTACCTCCTCCCCCCATGCCTCCTGGTCCTCTTCCCTGGCCACTAGCGCCCCCAGGTGGCCCCCGCCAGGGGTCGTACATGGGAGGGAGGGGCTTCTGCTTCTTGCGCAAAACTTCCTCCTTATCTAAGCAACCAATGAGGAAAAAAAAAAAAGAAACACTCAGAGACAGAAAAGGTTTCGGGTGAGAGGCAGTCACACACCCTCTGACATCATGACACTTCTGGAAGAAACCTACTCATTCCAATAACAGAAACATGTTTAATTTCTCCGTCTGCCTACACGTATCTACACGCTTTCCGTATCAAAAATGGTATCTCTCACCATCTCACCGAAGTGGCACATTTCGAAGGTAAATAAGAACCATAATGTATTGTAGAAGAGCATGATGAATGTACACACTTCCAGAAGAGGGGGTACAGGGTAAAAAAAAAGAACAGCTGAGAAAGAAGAATGTTTGTTCACACTGTTTCAATGCTATGCAAGTGTATTCTTTTTTCTTCTAACACAGTAATGAACAATAGCCAGTGCGGAACATGCAGAATTTGTGTTCGTCTTTGCAGCTAAGACTGCGGGAGGGAGGTGTGTGTTATCCTCCTGCAGGAGCTATACAGTTACCAGGCTAGTCGACAGCCCTTGCACAAGTTACAAAAATCTGGCCAACGAATCACAGAAAACATACTGAATGCAACAGGTAGCAAAATAAAAAGCTCACCTGACATTTTAAATGTACAGTTTTTAAGTAGTTTTGGACAAGAGATTCTAATTGGATCCTATGAAATACAACCAACACTGTCCACTGCGAACACGCCGCCCTGGATTTCGATTGGCTCAGTCAATTTAGTCATGAAATGCTCCTTGGCGCCTCGGTCTGGCCGTACCGGTGGAATGAGCTCACCTCGATCGTGAGGCACGTAGGTGAACTGCTTGGGTTCGCTGCAGTCGCCCCCGTTCTTCCGCCGGAGCTGCAGGAAGACGGTGACGGAGTGATCGATCTCCGTTCTGTGGTACCCGGGGGTCTTAAACACGATGGCGTACTGCAGGAAGAGCGGGGCGGGGACGTCATCGAGATGGGACAGAAGATTCGTCTACAACTGCAGTTCTGATCTCGCTAAATTTCACACGCACCACTGTAGGTACATCCACGTGACGCGTGGCGTGCACACACACACACACACGCGCACACAGACAAACACACACCTGCTTATGAACGTCAGTGGGAGAGAAATCTCCAAAGGCCTCCCAGCAATCCTCTTCCTCCTCACCCTCATAGAAGCGAATCTCAATATCATCTGAGAGAGACAGATAGATTGTTTAAGATAAAAAAAGAACGCAATACGAAATGCAACCAAATACAAGAGAGGTCCCCATAAAACAGGCTGTAATTTTGATCATCAGGAAATAAATAAGATCAATAGGAGGCACAAACTTTCTTTTGGATTCCTAAAGGGTATTGCCACCTAATGGTAAAAGCCAGACACTGCCATTACGTTGGGGGAGCTACTCATTGAGTGAGTGAGTGAGTGAGTGAGTGAGTAAGCAAGCGAGTGAGTGAATAATGTACGCGCAGTACCACTTTTTAGCTGCTTAGACCCAGACAAAAGACACCCCTCTTTCAAAAAATTAAAACAATATTCTGCTGCCCCCTGCTGGTGTTCGTGAGAGATTCTTCCATTTCCAATGGTAGTATCAAAGGTAGACACGCTCTCCAGACCAAGAAGTACATTTGTTTTACTAGGTTTTTATAAAAATTTAAAAGTAATGCAGCCATTTCCCATTAAATTCAATGGCATCATCTTTCCCACTGTTCACCTTTGGGTGTTCTGCTCACTCATTTAAACTGCAACACAGATTAACACAGGAATGGTACTCTACCCAGGCATTCGGCAGCACACGTCCTATTGGCTGAAACCCTTGACCGGTAAGCCAATGGGTGTGCTCCACAGTCATTTTCTTCATGATAGCAGGCCGGTCTCTTACCCTTCTGCACCTTGTCACAGAGCAGGAAGATCTCATCACCCCCGAGCACCGAGCCGCACGTCTTATCCATGCGCGTGATCTTCAGGTTTGAGGCGTTGGGCGACTCTGTGGGGGAGACCCCAGCCAGTGTTAGCATGGCTAAACCGTACAGTGATGAACAGTCACTTAGGTGCACTGGCGCCAGGATTATGGTCAAGGCAAACAAACACGTTCAGACCGTTTAAATGGTGTCAGTCACAACTCACTGCTGTCATAGATGGGACAGGAGAAGACCGGCTTTAGGGAGAGGGTGTACCCGCCGTGGCTGTCCTGCAGGTAGGCGGTGAACTTTAACCTCACCACGTTCAGGTCCATCGACTTCCCAAGCTCTTTCGCCTCCTTCAGCACCTCCCTCTGCTCTGCGTCTGCAAAATGGGTCACGACCACGTACAAGTTAGTCATGTGCTATTGATTTTAGGAGGAAGAAGGAGCCATTGGTGGCTGTCTGCAACCAGGGTACTGATGTAGAGCTGGTGCACTCTTACAAGTAGTGTACACGTGGATGTCAAATTAGGCTGGAGTGTGAACTCTGATGCCACGTATAAAAAAGGCTGATCCGCGTAATTTTTCCTAAAGAAACCCAGGGCTTCTAACATCTGCAGCAAAACGCTGCTGTTTTGTGAAAGTGACGTGACTAGTGCTGTTTTTTTATGCCACATAAAACATCAGAGAGATCTGTGCGCTTTGGTGAAAAGGATCACAGATGCTCACTGGAGTTTCCACTGCGCAGTGAACAGCTATGTGAAAATGAGCGCTTCATGTGGTGAGAGTCCCGACACAAAATGGTCGCCACGCTTTTCCCAGGTGGCTGTGACACAGTCGTTTAGATTGAGGTAAACCCCCGAAACTGTAAAACCTTTTTAAGGTTGAAAGCTGCCGCACCAACACGCCCATGTCTTCCCCAGAACGCTGCCGTGTTCATGGAATAGACTAATATGTGTTGGTGTCTGTGACAGTTTCGGAGCTCTGAAGAAAGCATTTTATCGAAACGTTGAAACATTATTCTGCTCCTCTGCTGCTGTAAGTGAATACACTATATTACATTACATTACATTTCTTTGGCAAACGCTTTTATCCAAAGCGACGTACAATAAGTGCATACCAAAGGTCATTGGAACAACTACAAAACACAGGTCCGATAAGGTACAATACTCAATTTGTACAGTTATTCATAGCCATGAACACATTAAATCCAGTTCACACAGTGAACATTACTCCGACCTAACCCATGCTAAGTCAAGCTAGGAGGCATTACAAGCTACAACATCAAGACAATGATACAAGGCACAATAAGTGAATAAATAGACGTATGTGACTTTTTGCAGTCTTACTGTTGTGTGTTAGCCATTTACTTCGGTATAAGAGCTCTTACCAGTGAGCTGGCTACTGCCTCGTTTCAGTCTCTCCTTCCCCAGTCTCTCCGTCAGAACCTCCACCACCCCTTTCTTGGTGACGTGGAGAACACCCAGGTTGTTGAACCTTGACAGAGATTAGTGGGATGGGGATGGGGGAAAGGGGAAGAGGGGTTGATTAGATCAGGAATAGGGGAGAGAGGGACTGCAAGCACACTGCATCTCTGAGGCGTCTCTCACTGTGCCGTGAGGTCCTTGGGGCCCACTACGACGCCGCAGGTCCCGTTCTCGTCGCAGTGCTTGCCCACCAGGCTGTGCGCGTGGACACGCGGGGGGTCAGTGTGGGTCACCAGCTGCACCTCTATCCGGGCTTGGCCCGCATGGTTATTCACCTGGGCAGAGGGACAGGGGTACGACCAGTAACCACATTGCACAGTCAGTCTACCACGCATAGTCACCTCATCGTGTCAAATTTCCTAACTGAGCACTAGCCCTTTAAGGCGTGAGATCACACATATGTGATTCGAATGTTCTTAAGTGACCATTCTAATGCTGATGTAACAATCACTGCTGGTAAATTGAAAACAATGGAGTTCTAGAACACAGCTTGAAGGGTATACAGTATGTTGTCTGTGCTAAAGCCTCCATGGTGTCAAAGTAGCCAATAAAGTTTATTTGCTCAGCAGATGACCTTACATGGGGGGAATTACATGCTCACCATTACATGCATTTTAGATTTTACAACCTTCTGTTCTAGACTTCAGCACCATGTACATCATACAGAGCACAATGTGACAGACAGGAATACAGACATGCCAGCAGGTACGCTGACAGAAGACAAGGGGGTACAGAAGTGGTTCCAGCTCACCTTCACGGTGGGGTACGTCTTCTTGTTCTTTTCGCTGGAAGCTCCAGGCAGACCTCCGTGAGAGGGGCCTTCGCACTTGTACCGAAAGCGAAAACCTCTCTGTACAACGGGGGAGAAGCCAGTGTGATTGGTGGAGACTGGTGAAGCATGGGATAAATCCCTCCCCATTTAAAACATACAGCCAGAACTCACTACCCACAGAACCAAGCCTAGAGCTTCATGTGTTTGGCAATACCAGAAGAGGGGGAGAGAAGCTCTGGGGCCTCATTTGTAAAAATGTTCTTAGGTTTATACTTGAACTTAGCCTTAAGATCATTTCCGACGGTGTGCTTACGTTCGATTGATAAAAGATACTGAGCATAAAAAACCTTGCTTACGCAGGTTCTAAGAAGCCCATTTGTAACTTACGCACCTGTCATCTATAAATCTCAAATTAATTAAAAATAGACGGCACCTGAACGTGCCTTACAATCAGAGATTTCCCCTTATATAATGCTAGCACAAATGAGGGTTTAGTCAGGAATAACCATGGAGCAAAAGAGAAAAGCTAATTTCTTGGAAGATCATCATGCACAAAAAAGTCATTCCGGTCTCTGAAAACTCTCTCCCTTCTAAAAGCACGGTTTTCAATGTCTTCCAATAATGCAAGAACCGCCATGGTTACTTTTCTCTAATTTGACACACTATTTATAGATCGCATCCTGTTTTTAATTCAAAACACCTTTTGTCTGGCAATTAATTCCTCACACCTTTAATTAATAATTCCTATCAAATTTTTCATAAAGCTAATGCAAAGTTCACCACAGGCTTGGACGCATATGCGTCCCAAACTGCAATACCCCTACATAACCAGCAGGAAAATCACTTACGTCAAGTCTAGACTTTGCGTAGAGATAAGATCATTTCCATGTCAAAGTAAGGTTTCATAAATAACTACTTATACGTGATTTTCTGTATATGTCATACTTAAGATCTAAACAGATCGTAAGTCCATTCTATAAATGAGGCCCCAGGACATTGCTAACAGTTTCAAATGCATCACTGGTTAAATAGATTGATCCCAGACTTTGCAGGAGAAGCAGGCTACAATATATCCCATTTAACAGTTGAAACCCTTAATATTCCCTATTAAAATATGAAATTCTATGAATGCACTTCGATAACGCAATGGCAGAGAAGTGAGCAGCACTCACCTGCTTCGGCTCCTCAATGATCTGAATGTAGGGCCCATTTTCTGAAATAATAATAATAATAATAATAACAATAATAATAATAATAATAATAGCACATTGTATTTATAAAGAGCCTCACCATAAAGCACAAAAGCTCAGAGCAGTTTTGTTGGCAAGTTCTAATCAAACTGCGTACCGTAAATGTGTCAAAATTCTAAACCAAACTAAGCTATAATGCAGTGTTGGTAAATGGAACACAGTAGCAATTAATTGATGTTCAAGTGAATTTCCTTTTTGGGGGGCAAGAGTTTTGTGTCACCGATGATTTGCATTTTAAAATGCATTTCTTAGTATTTGAAGTATTTCCGAATACACTGGCCCAAAAAATACTTTGCTGTATTTGTTTTGAATGTTGAATATTGCACAAGGCCGAGGCAAAATGTATGAGAAAATGTTCTGAAAAAATATTTGAAATAAATAGTTGAATGCATCTTTCAACCAAGCCTGAAATCTAGCCATAACAGTGCAGTGTAGTGAGAGGGTCCATAGAATGCTCACCTGTCTCCAGGTAAGGCTCAATCTTCACACTGGCTGGGTTGATTTGCTCATACAGTATGTCATCCATGTCTGAGATCATCATCTGCGGGAAGGGGGACAATTACAAGAACCAATGATAAGGAGTAATTAGCCTTAGGCCCAGGTTTCTGCCCTAATATTACTCAGCATAACAGAGTGCTCTCTGGTCTACCATTCAAATCTCTCTGTTCTTACCAATCAATCAGGAATTTACACATTTTATAGAATACCTTTCTGAAGGTTGCCACAGCCTGTTTACATTTTTTTCAAATTTTGAGACTGTAGGAAGCAATAAATAAAGTTATCCTTACTCAAAAGAAATTTTTTTGCCTATCCGAACAGAAACAAGAACACAACAAAAGTCACTGAGGAGAGCAGGCCGCTCAGCAAATATTAGCGTTCATTAGTTTTCATTAGGCCATGTCTGATAACTCACCATAACATATCACACACCAATCAGCTGTCACATTGAAATTATATTTTAAAAAACTATACAGAAATATAACTCAGCACACCTTTTCTTCTGTGAATGATAATACAGTCACTTTAGAAAATCTGAGGTAAGAAGTGTGGCCACATAGTGCTGATAGATTCTTCATAATTTTACGGTCCTTTGAATTACAGTATAGCTGTATAAAAAAATGATCTTACCTCAGGGTCCATGAAACCATAACCAGCATCTTCCATTCTAAGGGGAAAATATATGGAAATATATAAAAACCTAGCCAACAAATACAAAATAGTGTCACAAGTTTTTTCAACAATTATATGACACAGAAAAAAGCAAATAAATAAGAGAAATTGCATTCTTATTAAAAAAAAACTTTATGAAAAGCTCACAGGCACCACCATGAAAACAAAACAAAGTATACTTTCTGTACAGTGGAAATGCCGGTACTATAACTTGCATATGCTATGTTTGTTTCACAGTCAACAATTCAAACCCAACTATGCAATTCAAAGAAAATCTAAATGATTTCCATTAACTGATAAATACATTTCTGCAGTGGAGGAACATGTGCAGTTTACTGCATGCTTTTCAGCATTTGTTTAAACATAACATTGCAATCATTTAGCATACACTCTTATCCAGAGACACTTAAAAGTAAATATGTGCTGCTACAGAGGAGAAAATACAATTGACATGCTCAGAATCAGTGACCATGAACAAAGTGGCAAGCTCCATTGGTTAGGCTAGGCTAAGCTGTTTATATGTGCAGTTTTCTTGATTAACCTATTCAGGCTACTCAGAGGACTAGAATGGGTTTGTGCTGAGAATTTATCTTTCGCTTTGCATTGCGCAGCACTGCACGCAGCTCTCCAGGAAGCAGGCCAGAAAGAGGAAAGCCCCAAGAATACCAGCAAAAGCCTCACATGCACTCACACAGGTTCAAACACAGACACACGCATTCACTCACACGCAGGTACAAACACAAAAATAGTACATGCACTCTCAGGTAGAAACACAAACATGCACGCAGACAAAATCAAACTGACACACATTCACACACAAAGGTACACACGCACACAAACACACATGCACACACACAAATACAGGCTGACACAATAACACACACATTCTAAGGCTGACACATGGACATACAGTAAACACACACACACACACACGTAAACATATGCACAAATAAATGTAAGCACACGCCACATCACATGCATGCAGATGTTGCGCACATGTTGCTGACTTTGCCACACATATGACTGCAATACATTGCTTGGCCGAAGGATAAAAAGGAGTATGCACTGGCATGGCCCAGTCAAAGCCTTAACCTCAAAACCACCAAGATTCTGTGGCACAACGTAAAATGTAGCCCATAACTGATGAACTTAAGAGAGCTGAAGCAAATCTGCCAAGAGGAATGGGTGAAAATCACCCCCAATCAGTGTGGAAAAAACTTATGGAGACTTATATTAAAAGACTCAAATCTGTAATTGAGGTGAAAGGCACTTTCACTAAATATTAAAGTGAAAAGTGAGACCTGAATAACAATACAAGCATCCATCATGCTTTAGTTTTTCACCTTTTTCGCCCACTTTGGAGTAACCTATCGTCTTCATCAGCACTCACTGCTTCAACCTATTGGCTATTACTTTGGGTGTAAACAAGCACATTCTCTCCTCTGAAGCATGTGATGTCTTCTACTACAACTGCACGGCAGTTCATATGTCCAGCTAACACAGACATGAGTTAAAACCAATACCAATTCACTTTATATTGAAGCTGTACTCTCATATTACTTAAAAAGACGACTATTTTTGAATAAATATCAGCTGAAATAAGATCAAAGATGTTATTTTCCTCCAAGGTAAGAGTTATTTGTTCTATGCACGTAGACATAGGCTAGTTTGCAGCTTTTTACAAAAGGCGTTTCGAGTCACAGGATGTAGAGTTGTTTTTGGGAGTAGGCTACATGTGGGGCCATAAGGTTTGGTAGAATTTATGCATTTATGAATTTAAGCGCTGGATGGAATTGGTAACCTGTAAAAACAGGCGGTTAGGGGAGCCACCTCTAATCCAGTCATCTCCTGAGGAAATGCAATTTTAAGGTCTCCGGATTTACCAGAAAAATCTGCGAGATAGCAATCTGACCTACATAATCAGAAAAGAACCTTGAGAAACAGAAAACGAGAGAGAAAAAGGAGAGGTGTCGGGGAGCAGACGCACACAACCGAGAAAGGTGCAAACCGTAAAGGTGCGTGAGGAGGCGTCTATCGGAAAATCAGCTACGCTTTGCTTCCTTACTTCAGGAGGATGGTGTTTGCCACTCCGTGACTCAGAGCACCAACAGGGATTTTTCTATGGGATTTTTTTTTTCTCACTCTGTGCCATCGACACAGTATTGACAATAGAATTTCCAAAACTAAAATGACCCAAGCAACCACGCTCTGCATACCCCCACCCACCCACAAAAATATTACATTTGACAACAAGGAGGTAGAGGCGTGCTTCCTTTTTTCTTAAAAATCACCTGCTAACCCTAATGCAGGTTGCCCTGTGGTTTTCTGTTGGGAGGCAACAGCTGACACTATATATTGACCTATATCCCAGGCCTTACTACCTCATCAAATGTTGTTCAGACCATCTCCTCAAAATTAGTTACCTGCTATTGAAACAACTTTGAGTCAGCTGCAGACTAAAACAACCTAATTAACTACCACCTGCCTCCAAAATCATGTCAAAAGCAATCATAACGTACAATAGAGGCTACACTAATGCCTGCATTACACGTTCGTAAATCATACACAAGCATTCCTGCAATACTTTATGTAGGATGAATTGACTCATTTTGAGTAAAATTGTGTTTTTATATTTGCACATGATGTAAGTAAGGATGTCCTTTCTCTGCAGTTCAGTTGACGCCTGGAATACATTTTTAAAACCAAAATATGTCTCTAGCCACTCCAGCTGAAAGCAAAACATAGCAATCGCCTGTTATTCATGACAATAACAGAAACGAGTCACAATGAGTTTGGTGTGATCCAACAAATTGGTCTCTGGATTCCAACAATCCCAATGTTGCAGAGCAATCTTTGAAAGAACAAATTTGTGTTTCAGTGCCCACTTGGTGTAATGTACACTGAAGGGTACAGGAAATTTTGCATGGTTTTAAACAATGTGGATGCTTAAGTTCATGGCCCAAATATAATACTGTACACTGACTCACTTGGGCTAAAAATAAATAAATAAATAAACAGATTTAGTGCATTATTTTCTGTGGATTATTATTTTCACATGATTAATTAATATGATTTAGGTGACTGATGATGTGATGATTTTTAATGTTTGCTCAAATTTTGGTTTCAGGAACAAGCTGAATCTGAATTCTTTATCTGAGGGTTAAATCTCAGGCAAAATATACTGGAATGCAGAAATCACATGGCCTGAACAAGTACTGTCACTTTACTCTTTAGTCAACAGATTCACACACAGTAATGCATGCAGATACAGTGCACTATTTAAAAAACAAAAACTGATTATATATAATTTAGCTGGACATACATTATGTTCTGTTAACACAAATAAAAATTAAATATTTACAATCAGACCTCTGCCAAAGCTTCAGAAAAATTTCCCCACAACAAACAGACAACAAATGTGAACTAAATGCTCCACATACTGTTATGTGGTAAAACGAATAGAAAATCTACCTGATAATAAGGAAAATAAATGTGTTTCAGTCTAATTTAAAGGGTAGGCGTTCAATCAACATTGAACATCAACCAATGGTCTAAATATACACGATAACTAATTGCACATAAAAAGTATGATCTTACATATCGTGCATAGTCCACCAATGTGGCAAATTCCCTGAATCCCTATTATATATCGCACTGTGTATGTGTGTATTTGCAAAAAGATGACACAAGTAACTGATTATGGTCACTGTTGTATTCTGTCACATTGTCAGAATGTTTCCAAAAAGAAAGATAAAGTTTCAGAAAGGTTAGTCGGAAAATGCAAATTGGCTACATTTATCGCAACAAGATAATATATCGCACATACCCCTGTGGTCCAGACATGGTCGGAGAGATTTTCACGTCCAGTGCCTGCTTTCTCCTACAAAGCAAGCAGCAAATGACGGTCCGTGTTCGTTAAAGAATGTTTTACGATTTATGTACACATATCCCTGTATACCCACGCGGTAAGCACAGTCAAGTCAGCGATGTTTCCGGTCCAAAGTGCATAGCCCATTACAATACGTACGCCTGAATAGGCTACTCCCTGGGGACTTATTGATAGGTTTCTTAGATCCGATTGTATCATTTTTTATTTTAGATGTCCAATTTTGAAACTTTATAAATGTAACATTTCATGCAACATACTACAATCCCACCTTACCTAGCCATCTAATTACACAATGTTCGCGCATATTGTAAATAAACACCGTAGATTTAGGTAGCTATAAGCATGTCCGACCGAATGATACTGGTTTTCATGAAGCCCTAGTCCTACTTTCTACATCTGCGGAAAATTAATAACCATTTCTCCTGATATTTGTTCGCCAGCTAAGTTCATTGCGTAGCCGACTTCAGCAATATTGAACTTCCAGCAATGACAGCTCCAGCTGGGCAGTTGCGTCAGCAAAAAATATTAGGCCTACGTGCCTCTTAAAATACATTACCTTCCGAAGGCTTTCCGATCAATCGAAATTATGTGTCCTTTGAAATATTACGGCTCCAATATTTCCTCAGCGTACGCACACACAGATAACTCAATCACCGTTTTGTCCCATCAGTAAAGCCTTTTTGACTGCAATGCTTTGTTGATTTTCTGTATACAACAGACCAGTCCAACGCTTGCTTGCTTATCCCTAATATTATTGACTACACTGGGGTAAAAACAAAACGGAAAGTCCCCCGGATCAGAGGGGAATTCCGGAGACACCAACGTCAATTTCCCCACCAGCCTATCGACTGTTGAGGGAACAATATCTGCATTTTCTACACCCGCCTTCCGCACAAGATACATTCGCAGGAGCTTCTTGGGCAGGGTGGGAACTTACATGCGAAGTGTTATGCCTCTACAAAATTTCCCAGGTACTCTATATTTCATCGTTAAATCCTACGTATGTACTTGCCCATAAATGTTTTTTTTCAATGAAAGTTTTGATTTCGGTTTAGGTGGTGTAATATCGAATGCTTCCGAATATACGTTATATACAGGTTATGAACATAATCTAATTAAAACGTTATATACACTAAAACGTAAACCTTTATGTAACCCTGCAGAGACAAGTGGACAGTCCTAAAATAGAGCAACCAATAATATTGGTATTGGTATTTATTGGTAAATAACAGGTTCTGCTGTATTTGCATCAAGTGTTTTTTACACAATGAGAGAAAACAAATCAGGAATACATAGACAGTGATACAGTCAATTAAGTATCCAGTGAGTCAACTAAAAATGCAGCTCTATCACATGTGAGTCAGAATTTCATAAATGTACATATCTATATCTTGTTATCATTTACTTGAACATTCATTTATAGGCAGACATATCATGGCAGATTATGGGAATCATAATATAAACACTATCGCTTCCTAGAAACCACACGTCAGAAATGGTAAAATCAGTAATCAGTAATCAGTAACACTTAATCACTGCTCAGAGGCTATGACCCCTTGGGTGGATCCCTTTGTTTATATTAATGTAATCTCACTGTATGGGTGTGTGTGTGTGCACGCGTGCGTGCGCGTGTGTGCGTGCGTGCATGTGTGTGTGTGTGTGTGTGGTTGTGTGCTCTGTGTGACTTCTGCTCTCTGTCTGCGGTATTTCTGGGGGGATGAGATATTGAGAATAACGGCAGCATCCAGAGCACGGTGGCTTTACGGTGACACACAAGCACGTCAGAGGCTGCAACACCCGCTGAGCACAGCACGCCACTGTGTGAGCACAGCACACACTAGTTCACACACAGGCTCAGCCCCAAGCCATTGCCCTGTGAAGCTCTCTCTAATCGCTTGCTTCCATGGCTACACTGAGGATTAGGCAGCTATGTGTTCAGCTGCGAGTGAGAGCAATTAAGACTGTGGCTTGTCAACAGTGGCAAGATTCTGGGGATTTCAAGCCAAATTTCAAAGTTGATGTACCTCCCATAAGTATATAAATATATAACTGCAAATGTAAAAATTAGTATCCATATATAAAGTATTGCCTTTTTAGGTTAGGTGTGTAGATACACGTGTAGTGTTTGTGATTGAATTTCAGGTGTTCTAAATATTTATTTTATATGTAACTCTGGAAAATGTTTCACTTTTTTTTAAGGAGAGAAGCTTTTTAAGGGGAAAGCAGAAAAGGTTACAGATAGAGATGAGATCACACTGAGTTGATGTTTTTGTTCTGCCAGTCTAGGCAGGGGAAAAAGTGAAAGTGAAACTCTAGTTCCTGAACCTGAACTTCCAACATGCAATGCTTCTGTCCAACAGCAGGGGCAGCAGTGACATAGTCTTGTATTTTTATTCCCAGGGAGATGGTTAGCATTCACAAGAAATCGCTCGTCAGCTAATTCTTGCTGCAGTGGCTATGGCTGCCAAGGGTCGGATCTTGTCATGTCTGCCACAATGGGCGGAGACTCTGAAAATGTTCACTGGTTCAGGTGTGGATCAAATTAATACACAAACAATAAGAAATGAAACATTTTTGTCTGCATTGGGAATATAATCTATAATTATAATCTATAATCTATATAATATAAGATATCTCATATCTGATATCATGGAATATAGTCACCTCTTTGCATCACTGGTTGCATTGTTTGGCAACAGTACAAAATCCAAAAGGAGATACTTATTTGAAGTAATGAAAAGGAACCAGCAGAGGTCAGTGTTGCTCAACAAGTTTCAAGACCACCCATTTCCTCAGAGGAACGTTTCTGTTTTTTAATACCATCCAATGGCACCGCTGCCTCTTGAGGAATCACAGCCCCCACCCCCGGCACCTGTGCTTGGGCCCTAGCCCCCTGGATCCCAGCACCCCCCCCCCCCCCCCCCCGCCCCCACTCTCACCCTCACCCCCACTAGTCAGAAAGCTGGTCAGATCACAACAGCACTGCTGTGTTACACAAGTCCCAGATTCTCTGGAATTTCGAGCTACTTTGAGGAAAAACAGGAAAAACAAGTCTAGATTTCACACACACATCCACACACTCACTCACTCACCTACTCACTCATTGGTAAAATATTTCAATGGCCAGTGTCATTGAAATGAGCAATTAAAAGCAAAAAAAGTTGTCTTTAAAAATTTACGTCAATTTGTGTCTTTATTAGTAGTTGTATTAATACGCTTTATCTGTTTACAAAAATGAGTGGGAGTTGTTTTTATCTGGTAAATTTAGTTTCCCCCCACGAGAGGTCTGTGACTGTGTAAAACATACTGTAGTTCAGTTATGGACACGCAGTGAAAAAAGCACACATTTTTACGTCAGCATTATGAAATCCTGGTCCTAGTTGTCAAGTATTCACAGTGTCCAAATTCCTTGAATTTAACGGGTCTTCTTTCCAGGAAGAGAGAGGCAGTTTAATTTTTAAGCCTTACCCCTTACCCCTCACCCATCTCCCGTCATCATCCTGGCAGTGGGTGTTGTCTGCCAGTGAACCAATGACAGGGCAGCACCGGTCCTTTGAAACATGACCATGATTGATCACGATATGCGGCAGCAGTCAGAGAAAACAGACTGTGAGCAAGAGAGAGAGAGAGAGAGAGAGAGAGAGAGCACACAGGCACACACATACAAACACACAGCCTTATACACATACAGGCTCACACACAAGCACACATGTACACAACACATAGACATACACACACACACAAAGTGCAAGTCAGTCCTTTCTGCACTGTTGAGACTCTCAAGTGAAAAGGTTCACATGTTACTCATTTTTTAATTTTAATTAAATACAATTACTGTATCCACCCGATCACATGGCTCAAATCCAGTCAATGGAGAGTATGTTATGATCAATTTATTGGCATCCACTCATTGACAAATTTCTAAGGAAGGCCTTGCATATTAAAGAGTTCCTGGAATAGCAGGAGAAATGAGGAACCAAACATTCATTGCTGCATTAATTGCTATATTAATATATTTAAATTATATGAATATATCAGAACGTGGATGTATTAATACAAATGTTCAAGCTCAAAGTTCAAGTATGATATTGAAATGCTATCTCTGGACAATGCTAAGACCAATTGTGCATCTGCCCATGGTCCTCCCAATCGCAATTTTTGCTGTGTCTAGATTATATCCAGGCAAGTGGGCACACCATTGCCCTTTAATGGCAGGAGTTGCTTGGGAGCCCAAATTTAATATTGTGTTATATGTATTTCCATTTGTGTAATAGCAGATATGTGCAGTATTCCCCCTCTACACGTCCCAACATTTGACAGCTCATCCCTCTGAGCTGCCCATAAGATCTATGCCTTCTTCTCCCTGACAGGTATAATCCCTAGTATCTGACATCCGCCCCTCCCCTACACCTGAGCACGCCTTCACGTGTGCGCCAGCAATTTCCAAATCAACAAGTGACCTGAATGTGGGGCCATAAAAATAGCAGACTGCAGCAGAGAACACGGAGCTGGAGCTGGAAGACACAGGGAATCTTATCGTTTACGACTCTTTCTCCTGATGAACGGACAAGGGACTGGAAACCTTCAACTTAAAGCCTCTGTACAAAAAGCTCTTTTTTAAAAAAAAGGCTTCCTTCCTGTTAGCAGGACAATCTCCACAGTACAACGTGTTGTCATGTTGGTGGTCTGGCCCAATCGACATGGAATGTGTTTCTGTTTTTATTCTGTGATTTGCTCTTACTCTGTGATTTTACCTGCCTGTACAGCACTTTGGTCAATGTGGGTTGTATTTAAACGTGCTTTATAAATAAATTTGATTTGATTGATTTGAACAAGTGGCCTGATTATGGCCAAACCCTGCTGTTAACTGGGTAAACAGCAGTGTATGCAGTAATGCAAGCATAGAAATAAACTGGGCCTTATGACTACTCCTGCCTCTTCCCTGTGCGGAGACAATGAATGAACAGATACAGTCCTCTATGTGGACTGTGACTCCACAAAAGAAGTTAAAACATTCCTCCCCTGTCCACACGTCTGATCTCTAACTTGACGCTGACTGACTTCTTAAACTCACTAATCATTAAAAGCTTATCTTCAGACCATAATTAAAACACGAAATATTTTTTTAAATAAATATTAGCAATAAAAAGCAACCACTCCCCTTCAGAGGATTAAGAAAGTTATCAAAGGATTCCGTGATATGATAATGATAAGGAATGAATGAGTGCCGAGCTGTATCTAAACACTGTATTCATGAAAGAGGTAGCAGACGCCTCCATTTCTCTTGGCTGTAGCAGCTATTCCCTGGTTTTACTTATTGAGGGCTTTATTACTGCTGTAATAAAGGTGAAGCATTAGTGAATAAATAAATGATAAGATAGGGCTTTGCACAAGATGGCTGAAAAAGAGCTATCAAAGATAATTCAAGTCATTGTCAAAAACTACTGTACACTCATATTTTACCCACATTATAGAGGGCTTACAGCACTGTAGGAAAGTCTGTTTTTAAGCACCCCAAAGGGCTCTGCTTCACAAAGGTTTGGTTAGCAGTGAAAAAGCACACCATGAACCATTTTCAACCTATGACCCCAAGTTCTGTCAGCAGAGCTCACTTGACGTGAGCTTCAGTAATCTCCCTCATTAACCCCTTTTTCCTTTTTTTCCTGCAGTTCTCTCCCTGGTTCCAGCACAGGGGAAGTTCTGGGTTTAATAATTATGAGATTTCTCAATAAGAGCGGCGTAAAATCTTTTGTACCAGAATCTGCAGACCTCAGATCTCGTATCTTATCTCCTCACCTGAGCATAGTCCGAGGACAGGGGCCCAGGCTACTCGTTCACTCAGAATCAGCAGGTTTTGCGGAGCAGAACCGTGGAAAAAACAGAGGTGATTCATTTCAGGACATGAAGGTCATTCCAGGCCTCCAGGTCCCCACCAAAAGCCCCCCCCCCTCTACTGTCAACAATACAAAAATTCACTTATGGTACAAAGGAATATTATGCCATATATGCTTAAACTGCCACCTACATGTTATACATAAAAATAGTAGGGGTTATTAGATTTTAAAAAATCTTTTTTCCTCCCTGCCTTTTTCTTTTTTCCTCTCCTCAACTCCATTTCTACTTCTGTCCTCCCTCCATTCTCTCTCTCTCTCTCTCTCACTCTCTCTCACACTGCCCTTTCCTCACTCCTGTGCACAGAATGTGAGTGCTATCAGTGACAGTGACCTTTCCTTTCTAAAGGCTGTTGCATGCTGGGTAGTGCCCTTGAATGTTAGGGGCAATAAATAAAAAAACAGGTATGACATAGGTGCAACGCATGGACTCAGGTGCAGTGGATAAGGTTCATAGTGACTGTCCACACAAACAAGGGACTGGTTAAAGGTCCTGACAGCCAGCTAGAAATAAATTATCAACCCATGCAGAAAAACTTGCACAAAAAATAACACAGGCCAGGAAATTAAATGCTCTGATTTGTTTTCATAGGAAATTAAGCAGGTGTTTATCTATTTTTTTTACCAGTGGTGTCCTGCAAACTGCAAATATGGGAGAAGATAGCCTTTATTCCTGAAAACGTATTGTAGTGTTATTGGCTAGCATGCTGGGATAACACATCTTCTTGCTATTCCTTTATACAAAAAGGATTCTTCAAAAACATCCAAAATTGTATCCAAATAAATATTTTAAAATAAAGCATTTGGTTTAAGTTTAATCTCAGAAATGAGTTGCTGATCTCTTTCTGAGAGACAGAAATGTCTGTTACCTAAAAGCGTCTGTCAAATAAATAAATTTAACCTTATGTTTTATTACATTTGATATGATATCAGTGGTAAATATTCGGGCATGGTAACAGAAATCTGACGAGGAGTTTCATGATTAAAATATTTTAAGTGGACTCCTTGGGCTAACAACAGGTTTAGGGTTAGAATTAGGTTTAGGGTTAGTTAAGTGCTGGGGTTGAGGAGAAATTAAGATTGGGGTTAATTATATTTAATAATTTTATTAATTTCATAATCATTTTTAGTTTTTTAAATAATTACATTCTTTCAAAAAAAATTTGTGCTTTTTACATGTAAAAATGCAATATTTTTTAAAGATTAGGGTTACGGTTGGGTTCAGGCAGAGGTGGACATTCCAGGGTTCAGAAAGTAAAAGTCCTGCCATGTATTTCATCCACCCCTGAACTCAGCCAGATGATTTAGCTCTACCTCCTGGCTGAAGAATGGTGCTCATGAGCAAATCCAGGTGACTGGAGCAAAATCCTGGGATGAACTTTTACTTTCTGAACCTGGATTGTCCACCTCTGGGTTCAGGTTTGGGTTGGGCCAGGGGTAGGGTTAGGGTTAGTTTTAGTTTTAGGGTTCAGGAGAAATTAAGGATAGGGATAGGGTTATCATTTTTACATTTTATTTTTTAATTAAAATTAAAATTTTATTTGGACTTTTTAATAAATTAATTAATTTTCATTTTTAAATATACATTTATTTTATTTTTGAAAATTTTAGGATTGGGGTTAGGAGCACCTTATCAACTCACTCGGCTGAACAACGGCCTATGATTTATACCTACAGTAAATGTCCACAACCTCAGCAGAGTAGAGCGCCAAGCTCTGCAACAGTTGGCAAACAGCAAACAGATTATTATTAAACCAGCAGATAAGGGGTGTGCCAAAATTACCATGGACAGAACATAATACACATACAAGGCATACATACAAATTCTTTTTAAATGGACAAATTCTTTTTATTTATGTTTAAAAACATTTTTTAAAGATTTAGTTGTTGACTTTAGACCAAATTATTATTATTTTTTATTATTAAAATAATTTTTTATTATTTTTATTATTGCGATATAAGGTCTTATATAGCCAGGCCTATTGTGAATTATTTTCAGTGAAATACATTTCAATTTCATTGAATTGAGCGTTTTCTTTTAAATTTTCACATTCTGCTGACAGAACTTGGGGTCATAGGTTGAAAATGGTTCACGGCGTGTTTTTTTTCACAGCTAACCAAACCTTTGTGAAGCAGAGCCCTTTGGGGTGCTTAAAAACAGACTTTCCTACAGTGCTGTAGAAAAATCCAATTTTAGTGGACTGCAAGGCCTAACAATTAAGTTTACAGTTAGAATTGGTGTTAATGTTAGGGAAACAATAAGTGCTAGGCTGAAGGCTGGATTGGGGTTATCTTTGGAGCGAGGGACAGGTTTACTGGAAGTCATTTGTACTGGCAGACCGCAGGCAGACTATGGCACTCAATTCACCGGGGAAGGGGGGGGGGGGGGTAAAACATCTTTGTGAGAGTGACTGTAGAAAGTTATACAAATCAAAATGAACTGAACTGACTTTCACTGAATACCAGACTGTGGGGCTCATTCACATGCTGAAATAATATCTGAAGAGGATGTGAAACAGAACAACCCCATTGCTCATTGCTGTAGTTTTCATTTTTGTCAACTTAGCAAAAGTGGGTTTTCTCATTTTAAACAGAATGATTATCCCTGAGCAGAAATAATCATATTTTGTCTCTTTCATGATGAGCACAATGTAAGAATTTAGTTTCCAGTTTTTACACTATTTGAAAGTTGTCATTTTTTATTTTGCCAATGTGAAGTTGTGATTTTAGCCTCTCAGGCTAACAAATGAGCTCATGCTGGCTTTGGATTTTGGAATCTAGTCTGGAAACCAGTTCTGTTTCTGACCAATATTCCAAAAACTGCCCACAACTGACTGCTACCATTCTGGATAGCACTGTGTGTACGAAACCATGGCAACGACACAGGGAAGCAGTGGGCGGAGCCAAGGAGTGGGTGACAGAGCACCCCTGGCAGAGGGATCTGAGGCGGCAACGTTGACCCAGGATGCGTCATCTCTCCAGCGCGACAGCTTCCTCGGACGTCACCGCTGCCCTGGTTTACAAAAACAGTTACGCTGTCGTCATCCGTGTCCGCATTTTCCACCAACCCCCATCGTCAGTAAAAGAGCAGCAGTCCAAACATACGTTATCATATACAGATATTGTCCGACCATTGACTGGTCAGGCTTAGAGGATTGTGAAAGGATTGTATGAAGAGGTGAACCAATGGTCTCTTTAAAAGAAAAGTTGTCATCTCCCTTGGCCCCCCACACAGGTACTATACTGTATGTCAGGGACAGTAGACCAAACTCTTGAGCAACCCCTCCCCTTTCTGTTGCAAACACATTCTCTTCCTATCTTAAATAGGTGAAAAGGACAGTATCTCCACTTAGGGACAGAGTGGTATTTTTTTTCATATGGATATGGGACAGTACAAAGCAGTCACCACACACACCTGTCTTTTTGTTGACCTAACTTTGAATTTACCATTTACCATGAGGCTAAGTGCATCCGCTGCTAAGTCACTGGGGTTCAGCGATACGTATCAGGTGCTGCAGAGCTTTGGACAGGCAAGCCAGTACAGGCAGTGGGAATGGTCTGCCAACTTCAGTGGACTCTATTCAGTCTCAGGAAGAAGAGTTTCCGTCATGTCAGTCATGAACATCCTACTCTTCTGTCTTTCATCAGTCATCTGAGAGGGCACTAGGGACCCTTCATCCACCTGATTTATTATTGATTCTAAATAATAGTAACCAGTGAACAAAAGTATAACTATGAGCAATTAAGGGCCTTTGTGGATAACAGAGCAATGAATGCCATGAACAAATAGAATTGATACTGTGTGTGTGTGTGTGTGAGAGAGGAAGAGGGACAGTGGTTAGAGGGAGTAAATTGTGTGTGAAAGGGTTGACTGGTGCTAACTCAAATTAACAGGTAAGACTTCTGTAACTTTTTACAAGGATGATTAAAACTGCTGACATACTGAACAGTGTGCATGATGCATGATTTTGGCTGTACTGGAGAAACGGCAATAATAATAACAATAATAATAATAATAATAATACATGTGATTGTTGATTTCAAATAGGTTTATTCGTTTTTTCCATAAATTGAATTCCTCTGGAAACTATTAATTGAACATTAAATATTAATATAAATATTCCAATGCTAGCTGTAGGACTGCTTCTAAGCCCCAATCCTCAGTCATGTTAGTTGATAGGCCATTTCATGCAATCCAAACTTGCAGTTTGGCAAATTAGTTGGCAAGTGCTTGTCTTTGTATTGCACTTGTATTGAAATATTGTCATTTGCTAGCTAACGGTAGCTATGAAAGGAAGTCTTGCTTGCAGGTGATACTGTAAACTAGTCACAGTACCCTCATGCGAAAAGATGTGTTTACAAAGCAGACAGAACTTTTGAACGTTTTTACGGTCACGTTTTCCTTAGAACAAAAATGTCCATGTTAATGCAATCAGATTTAATGACCCATATTTCTACAAGTAGTTATTAGCACATAGTTCATTAATCAGACCAATTAATTAGTAGGTATAGAAGCCATATTCAGATGGCATATCTAACCAAACAAATATGCTAGTTTTCAGTGCTTTGATATGGCCCATGATTTAGACACCAGTTATAAAGGTCGGGAGGGCCTGCTATTATAACCACTGAAGAAGGCCGTGGTAACAAGTAGAAAAAATAACAACGTTTATCAAGGGACAGAAATAGCCCCAACAGTTTACATTTTTGAGTCAAGTTATTCCTTTTTCAAGAAACAGACAGATCTGGTCACAGCTTGTCTTATCATAGCACACTGACCTTTTTCTGTGCAGGCCTTAAACTAGCACGCACAAACTTCCTACAAACAGTGATTAGATTTCCCTGGTATTGTAAATATTCAGTATTGCATTTTACTACATTTTTATTTTTCCACGTCAGTATATCCTCCTGAGGAACAGCACAAAAAATATGTTGTAAGTATTTGAGTATTTAAGTATCTTGGATGACAGAAACATGTTGCTGTAAAAATATTTTCAAATATATTATTCATTTTATTTTTTATTGAATGTATAGTAGAATGCATAGTAGAATATATGGTTCCTGATATTACAACCAGAAACTCATGTCCCCAAAAAATGAATATCCAGGTGGATATGGGTCATAAATGGATTATACAAACAAAATGCATGAATTTAAAAAATCTTTGCATGCCTCCCATGATACAGTATGTGTTCATATCCATCGGTATGGTACATAAATCCAAAGTTGCATTCAAAGGTGTATAGAAAGCTGTTTTCCAAGTTGTAAATGCCATTTATTTTTTGCAATTCTTTGCTTGTAATTATTTTGCATCCCTTAGCCCTGAAATTGTATCCACCCCATTCATGCCACAAACACAAAAACAAACCCACCAGAGGGCCGCATGTGAAGTAATAAAATGAATAAACATCCACCATGATTGAAACCAACTGCATCTGATGGCGTCCACTGTAGAATCCTGTCTCCTGTTCAGCCCACGAGCCACATGCTTTATATGCGCTAGAACAACATGGAGAGCAACCAAAAAGCAAAATTTCTTTCTTTCTTTCTTTCTTTCTTTCTTTCTTTCTGTGGAGGCAGGTGATGTTCTGAGGGGGCTGGTGGCAGCAAGGCTCAGGGTGGAATTTGCGTACTTTTCACTTGCGCATGATTCACCAAAGTTTTTGTTATTGTGGGGGACTGATGCGGCCCTGTGTCATGTTGCTGGGGGAGGGGAGGGGAGCGGAGGGGAGGGGAGGGGAGGCGGGGCCTTCATTTTTAGTGCTTTCATTTTTAGTGCTTGCACAGTCGTGTTGCGTTTTGTTGTGATTTGTTTCTCCTTGCAGGAGTGCCAGATGATCTTGTGATTATATTTTGATCTTCACTTGTATATGGTGGAATAAAGATTTTTACATTTTCATTTTCTTTGTTTTCATTATATATAAAAGTAAATCATTGATTTTTTTGTGTTAATATGCAGACCACAGCACTTGCAGGAGAGGGGGCAGCTGCAAGCTACAAGACAGCTACAAGATCTGCTCTGTATTTCATTTTGACCTTTAATTATTAAGTGCCTTTCTATGATAGCGTTTTCTGTACTGCAGCAGACACACAGATAAGTGGCCAAAGTTAATGACATGGAAAACTGCAATAAGAGCAGGGCAATGGAAAAGCCTGGTGCCCCATGCCAGTGTCAGCAAACCCACTGACTTTTATGGCTATTTTATGAGAGAAAGTTAGGGTTTACTCAAGAGAATTTACTGCGTGATAAGCTCAGCTCTTCCTTCACCAAGAGAGAAAGCAACAACATCCAAGGTCTGAAAAGGTAGATTTCCACTTCCACCAGGTTCCACACAGCGAGCCCAAAATGATCCACACTGAACATCCAGCTGTTTCACAGCTCATTCTGTCCGATCTGTTTCTAGGGTTAATGTCCTTCGCGAGCACCACCTGTACCTGGACAGTCGTGAAAGCAGCCCCACAGTGTTTCCGCTGCAGTGAGCCAAAGGTTTTCCACAGCAGAGTTGCTGTATGACAGGCGGCTTCAGCAGTCATTAAAGGTGTATTATTGCTTTCAAAGAATTCTAGAAATAGGCAGCTGCATTTCTAAAGGGAAGCTAGATATGTAAATTCAGTGTGAGTTGTTTGCTTATTCTTTGGTTGTACAAAACCAGGCAAAGACATACACAACACACACACACACACACACACACACAACAGCAACAACACATATACTGTACATCATGCATTCTTTACACTCCAGGATTCCTCAGCTTCTAATAGAACCAATAGATTTCATAAGGATTCCTACTGAAGGTACACCCTTCATATACCATTTACATGCCTACTGACAGGAGGAAGTGCAAACAGAGCTATAGGAAAGGATATAACTAGGTGGTGTCAATTTACCTCCTTCCTTATGCTCTCATTGTAATGACCTAATCCGTATCAAACACAATTACATTACAATTACATTATCTGCCTCTATCCGAAGAAACACATACAAAGCACTCAGTGACAAATAGTGAGTGATGTAGTGGCACAATCTAGCTTGATGTGTTCTGTCCCCTCCCTAAATGGCCCTGCTCTCTTCCTATCCTGGCCCCCTAGTGGTGAATGGGCTCCCAACAGCATTCAGGATAGCAGAAGCACTGCCCAATTTATGCTACAGATTGCAAATTCATCTAGTTACAGTAAATGGCATCTTGGCTCACTGCTGAACTCTTCGTGGATTTTGCACTTTGTGGGTTTACAAGCCATTCCAATACTAAATCTAAAACTATATGCCCTAATCCATTTGCTTCCTAATAACATGATATTTTCAGTTGCCCTCTTTCACTATGGCTTTCAACATTACGTTGTAAGATTGGGTATTGACTATACCAGTACACAGTTGTGACCCTGATTACTAAAGAATTAGCACTGTTTGCTGCCTAAATCTGTATGCATGGACTCATGTTAGCTGTTAGCTAAATGCCTAAATGTAAATGTAATGATTACCATTAATATTCATCTAAGAGTTAGTCTCACGTTTCCATTTGTTTTCTGTCAGATGACCACATGAGCACAAGGACTGTTGAACAATAAAACTAAGTAGCGACCATAGAGACTACATATAGCGACAAAGAATTGATTAAAATGTAGTTCTTAATCCTCTTCCTTTGTCTGATTTTTATTTTTCAAAACTGAAAGTTTAAGGGTTTTGTTATTGTTGTTGGTTTTCATTTGTGATTTAAGGTCTTGCTAGGAAACAAATGTTCTCCTGTCCTGGCTGTCTTTCACCTTGCATGTAAAAGTATCTGGCTTAATGTAGGCTAATGTATGCAGAAAACGTGTGTTCCTTTGACTGAGTATCCTGTAAATGGAGGAAGCATCTCGACTCAGAATTGTTTAATTGACACGACGCTGATATTACATTGCATCGCTGATATTACATTGCATCGACGGTGCAAAACCAATCAAATTTTATACATGAAACTGTCTTTTCCCTAAATACTAAGTTACACTATTCAGTATCATATATCTCAATGCTAATAAAAGCTATTTTTTCAGGGTAGGTAGCTAGGTTTGTGGGCTATGTAAGATTATCATCATTGCAAACACCAATAAATAGAATATGTTTGGAGCTGGATTTTAGCGCAAACACGCCTGAAGTGTGGCATTTCAGAACAATTACGTAGGATATTTTCGCAGTATTGTTTTGGAGAACGGATTGAAAGAAACAAAATATAAATTTCTTGGTTATTTTACCTTAAAATGTTCATTTTTGAGTTTTAATGAATATTGAATAATTATGTTTATTTTAGTCTAATGTTACATTGTAGCCGGTTACATTTTCTGTATGAAAAAGCAGGGAGAGCTTGTCTTCTTTGACCTGCCCTCTGCTTGCTGCGAGAGCATTGCACTAGATCACGCTGCATTTTAAAGCAGGGGACGGCATGAACGCTGTCAGTTTGACACTAGACGGGACGCAAAGAGGAGGTGCTGTCTCGTTCGATTTTTCTTTTCTTCCATTCCCCCCTTGGACCCACATTGCTGTCATCTCCATTATTTTTTTCTTTCCGTTTTAAATAGCACGCTAGTTACCTCATCTAGATTAAAATGTACAGGTATCTGGGGGACCTGCTCACTCGTGGAGCTAGCAGCGCTCTGGCCTCGGGATGCGTCGACTCCGTTTTACCGGCTTCCGCGTCCTTGATGCGGGTTCGCCACTACAGCGAAGCCGTAGGGGAAAAAGAAGACGACCCCAACTTCTTCAAAATGGTCGAGGGCTTCTTTGATAAAGGTGCCGCCATAGTAGAAAATAAACTGGTGGAAGACCTCAAGACCAGAGAATCGCCGGAACAGAAGAGGCATCGGGTCCGGGGAATTCTCAAGATTATCAAGCCTTGCAACCATGTTCTGAGCGTATCTTTCCCTATCAAGCGAGACAACGGCGAATGGGAAGTGGTCGAGGGCTACCGCGCCCAGCACAGTCAACACAGAACGCCCTGCAAAGGAGGTGAGTTGAACAAGCAATTCGCTGCGAGTGAAGCGACGGGCGGTGCAGTGGTTGACAGCCTACATTTAACTGGGGACTGGGGTCTTTCACTTGGACCCCGAGGGTCTCCTTAATCTGCAGCCTGTCGATAGGACTCCTGTGATTTTAACAGCCTCCCACTGTAACATAAAGAACGTAATGGATTTCAGCAATCGGTTTTTGTCGCATTCCCCCCATTGTTTTGATAAAAATTACTTTTTTTTTTTTTTAAGAATATGAATCTTAAATAATTTCAAAGAATATGAAGTAATAGGTTGACCTTTTCCCGCACAGCCATCGCTAACCTTTATAACTACAGCAGCAAAAATCAAAGAATTCTCTTGTCGCAAGTAGGGGAATTCTGCCGTTAATAAACACCTTTTGGTAGCTTATATTTTGCAAGCCATCCAGTTAAGCAGTTTAGACAAATCTTGCATGTATGTGGTTAACGTAAAAATACTACTGTAATCTAAACACGATCATAACAGTCCTTTTTAAATTGTATCAATTTTTGGCAAGTTTGATGCTCTTAACTTTTCTGCTAAACTTCTCAATGGCAGGTGTGCTACAACATGACAAACGCAGTAGCCTAATGTTTCTCGCCGTCAGAGCAACACTTGTGGCTCGTTTGTTGAGACTCGGATGTCCGATTTTTAGTTCCATTTTGAATGGTTATAGATTTAGCATATAGGTTTTTTGCTGTTTACATTTTTTCAGGAGAAGTATGATACATTTTCTTGCCATGGCACACCCCATTCCAGGCAGATCTGGGATCAGAATGCGTGATTGTACAGTATGTACTGCAATCAGCGAATCTAGCGATATTCGATTCCTTGGTAACATTGCTCGGTGTTGGTAGTTGCGGTAGCCTACAGGGGTAAGGGAGCTATGACGGAACCGGCCCGGGATCATCCTGTGCAAAATTTGTTCGGGGCTGGCCGGGATCTCATTCCAGTTTCAGGCCTGTGGCGTTCAAACACAGCTTGACCATGCTGACTCAATCGTGCAGATGTTAATGTGGTAGCCCATCACGCTCCAGCGTGCTGGAAAAAGGGGCTCAAATATGTACGGACCAGGTGGTGTTTCCAGGAAAATGCAACATTGCCTGCGCAGTTCCGAATAGTTTTCTGCCCTGTTAACCTCCTGCTTCACGCATCTCGGATTATGACACACACTCTTCTCGGGTACAGCTGATGCCAAAAACCTGCTTTTTATTTTTGGTTCGCAGGCTAATCTGTGAATGCAGGGTGCATAATTGGTTTGAAGGCTGTTATTGTTCCAGAAGATAAAATAAATTTGGCCTGTTGTTGGAGCTGTCCTCATTATGTGGGTTGTTTTTCTCTCTTGGCAGCACAGCTTGAAATGCTCTCAAAAGGTAGAGGCTAATGGGCACTGTTGAAATGTGAGGGGAACAAACAGTAGTGCTTTGTTGCGGTCTGACAGTGCCGTTTGTACCCCTGAGTACATTATTTACAGAGCATGCATCTTGCGATGGCTACCTTACACCCTCCTGGTAATGTATTTAACATACGTCCTTGTGTTTGCAATACAGGGACAAAATGTGAAGCATGTGTGCATACCTAAGAAGTGTTCTGTAAGTCCTAGTGTCTGTAGACTTGGGCTGGAGAAAACCAGTTCTGAGTGAAAAATAGGCCTTGGAGGCAGTGGGCACACAGGGTGGGGGGATGGAGCACTGTATGCTGGGTAACTGAGAGGAGGGAGGGGGGGTTTTGAGGGGTGGGAGGGTGGGGTTGTAGCACAGCCAGGGTCGGCTGTAATGGTGATACTGCCAGTGGGAGGGCAGTCCCAGACGCTTCTGTTCCTGTTTGTCAGTCGTACCCAGAAGCCCAGACTGAACTTTGGAGCTTGTCGAGTAATTGCCGCACTCCTCCTCCCACAGACAGCTTTGCGTGAGCTGCTCCTGAATAGCGAGCGTCGCTCTTCTGTAGTGCCGCCAATGATCCCTGCCGCTGAGCGAGGGGCACGTATGGGAAGCCATTTTGGAAAAAGGTGGACGATGGACACCTGGGAATCTGCTTTCTCTTCATTATCACAGAGGGCAACGTTAAAATTCCTTCCTATGCCTCTAACCTCTGCCAGTTCCCTTTCTGTCTGTGAGCTCTTCACAGCGCCCCCTGTTGGACGTGTTCAGCTTAACTGCAATGCAGAGGCCAGGGGAATGATCCTGGAATTTGTCTCCAGTTCACTTCAGTAGCCAGAACCATAATGTAGCTCTCCCATTGTGTGGACTGCATTTGCCCCCATGTAATATGCTGATATTGGTGGTTCTTTCAATTTAGAGTCCAGAGCATAATATGCACAGCTATGCTGGTCACAACTAAGATAAATTTTAATACATCAGCGAGCTGCACCAGCAGCAGGTGAATACGATTAACCGGTTTTGTTGTTTCCCCTGCTTACTGTTTGCTGCACTGTTTTTCTTCTAATATATCTTTAATGTTGTTGTAGTATGTCATGAATCTAGGCTATGGTAAAAGGGCGTCTTTGAATTGCTGACTGGTATGCCATGCCCAGCGGGATTTGCTGGAAGGTGGGTCGGTTGGAACCTGGCAAATCCAGTTCCCGCAGGGACAAAAGAACCTTCCCAGAGTTCATTGTTGTGACGGGGAGCTGTGCAGTCTGCCTGCTGTCATATGGGTATGTTTATGCAGCGATGGTAAAGAAGTCTGTATTATGTACATCATACTGCATTACATAAAATTTTTCCTGCCCCCCTTTTTCCGATTCGGAATGCTCAGTCGCGTCCGTTAGCCCATCCGTTCATCCAGTTGTCAGGACCAGGACCAGGACTAGCACGTCATTTGAATTGAGCTAAATTAGGTGACGGCATCTAAAATCACCTGGTTAAGCTGCAGAAGCTGTGGTCCTGGAGGACCCCACGCCTGGTGCAGGTAGATCGCACACAGGTGCAGTTCAGTGAGAGGGGCATCAGTTGTTGTGCAGTGAGACAGGAAGCACCCTGTTGACCGAAACTCTCTCTCCCCGGGAAACCTTTCAGCCACGGGATAAATAGGACTGGAAGGAGGTGGAGTGGTATTACCACTTTTTGTGTAGCCAATTAACTCATTTAGTCAGGGTAATTGGTGGAAATAAAAACCTACACACACTTCAGCCCCCCAGGACCAAAATTGCCCTCCCTGGTGCTAGAGTATCTTAGGTCTCTCATGGTTTCTTTGTTAGTAACCACATTGCATTTGAACAACCCTGTAAACATTTGTCCATGAACTAAACATTTATTAATTTAGCAAGTTTAGAAACAAAGAATATTAGTTAGCTAGCTAGCTCTGTGACTTGTGGCAGGCAAGCAAACTTTGTGTGTGTATGTACAAATCTAGACCTGCTTTTCCACAAGGTGACCCTGACTGTCAGTGAATTTGGGACTTGTGTGACACACCAGTGCCGTTGTGACCTGTCCAGCTGTCTGACCAGTGGGGCAAGGTGCCGTGATCCAGGGGGCTAGGGTTTAAGCACCGCTGTGGGGGGTGGGGGCTGTGACTCCTCAAGAGGCAGCGGTGCCATTGGGCGATTATAAAAAAAATGGAAACCCTCTATGTAGCTGTGTTTTAAATGTGTGAGTCACCGTTTCACTCTATGTAACTTCCATTAGGGGAATGACAGTGATGGTGATGGCAAAGACGCAGTGTAATTACATAAATGCACCCTGGCTTTTACTCTGCGTCTCTGTAACTGGATTACCACATTTCATCTTTGTTGATGCAGAGTGCGGTGGGTATCTGATTAGGTTAATTTGGGGATTATGTCTAGCTGACCTGCTGGTGTACACACCAGTGTGCCCTCCAGCTGTCTGATGTCATTAGCACTCTGATTGCATTTATTACATTTGTGCAATAAATTGATAGAAATGGAAAAATCCTCCATTCTGGAGATATAAAGCAGTTCTTACCTAAATCTCACACGGCATACTCTGTGCTGATAGCGTACTAGTAGCTATTTCAATGAAAACAGTTCTATTTAAAAAATGCATTCATAAAGGATTTTAAAGCCAGAGCTTCTGTCTCGCTGTTCCTCTCCCCTCTTCCTCCCCACTCTTCCTCCTCCTGGAGGCTGCAGAGAGAGGTGCGCAGAGGGAGGATGCGGTTCTTAAGACGCCGTTTCCCGGCTGCGATGCCGCCGCTGCTGGGGCTTTTATTAATAACTGCGGTCCTCGTGGGGATTAAGAGGTCACTGCTTCTGTGTGGGGGGACTTGATTGAAACTGATCTCGGCCTGCTGCTGCTGCTGCTGCTGCAGGCACGATTTGTAACGCAGAGGCCAGCGCACGTGACCATGCGGAGTGGGGAGGGGGGCGGGGTGTCCAGAGCATGAAGTCCGTTCGCTCGGTCTCTGGAGGCCCCTCTGTGATTGGCCAGGATCGTTGGGGAACCCGGTGATCCCATCGGTGGACCGAAGCAGTGCTCCTGCTGTAACATCATGCTCTGTTGTGCACCCCGTGTCTCTCCACCAAAAGAAAACGAGTAAAATCGTTTTCATGTTGTCCTCCTCCCCTCTTCTTTTTTTTTACTCGCCCTCTCCTGTCCACAAATGGGACACGCTCCTCTGCCTTGCGATTCGCGACGAGCCATTAGACCATCGATCCGCTCGCAGATTCGCGGCATTGGCGGTTATCCTTTTCTCTCACCCTGTAGAAGGATGGCTGAAATGACCAGTATGGTGGTCTGACATCGGTTTAGATGTGGTTTGACGCCAGTGTGATCGTGTACCGCGTCATTTGGAATATTCTCGCTTTGTCCTGTCACCTGAGGACTCTTGGCAGGTCCGCTCTCCAAATAGTCTTCGTTCCCATCTCTTACCCAGTGTGGTTAGACGTGTACATGCCACAGGGCACGTCTGCACTCCCCTCCCCAAAATAAGGATGTCCCTCTGGAAGTTCCAGAGCTTGTTGTGGAGGGGCGCATGCTTTCTGGGCTGGATTTAGATCTGGCAGTGTAAACAGATACGAGTTAAAGGGCCTGGTGCTTGGACCGAGACAAAACTGCACACAACAGTCCATCAGCAGTCAGAGGGAAAGTGTATGATTCCTGACATATCTGAAGTAAGCTTCTGGACATACGTAAAGCTAGCTTTAACATGATTCCAGCCGTGCGCCAAGTTAGCTTTAACGTGGTTTTAGACATGTGTAAAGCTAGTATTAACATGCTTCTGGCCATGCGTAAAACTAGCATTAACATGGTTCTCAGCATGCGTAAAGCTAGCTTTATTATGATTCTGGAGATACATAAAGCTAGCTTTAACATAATTCTAGACATGTATAAAGGTAGCTTCAACATGATTTTGGACATGATTTTGTTAAGTTCATAAATATGCATGAGCTAGCATTGCAGATTAATCCAGTTTCGGTTCATACTACAACATCAAAGCTCATCAAAAAACCACTATCAATCCTACATTATGGTACTGGAATTATATAATGTACAGTACTGTATATATTAGTCAGCTTGACAAATATTTTAAATACAGCAAATACCAAATGAATGGGTCTAAGTGGTTGTCGTAAACATGTACAGAAAAAAGGCTGAATTATGTTCTGCCTTCCATTTAGCCATTAAAGAAGCTGATCTTGGCATGAGGGGGATTTGCGTAGTTTGGCAGAACTCCACATTAGCTTGACTTAAATCACTTGTCAACTGGCAATGATGTTTTTCGCTTATCCCACAGTTTTGAACAATCAGTTGTGATTGTTGGCCAATCGCATCGCTGTTAGTTCAGGAAGGAAGGGCGAGTGCAGTTTTCTAATCTGGGCCGTGCCATGGCACAGGCAGATCCCAGGTGCTCTTCGAGACCTCCACGACTAGTTACGCGCTGCCTCGTCGGTCTTCTGGCCGCAGCTGTCAGGATCCGATTTGTGACCCGCGGAATGCCATGCAGCAGCGAGGGAACGCGCTTCAGCTGCATATGCTACCCAAGAGCCTGCAGGCTTGCGTAGCGTTGAGTTGAGGTTTCGCGGTGGGAGTTCACTGGTGGCAGTGTAGCGTTTTTGCCTCATGCTCCAGAGTCTCATTGACCTGTTCTCTCTCCTCCTCCACAGGTATCCGGTACAGCACAGAGGTGTCTGTGGATGAGGTGAAAGCCTTGGCCTCCCTGATGACCTATAAGTGCGCTGTAGTGGGTAAGTGGTCCAATGGCTCTGAGGTTTAGCACAGCCACCAGCTAAGCGAGAGAAAATGTGTTTAATTTCCGAAGTTTTATTTACTTGTTCTTTTAACTCCAATTTAAAAATGAAAACTTGGACATTTCTTCTGGAAGCCAGCTTTGACATTGTGGTCAATTTTTTTATTATTTTTTTGTTGCTATGATTTTTTTGTGTGGATAATTATTTGATGCAACTTGTGAACTTGTGTTCTTCATGCTCCCAAGCAGGTTAAAGTTAAAAAAGCAGCCATTTTAGTTTTCATAAACCACTCCTTGCCATTTCTTACTTTGGATTGCCTTTTTCACGTATTTGTTTTACCTGTGTTGTTATTATTATTGTTGTCCTGATATGCCATGACCATTATTTACTTTGCACCAGTCAGAGAGGTTTGAGTTTGCATTGTGTTGGGAACACCATTACTCTGTGAATGTCAGTGAGGTGTGTTGAGCCATTGCCCCAGTGACGCCGCATTGGCTGTGCTTCTGAACACCCTCATGTCGGGTCCGTTTGTTTTCCAGACGTGCCGTTCGGTGGAGCCAAGGCCGGAGTGAAAATCAACCCCAGGAACTACTCTGTAAGTAGCTCGTTGTGAGCTCTGATGAACACAGAGCCCTCATATCAGGGCATCCCCGTATCAGAGCCAGACGCGGACTTCCTGTCCTCCTGTACCTCTGATCGATCCTGTACACATTACTGCACTGGCTCACAAGCGCTTGGCTAAACACCTGCGCCTAGTCATGCCCATTGCTTATTTTATTATTTTTCATATGTATGGGGGCCTGGGGCCATATAGGGTTCGTGTCAGCCATTTCACTGATGTGGACCAATCCGATGTGAGCAAATTCCTATCCGTCGATTGGCTTGATGAAGTGTAGTGAGCGCACAGTAGCCCCGCCCACTGCGCTGCTGCCGTGTAGCCTCCCGCCCCCATCCCTGCAGTTCAGAGCGAAGCGGCCGCATTCTCTCCCTGCCGGAGGATGGCTTCTGCTGCTGCCCGCTGCCTAATGCTTCCCATATTTCCCTGCTTTTAAAATAGCTTTGGCTGTTCCGCTGCGCAGCGCACCGAGGGAAAATGGCTCGCGTCCGGAGGCGGTTGCTGTCAGTTCCATGAGCGCTGACTGTGAAAGGGAACCCCAGAAGTGAATCAAATTAATTTTCTCGAGTGAATTGGATGAATATTGAAATGACTTTGCCTCCACCACCCCAAGCTTACACACTATGCTAGACTAAGATATTCGCTTGTTGTTGTTTTTTGTATGATAGATTAAGTGTGATTAAACGATGCGAGATCTTCCCTCCCCCTTGGCTCTGTAATCCATGCATGATCCCTTATCCCGCTAATGGAACAGACATGCAGGCTACAGTTAGCCCCGAAAAGAAGAGGTCCTTCTTTTCTTTTCTGCCTGTTTCTTTGTTCCATCCTCCCATCTTTTCCCCTTTCTCTCCTTTTTTTTCTTTCTGGTGGCATATTCAGTCTGCCCCGGGCTAGCTCAACTCAGGCGTTGTGTTAATAACCAAGGCCAAAGGGGCGAACGGCTAAAAGACAGTGCGTTGCTTCGTGTGTCACAGACCTTGACTGAAAATAGCTGGCAGGAGAGAGCACAACGTTTACTTCACCCTCTAGACGTTCTCGGGCTCTGAGAAAATGGCGGTCTTAGGTATTTACGAGGGATAACAATAGCAGAGCGTTGGTGTGTGAAGAGACCCTAACCCAACGGAAGTTCTCGAACTCGACATTTCGAAAGCTAAAATGTGCCGTTCGCCCGCCACGCACCGGAGGTGGGTAATTACCTCTCGGGCTCGCCACTTCCTGTCCCTGACGTCGCTGCGTGCTCGCTGCAGACTGCTGCCCTCGAGAGGAGCGTTTCTGAGCTTTCAGCTGGCAGGAGGATGGGAGGCTATTGGCTGAGTCAGTTCTTTTCCAGTTCGCTGCGTGTGAGCATGTCCAGAGCTGGAATGCTCTAACCTTCAGTTTTAGGAGAAAAGCTACAGTTATTAGGGAAAAAAATGTATTTCTGTATTTATTTATGAATAAATCCATGCACCACTCTGCCTTCCATAATTCTACACCCCATGACAACGTCAGTGTTCTAGGTAATGGCCAGTGTGTGTCCAAGTGTGTATTCAAGCCTGTGAGCACAGTAACATAATGTTCCATGTCTTGCTCTACCGCACAGGACAATGAGCTGGAGAAGATTACTAGAAGGTTCACCATCGAGCTGGCGAAGAAGGGCTTCATTGGTGAGTTTTTGCTTCTGCTGACGCTGTTACTAATGTAACGTTTATGCAAACTTAAGATGGCTGGTTGCGTTAGGTAAGAGGTCAAAGGTCATTGAAAATTTGCGAACACATTTTTTCCAACAACTTCTAATTGCCATCTTTCCTTGCATAACATAGCATTCATGTGAGTAAGGCTGAGAGGCCACTGAAACCAAAATGATTTGGGTGCTTTACCACTAAAACACAATGAGCATTTGAGTAGCCAAGTTTGTAACCTAGGTCAGCTGCAACCACTGGAAGGGCTTACTGTACTGCCCCATGAATTTAGTGACAGGCCCCTCAAATCCCTTTCCCCTGGTGTTTTCAACACGCACACGCACACGCACACGCACACACACACACACGCATTCTCATAGCCTGTGTGTAGAAGTGAGTGAGGCCGCCCTGTATTCAGGAAGCAGGTCCCCTCCTGTCACGTGACATTTCTTTACTGTAGTCCCCAGTCGAGCTCTGAGGGAGAGAAAGATCACGGGCTGGAATGTTGGGACTGTCCCGTTGCTCATAGCTATAAATACAGAGACAGCTCCACCCCCACCACCCTAACACTCTGCACGCAGGTAGGCGTTCCGTCCTCCGAGAGAGTCACAAAATAACCCCCTTCCTCCTCCCTCCCCCTTTCTCACCGCCCTCTGGCCCAGCTCCTCCAGGGATGCTGTTTTTGAAACGTAAACACAGTACAAGGCAGGCAGCGGTCACGCACACACGGCTGTTTGCTCAGATGCCGTGATGTTTACTTCAGACAGCAGGCCTGGCATGGGTTGAGGGTGGAGCAGGCAGGGATGGGGGATGGAGGAAGAGGAGGGCAGTGTGCTAGTGGTTTGTGAGGGCATCTGCTTGTGGTGTACGGTTGCACAGGCAGTTTCATAAATGGCGTGACTGTGCACTGGACTGGAACAAAACTAATCCGCCCCCCCTTCCCACGCTCTCAGGACCTGGCATCGATGTCCCTGCCCCTGATATGAGTACAGGGGAGAGAGAGATGTCCTGGATCGCCGACACCTACGCCAACACTATTGCCCACAGCGTAAGTACCCATAAACACTCATGGCAAGCCCAACACTATTGCCCACAGCATAAGTACCCATAAACACTCATGGCAACCCCAACACTATTGCCCACAGCGTAAGTACCCATAAACACTCATGGCAACCCCAACACTATTGCCCACAGCGTAAGTACCCATAAACACTCATGGCAACCCCAACACTATTGCCCACAGCATAAGTACCCATAAACACTCATGGCTACGCCAACAATATTTCCCACAGTGTAAGTACCCATAAACACTCATGGGAACACCAAAACTATCGGCCACTGTGTAAATGACTGTAATAACTCTAAGCTATGCTAATGCCATTGCCCACAGTGCTAGTTCTAGGAATATGTGATTTGAACATGTTTTTTATTTTTTTTTATTTCCAGAAAACAAAAATGAGAATTACTAATATAAAAAATATAAGGAAAAAAACCAAACCAAACCAAAACAAACAAAAAAAACAAGTGCACCCTTTACGAATGCTCAGTACAGAAATGTTTTGAAGCTAAGTGCTCATTACTTACTGAATTGAAAGCTTTTACAAAATGTATCTTCCAGAGGTAAAAACTTGTCCCATCTAGGCTTTATGAGAAATTAGGAGAAGAACAAGTTAAATGCACAGTAATGTAGAGCTAGCTTTTATATAGCGGCTCCAGAGCTATGCTAATCACATTAAAAATAAGCGCAAAAAATGATCTGCATGCCCTACGATGGGTGACACTGCCCTAACAGACTGCTAGCTAACTTGGATAACTGTCTATGTGGACCTTTTTTCATTCATGTTCTGAAACTATGTGCACCAGTTGTCTGGTTTAAATAAGGAATTCAAATTCTGTTGCAACATTATGCAAGGTTATTTTTAGGATGTTTCATCGAAGGCATCAAAGCTAACCGTTAATTAGGCTACATTAAGATGGATCATACTTCCGCTGCCGCATATTATTTAAAATTCAGTTAATTGGCCAAATTTATGTTCAGAAGTTTTAGTAGTTAACCAAGTTAATGGACCAACTAACTAATGAGCATGTTTTAGCAATGTGGACTTCCATAACAAGTCTCCATAACAAATAAAAGCTATGACTACTGCAGAATGGGCAGTGTTTCAAGTGCATGCGTTTTTAATTATGTATTTTTCATGCGTATGCAAATACTGATGGCTCACGTTTTCTTGTCAAACGGGTCACTTGCCTGTAAGAAGCTACCTATGCCACTGTCATGTTTTAGTGTACCCCTGACTGATATGGTATGCCTGTACTATTGCTCACACTGTAAGTAACCCTGATGACTGAATCTTATGAATACCTAGCAGTCATTTCCTACTGTTTAAGTAACATTTGACACAATGATGTACTTGTAGCATGGAAAAGCAGTTTCACTTTCTGGTATTAAATACGTTCATGTGTCTACAAGTTTTACATACACACTTATATTCTTAGTTGTGACAGTTAAGTGGAAAGTTGAGTTGTGCTTTTTCACGCAAACTACTGTGGAAAGAAGAGGAAGGCTCGTCTAATCCCTCTGCTCAAAATGAGCGGCCCCTCTGTGGTGAAGTCACATGGAAAAATATGCAAAAAATCTTACTATGGAGTTTTTTTATGGAAAAAAGGCTTAGTCATATCCTGCTGCCATTTTAGCTCAGTATTCTTGTTATTTTTTGCTTACTGCTTTCCTGATCGTCTTTGGAACTGACCCATGGCAAGACCAGTTTTTTTTTTGTTCATCTATATATAGGCCATAGTATTTTATGTAAATATGTTTGCAGTGTATGTTCACTTGTTTTGTGTTCTTTTCTGTTGAACATGAAGAATTTCCGGGCGTCATATTTGTGTTTTGGGGTACACGCAGGCACAGCGCCAAGTGCTGGTTTGCCGTATTTAATTTCTCTCCTTTAAAAATAATAATGATAATAATACTAATACTAATACTTGTGAATGTGTGAGATCACATTTGCCAGGTTTTGTTGTTTTGGCCCATCACATTCAATGATCTGGGCTGGCCTTTTGGGAGTATTGCATTGGGCTTGAAACTGCTAGAAAGCAATCCATCGCTATGGCGACTTGTGATGGCACTGGAATGTGAATATAAAACATGGCAGATATGCTGTATGCTGAACTGCTGTGCTTGTGACTACAGGGCTTACATGGGCTTAGGCATTAACTTTTTTTGTTAAATATTTTTGTTACATCTTTAGATTTGGACTGGTCTATTATTTACTGTACTCTATTGAATTTTAATATGCTGTTTATTTTTCATTATTATATGAATAGAACCTTTTTTTTGTTTGTTCATGGTTTGACATTCAAACTATGACTACTACTATTCAGATTCATTTCTTGGTTCAAAGTTCTTCTCCTAGCTGAGGCCGCAGGGGTTTATGGGTAAACAGAGCTGTTGAGGGCAGAAGTTAAAAAGACCCTTGCCTGTTCTCTGGCCCTTTGTACTGGGGATAGATGTACCACCCCACCCCCCACCCCCTCCGTGTAGCTGTCTTACAGATCCCAGTGTGCCCCAGACCTGAGTTTCAAGCTCATGTTCACAGTGTCACCACTGACTGAGCCTGAATGATGAGGGATGCAGTTTCCCTTCCCGTTTTGCTGCTACTTGTCGTTTTAATGGTTTAATATGTGTAGCTGGCACTTTTTTTTTTTGCTCTATCTTTTCGTGAGAGGGTGTTTTTAAAGGAATAACTGCATTTGGCAGGGTGCCCCCCCCCTCCCCTCCCCAATAATGCTCATTACCAGAAATTCATTGCTTTTCGTTTTGCCCTGCCCCCTGGCTGCCCCTTCCAGTGTTGTCGCCATGGCAGCACAGGAAGTCCACTCAAGATTGCGCTGGACTGATCGTTCCCTGCATTGTATCCATAGTCTGCGGCAGGGTGGGGAGATTGGGAGGGGTGGAGGGGGGCGGGGGGTGGTTATTGATATTCAGTACAAGATTTATTTTACGGGCGAGAGGGTGCACTAATGAGCATTTATTCTTTAGTAGCCGTGCGCTCCGCTACGCTTCACTGGCTGTCCTCTCTTACAAACATGGCTTTTAGGTGAGGTGAATTTGGCTAACAAACTGCCACGTTTGTTGTCATGAAAATGTTTTGAATCTTGCATTTCAAATGATCAAATAGACATCTGGTTTTGGTTACTTCTACTGGCTTTAAAGGAAAATGTCCTGTAGTCTTCAGTGCTGAGAATATATGTGCACAGTTGTTTAGGGAAAAAAGTTCCTGAACTAGATTAATCTGCCTTCATATTACGTAAGACAAGAACCTTTGCTTCCTCATTTCATTGGCCTGTGGCTTGCAGATAACGTGCAGCAAATAGGATACTTTTCCTGTGTTCACTTTTAGGATGTTTAAACATTAATGTGGCCTTCCTTAACAGAACAGAAACTTGCTTTGGTCACTGGGCGTTCCTTTGGGCGCTGATGCATCAAGTTCCGCGCAAATGCACATCATAAAAGCCTTTGTGAGAATCACTGCGTCTGTGGGAAAACTTGCTGACAAAAAGGGAGTGATATTTATTGAAGATCTCATAGATGTCTGATGTTACATTTCCCAAGCTGAAAAGATTTTCTGATATGCGAAGTCAAAATAATGCTGCCCGAAATGTTTTTATTTATTTATGTCTTTTTGCTATGGCAACGGCAACTCTGGTGAATATGTTACCCAACGGAAAGCAATTGTCTGACTACAATGTGCGGTGAATGCGCATGCATATATAATTAGGAAATGTCTGGCAGAAAGCTTAAGATGACTAAGGTCTGTTGGAACAGAATATCCTATTTTCTTTAAATATAGGTATGAGTGCCATTTCCTTCTATGGCAGCAAGTCCTGTGTTCTGTTTAATCGAGCTTCCCGGCGCCCTCTTCTGGTGAACAAGATGTCCTGCAGATTTACTAACGCTAACTGATAAATTAGCCTTGGTCTGTCAAGTGACAGGATTTTCCCCCCATTAGTGATGATTGGTTTTATGCTTTCCCTGCACTTCCTGTGGTGACTGGTGGGGATATTGCGTCAGTTTTGAAAGTGATTAATATAAAAAAGGAAGAAAAACGCACTGGTAATGACACGTTTAATTGCAACCCCCCCCTCCATGGGCATATCCCCCTCCCTGAATTCCCACACTTTCTTCCTGTGCCAGAGAAGGGGGGTAAACAACATACGTTTATGAAATCCATTGCTGTAACTCTATGACAGATCAGCTGTGACAGCAGTGTGTAACTGAGCTGATTTGAGTTCAGCATGTACAGAATTAACTGGGATCAATCTGTCAATCAGTACTTTTTTTGTATAGCTCATTTCGTACAACTGAATGCAATGCAGTGCGCTTTACTTTGGTGAAAAATCAATAAAAACAATAAAAGCAAAAAAAAACTATACAAATCAAAAGTAAAAGAAAAATCTAATAATGTGTGAATAAAATAAAAAAGTAAATGAATTGTCAATGAATGTTGTCAGTGAAAGCTAAAATGGTGGGCAAGGCTTGAGTTGACAATGAAAAATCTCCACCCTTTCAGAAAGACTGTTACTGGCTTAACTGACTGTTACTGGCTTAACTGGTTGGTGGGGCATTAGGTGTGTCAGGACTAGCTCTCAGGATGAAGACGTTGAAGTGACTATCCTCTATGGTGTTTAAGTGCACAAGGTTGTTCTCCCAGTTCTGTCTCTGAACATTCTAAGTGGGTTTTCCTCTGATAAAGCAAGCAGACCTATGCCGGTCTGACCCTATGTCCCAATGAATGGATGCTTGAAAATAAGTCGCGCATACTTCTACTACCTAACCCTGCCAGTTTGGCTCTTCCTGCTACAGTGAGTCACGAGTGAGTACCTCCATTCTTCCTCTCTCAGCCCCCCATCTCTCTGGCTCCGTATAGAGCCGCAGTGACGCAAGGTCACATTGGCGAACACCTGCCACGAGCTTGCACGCGACACCATTTCGTCACTTCCACCTCACCCCAAAAATAAGTCTGCCCGCCTCACTCGCACCCCTGCCCACCCCTCCACGCGCACATGTTCGTAGCAGCGGCCGAAGGTCGATTCGCTCGTAAAACCCACCGTAGCCGTGCGGCTCCAGACAGGGAGCGCCTCCGCCTGGCGAGACTTCGATTTTCCACACGTGCTTCGCCGTCCCCTCCGCCGTGAATCTTCACGTGTGGTTTGCGAAAGGTCTCCAAGGTTGGAGTGTACAGTTAATGAGTGGTACAGTGCATGCAAATGCGTAATTCATTTAGTTTCACTTGGTGTGCGATGGTGTCTCTTCTCTGGTCTTAATCATTCACTTCTCACCCATGTGAAGACATCGGACTCTGTTACAGAGGAACTTGAAAACTCACCCTTTACATTGATGATCTTTTGAAATGGATTTATGGACTACCACCCGCCCCCTGGAAGGTTTCGTAACCTAATCTGTTTTTTTTTTTGCCCCGTGTGCATGTTTGTCTGTCTTCACAGGATATCAATGCCCACGCCTGTGTGACGGGTAAGCCCATCAGCCAGGGAGGGATCCACGGCAGGATCTCTGCCACCGGTCGCGGGGTTTTCCACGGCATCGAGAACTTCATCAACGAGGCGTCTTACATGAGCCAGCTGGGCCTCACCCCCGGCTTCGCGGACAAGACTTTTGTCATTCAGGTATGGAACGCAGCGGGCACTGTGACATCACAATAGGCAGAGGGAGGCCACTGACACCACAGGGGCTATCTTTATTGGCTGTGAGTGCAGCTGGTCCAGAGGCGCCCTTATATGGAATTTTGTCGTGTTTTGGTTGAACCCAGTTGGTTCTCAGCCCTGTGTTAGTCATGGCTTGGAAAGAATCCTCAAGGTTCCTTCAAGGATTCTTTTAAGTGGTCATGATTGCCTAAAGCTTGAACATCAAACAGAAAATAGACAAAACTGTCTGAGCCCCATCTTAATGAAAGACACGTTTGGGTACCTGGTGGTAATTGTGCGTTTGTGCGTGCGTACAAACCTTCACCTATTTTTGTGAATACAGAATATTTTCTTGATTTAATAAGATTGACAGCAGGTGACAAAATTTTACAGAGCAGTCTGAATAAAACGCTTGCAGCAAACAAATATGAGTAGCTCAGAGGGTGAAGGCAACATATTTTGTCTGTGAGAATCTCCCTCAGTCAGTGTGCTGCTGTACCGAAGCTCCCCCTGGGAAAAATAGTTTCTCTACTCTACTGTATTACATTCTACTCTACTCTATTCTGTTTTACTCTTCTCTATTCTACTCTACTCTGCTCTGTTCTTCTCTACTCTAGAGTAGAATAGAGAAGAGAGAAACAAAATACTCTTCTGTTGTACTCTCCTCTGCTCTACTGTCTATTCTACTCTACTGTATTCTATTATATTCTATTTTGCTGTAATGTTCTAATCTACGCCACTGTATTCTGTTCTATTCTATTCTTTTCTATTCTGTTCTTCTCTACTCTAATCTGTTCTGTTCTGCTCTCCTCTAATCTAATCTATTCTGTTCTTCTCTAATCTATTCAGTTGTGCTGTACTCTATTACTATAGACAGGCCTTTGTACTGATGCTGTAACTGGTCCTGGCAACAGAAGTCCCGCGACTGAAACATTCTTGTGTCTGCTTAACTCTGGCATCCCGGGCAGTGTTAATCGGGAGGGGGAGTTTGGAAACCCCTCCGGTCACAGGCCTGAGGGATTCACCCTGCTCGGTTGCCTGGCAACCGGGCGTCACATCCTTTACGTATAACGGTGCGCGGCGCCAGCTGCTCCAGACCACATCCCCTGCCAGGGTTGCCCTTGCTGGAACTCCATCAGATCATCCCAGTGGCAGATTTGCGTGACTCACGCATGTGAAGCGTGCCAGTGATGTCACTGCTGGGATTAGAGTCCTGTTTGTTTGACCCTGCCTCAGCAAACGATGCCCTTCGTTTTCTGACGTAAAGCTTTAATCTCTGGGCAGAGGTCGCGATGGTGTCTCCTGGTGTGAGTCTTTAATCTCAGGGCAGAAATCACTTGCAGAGGCCTTTGCAGAAGGGCTGTTTTTCTTTTTCTTTTTTTTTTCTTTTTATTAGAAAACAGATGTAGGGAATTTTATACTTCAAAACAGGTGTCTCTGTAATTTTTTACTAAATAGTCATTTTCTTAGATGAAGATTCACTGATTTGCTGTAGTTGGACCAAATGGCAAAGGAGATGGTGGTTCTTTTTTGTCTTATAACAGTGAGCCAAACTGAATATATGGCTACCTGTTTACACCGCCTCAAAGTGGTTTGATCCAGTTTAAGCCAGAACCCTCACTGGGGCACGAATGACGTCTTCTGAAGGCAATTACAGAAGTGAAACAGCAGAGGTCCTGAGGGAAATCAGTCGCAGGTCTCCTGTGTGATGACGCCAGGCTTTCAGATGTAATGAAAAGCTGTTGAACAGGGAGGAATGGCTTCAAAGAATGGGTGAACAGTTACTCTGTTTTCCCACAAGGTGGCAGTATTTTTTTTTCTGTGGTCTATGGTATGCAACCAAAAGAAATGTCCTGCCATTTATTGTAATGTATTGTATTTCCTTTTTTATTTACTTGCTTGCTTACTTATTTTTTGCTTTGCTGTGTTCAGAAATTGTATGTGGCATGCACACTTGGCACAAGTTCTGTATATTTTCTCTGTTGCATGCACTTTTAGCTGCTTCTGAAAATATACAAGGTAGAAAAAAATAACTGCTACAAATGTAACAGAACTGAACTGCCTCTTGCCCAATCAGCAGCAATGCTTTTTCAAACCAGGAAGAGTAAAACAGAAAAAAAGTACTCATAGGTAATTGAACCATCATCCAACGGCTCTGAAAACCTTTGTGTAGTTATGTTCTGGGGGGGCGGGGCTTGCGGCCGGTACGTTGCATGTTCAATTCCCAGCCGGAATGCATTGAGACCCTGCAGAGAGGTCCCGTGATTGTCCTGAACTGTTGCCCTGCTGTCGTCCCGCTGCAGGGTTTCGGTAATGTGGGCCTGCACTCCATGCGTTACCTGCACCGCTACGGCGCCAAGTGCGTGGGCATCGGGGAGGTGGACGGAAACATCTGGAACCCCAACGGCATCGACCCCAAAGAGCTGGAGGACTACAAACTGGTGAGAGCCCGTGCTTCTTATTTCTCTGTTCCTCCTTTTGTTCTCTTTCGCGCTCACGCTATCTGTTCCCCTTCCTGGATCAGGCCCAGCTTCATGTAATTCTGGGTGGGTCGGCCAGACTGTTGTTTAGCACCGTTGTCTTGTGAGAAGGAGGTTCTGGGTTCAAGTCCCATTTGGGCTCGAGTCCCATGTTCTCCCCGTGTTCGTGTGGGTTTCCTCTGGGTGCTCCGGTTCCCCCCCCCCCCCCACAGCTCTGGGACTACAGATGAAAAATTAGCCTCCCTGGCTAATTCTGCCACAGATGCATAACTTTTGTTGATGTGCATTGCTCCTGTCAAATAAACTGATATGTTAAATAAATCATTTGACGTCAGCTTGCGAGTCAGTGATGAGCCTAAAAATCTATAAACCTTAAAAGGGGTTTTGCTTGGACAGTGCTGCCTTTAGGCATAAGGAAACAATGCCACCTGTTTACTGGCCGGTGACTCCACTGATGGAAGTTAAATGCTTTTTAAATTGAGTTACGCATGTTTATAAACATATACACGTTTTAACCCTGCAGCAACACGGCACGATCGTGGGCTTCCCCAACGCCGCGCCGTACGAGGGCAACATCCTGGAGGCTGAGTGCAACATCCTGATCCCGGCGGCCAGCGAGAAGCAGCTGACCAGGAAGAACGCGCACAACATCAAGGCCAAGGTGAGCGGTGCCCCACGCTCACCAGTCAAACCAGTTTAGCTCAGCGTTTCTTTCCCTGTCTGCATTCCTGTGGGTGTTCCCTCTGACTGCGTCCCGGCTCCTCCCCAACTAGGAATATTCATCTCAAGTCAGCAAATCGGAACGCTTCTAGGTTCAACAATGACAATGACAGGTGGAAGTACAAAGAGCTGAATGTCTGTTGAGTAGGTGGATTGCCACTTATTTAACTGCAGTTCTGTTCTTCTTAGGTTACATACACCCACCTTCATGAAATTTGCAATGGATACGTTAATGATCCTGTTGTTACTTTTTACCACATAACTACATAGTGCTGAATTCTTTACATTTGATTGAGGACATTGCTAAGAGGCTTGAACCATTTCAGTGGGCACAAGCCTGAATCTAGACTGAATCTAGATGTCTAGAATGGTGGAGATCTAGATTGAGAGATGTTTCAAAATAAACGATTAGGTTAGCTCAATTTAGCTAGATTCCCGGTAGATTTGGTTGAAATGTGAGTTTTCTAACTGTTTAGGACATAGTCAGGCTATATCCAGGAAAAACCTGAGCTATATTGCAGCTACCCTGAGCAAACCTAGTTTGTTTGTTAGAACATCTATCGTCCTAGATTTCTACCCCTCTAGACGTAGAAGATTACATTTAGATTCAGGCTTGTGCTCACTGGGATACAGCTCCTGTGTCATCCAGTTTCATGTCGGCCTACATACTACACGCCTACGTACTCGTAAAAGTAATTATTCTGTGGAATGTGACCGAAACCAACCATGTCACATTTATTTTATTTGATCGTACACCAGGCTAAATGCACAGTCTAAACGGGTTCCTGTGCGTTCTATGTAATGACACACCTTGGATCCGTGGTGAGCTCCAGGCGCATTTCTGCATATCTGCCGGCTCACTGAAAGGAAGCCTGTGACGCCAGCTATGTTGAATGTAAACGCGCCCTCCCTTTACCGTGTGTCATTCGCAGATTATCGCTGAAGGCGCCAACGGACCCACCACGCCAGATGCTGACAAGATCTTCCTGGAGAGGAACATCATGGTTATCCCGGTAAGGCCCAACGACACCGAAGAACAAAATTTTAAAGTGTGCCCTGTGTGTCGGTCAATTCAGAAAAGGTACCAAAGGCCCTCCCTTCCCTCCCCAGCGTGTAATCTCCAGTCGCGCTTCTCGAGTCACCGCTATGCGGTTGCCCACACACTGATCTGACTCGCTTGCTTTCGTGCCAGTGTCACGTTTACGGCCCAAAGGACTCGCAGTCCTGTAGGGGGATAGCCTGTGCCATTTTAGGTCAAGGTTTATGGGCGGTAGCCTGGGGAACCTAGAAATAAAAGTTACCCAGAGGAGGCGATCTGGCAGTAGCTTCCGGAACGCTTCCCAGTTGCGTCGGTTGTCACTGGATGGCCACCCTAGGAAGGACTGAAGTCCCGCCCTGTTGACAACATGCGATGTGTCAATCCTACCACTCAAGGGAGCATTATGGCCAATAGGATTCCTGTGCCCGTCCTTTCTAGGGTGGCCTTCTAGTGACAGCCAATCTCATGAGACCCACCGTGGGCTCCCGGGCCTTGAGGGCCAAAGCGAGGGCCTAGCCGATGGTCTGAAAACACCTCGCCGTGCTCTGCCGGCACTGAACAGCATCAGCCACTCACAGGCTCGCTCTCCGGGGGGGGTTCACGGAAACTGGCGGGGGGCCCTGTTGAGCTGGCGAGGCCTTCGCCCTCCACCCCCCCGTCACCAAGACGATAACTGCGGACGAGCGCTTCTGTTCTGTACACTGCAGACGTCCTCCGGCCGCCTGGATTGAGCGCTCGATGACCGAAGCCTTTGTTTTCGTTCCGCTCTTCGCGTCCTCCCACGCAGCGTATGAGATCGCGCGTAAACAATGACTCACTGCAAGCACAGCTGCGCTCGCTCACTCTTTCAAAATCAGTATTTTTCAAATGGTTTCTCTCTTGTTTTATGCTGGGTTCTGAGGCATAGATATTGGTGGGACGGAACGACACAGAAAAATGTGTTTTTAATGATAATTTTTCACTTAATTGGCAGGCAATCCGATACTAATCCGAGAATCGCGTCGTGATTGCGTGGTTGAGTAGTCATTCTCCTCCTTCACATTCACTGCTGTCTGAAATAGGTCAGGGCATCTTACGGTGTTATAGGATTGGCTGAATTAACTGTTTATAAAAACAATTGTTCAACACTCTTAATAACATAATGTTTAGTAGTTTGGGGATATTCAGATTTTAATAAAGCTCATTTACCATAGGAAAGGCAGAAAATTAGTGTAAGCAATAATGGCGGAGAATGTGTAGTCACACTATACAAGTGTTACATTACCACGTGCGCAATCATTCAGCATGGTTTAGAGGGTTAAACATTTGGTCCAGTTTCACTGACCACGTAATTGAACGCTGAGCCTTTTTTCGCCTGATAGGACATGTACCTGAACGCTGGCGGCGTGACCGTGTCCTACTTCGAGTGGCTGAAGAACCTGAACCACGTCAGCTACGGCCGCCTGACCTTCAAGTACGAGAGGGATTCCAACTACCACCTGCTGAGTAAGTATGGTTCCCTCCCCACCACCCACCATCTATCTAACCCTCCCTCCAGCCCAGATGGTCACTGTTCACAGTACAGTAGTTCTCTCCCTACCTCAGTCACCAATGCCTTGCAGTTACAGCAGCCTGCCACTAGAGGTAGCTCTATACCTTATCTAAACGTCTCATACACTGTTTGGGATTCACAGGCACAACTGTCTTCCTTATGCCTCAATGAAGCTTTTTTCCCCAAATTAACTGTAAATGCCTCACCTTTATTTTGGGCAAGATGTGACTCTGAGCCCTTTCCTCTATTTGACTATATGTTAAAATGTTTAAAATGTTATTTAAAAGTTTTTATTTCTTCCAATTCTGAGGAATGTGTGACGTAACTGCAGAAGTGCTGTTACCCAGTGTGCATGTTATCAGCTAAAATGCACGTCTGCTACAAAACCATGAATCTGTGTAGCAGTGAACAGACACATGAGGAACTCCCAAGTACTGTATATGCAAAGCAGAAACTACCACATACGCACGGACACTCCATTGATTAAGGAAATGACATCACAGAATGCACAGTGTCTTGTACTGTATAAATGTTTGTATGCAATTTTTTGCCATTTAATATTGGTAATTAACTGACAGAAATCTGCGTTCTTTGTAACGGGGGGGAGAATGCTGCATAAAATGACGTTTCACTCTTCCGCCTGCCAGTGTCCGTACAGGAGAGTCTGGAGAGGAAGTTTGGGAAGCAGGGCGGACCCATTCCGGTCGTCCCCACCGCCGACTTCCAGGCCAGAGTAGCCGTGAGTGACCTCCCCAGCTTACCGCTGCATCCCCGTCAGCCTCCCCGCCTCCGTCACCTCCTCAACTTACCGCTGCATCCCCGTCAGCCTCCCCGCCTCCGGGACCTCCTCTGCTTACCGCTGCATCCCCGTCAGCCTCCCCGCCTCCGTCACCTCCTCAGCTTACCGCTGCATCCCCTTCAGCCTCCCCGCCTCCGTCACCTCCTCAGCTTACCACTGCATCCCCTCCAGCCTCCCCGCCTCCGTCACCTCCGTCACCTCTCTGTTACTGCAGATGGATAGGGAATTATGTGTGTGTGTGCGTGTGTGTGTGTGTGTGTGCGTGCGTGTCTGTGTGTGTGTGTGTGTGTGTGTGTGTGCGTGTGTGTGTGTGGGTGTGCCTGTGTGCGGGCGTGTCAGTGTGCTCGCGTGTCTGTGTGCGGGCGTGCCTGTCTGTGAGCATGCCTGTCTGTGGGCGTGTCTGTGTGCGGGTGTGCCTGTGTGTCTGCGTGTGCGTGTGCGTGTACAAGTGTGTGTGTGCGTGTGCGTGTGCATGTGTGTGGGTATGTAAGTAGTTTCGTCTTTCATTCATACGTGCTTGAATGACCCCCTCAATCTTCTGAAATAGTCTGAAGTTGTTCTGCCTCGTTTAGAACTGTCGGTGCTGTGCTGTGGGACAGACGCGTCCTCTTCTTTAAGCATAAGGACATGACTAGACGCAGTAGAATGCAACTGTGCTGCTCCCTACCAGTAATTGGCTAGCCTCAGGCTGAGCATGTTTTACAAAACCTGTTTCTGTTCTTGTTTGGGTGAAAGTGTTATGGCGGTAAAGGTATGCTGCCCCACCTGTTGAGCCTAATTCGTTCTTCGTCTCGTAACGCTGTTGCTGTTGTTTTGTCACGTGACAAAAACGAAGGCGTCATTTGCCGTTCGCGCTTCAGCGAATACGTTCGAGTTAAGAAGCGAAATGCTGGATGATGACTAGGCTGTTTTAGGACGTCGACCAACCGGTTCTTTGACTTTATCAAAATCATCTGCCCCTGCATCGTACACATGACACTTTATTTCTCTTTCTTATTACTTTCTTCTGATGGTTTTTCCTCTGTCCCCCTCCATGTTTACCGACACCTGTCAACACCAAAATAACGAAGTCGACTATGAATTTTTGTCCAATCGCGCTGCGTCAAAGTATGATGCCCAGCAGCCTTTAGTCATGTAGTTACAATCACAGACCTGAGTGAAACCTTTGGTGAATTTGCTTTTAGTGCTGCTGGTTCCCAGCTTCAGCAAGGCTCACACAAATTAAATGTCTTTGTCACCACAGGCTGATTTTTTCTAATTTGATTTTGAGGGTCAGGTTTGTGCATGATGTTATTTCTTTTAAAGTTGTCAAGCAGGTTTTTTTTTGTTCCTTCAATTGTCCTAAATCTGTCATCTGTCAGTTTACCTCATTTACCCTTTCTAACGCATATTGATTGACATCTTTCATGGCTTTCGTAGTTATTTGCCTGCTTCCAATGCAGAAAAGAACGTGCCCTTAAATATGGCGTCTTTTAAAAATGCCTATGCATGCACATCCAATACCAGTGAAGCTAAAGCAATTGGTTCTGAACCCTGCAGTGTATAAATACATTCTCTAATGAGGGGTGCAGACTCCATTGCCTTTACCTTCAGTGTTTATTACCGATCAGAATGGGCAAGAGCTTTGTGTGGACAGACACCGGTAATGCTGATGTTAATATGCAGTTCTTTACTTGTGCTGCAAAGCGATTTGGATGCAGCGCTAACCCTCATATAGCCCAAACGTGACCTTTGTCCAGGCCTAATTTAGCCTGCCGTGTGCCCCAGTTTAGCCTTATTTAGCCCCAATTGAGTCTATTGGGAACTGATGACACTGATCCATTGCTGGTGTTTTCATATGATAATTAAAAAAAAATGATAATTTGGTCTTCAATTCCCAAGTATAAGTGTAAATGTGTGATTAGTTTTCACTCTGGTGTGCAGTTATGGCTTCTGGTTGGGAGATGAGGTGCATTTATGAGGGCATGACTCCCCACAGATAATGTTTACACGTCAACGGTGACCACCACAGATGGTAAACTCTCTCTCTCTCTCCTTCCTCTCGCTTTCCCTCCTCCTCCTCTCTCCTAGGGAGCCTCAGAGAAGGATATTGTGCACTCTGGTCTTGCCTACACCATGGAGAGATCTGCCAGGGTGAGTGTGAGGGGCCAAACTTGAACATCCCTAAAACGAAAGAAATCCATCTCCTTAAGTCTGCCTTGCTCAGTGTTCCTGTGCTCCTCGAAAAAAGATCAGTAACAAAAACTCTGAATTTATAATGCTACAAAAGGTACTTGATCAGGTGGTTCAGTTTTTGAGAGTGGCATTTCGACAATCATTTTGACAGTCATGAAGAAGGATGGAATACATGTTGCACACATTGTTGCATGCCCTTAGTTGTGTAAACCACTTCAAAATCGTGACGTGTGTTAGGAATATTCATATACCGTGCCGAGCAGCAAGTTGAGGACGTAGCCCGCTTTATATCGGCGACCTCTGCATTTCAAGGGGTCATCACCAAAGGAACTGTCCTTTGGTGATGACCCCTTGCCTCTGGCTCGAGTGGGTCTCTCTACGCATGCCTAATGTACTCAGATCCTGTAGCGGGGCAGCCTGACATTTGCGACTCACTTCTGTTTTTCATAATTGACCTTACTGATATTTTTTATCGTTCATCCTATCGATATTTTTCATTATTCATCTTATTGATATTTTTTTATTATTTATCTTGGCGTTTACATGATAAGCGTGTCAAAAGAAATGAAGTGGCCACATTCCAACTTGAAAGTATATACTAGTAAAGATGAGTTGAATTGGAATCATGCCTTTCATGGATGTTCAGAATTTTACAGTTAGGTGGGTGGAGGGGTTTGACTTTAACCATAACTAAATAAATACAGCCCCCACCTGGGCCGTGCCGAACGGCCATTTTGGGCCAGAATTATCACACGTAAATGCCCGTTTTTACTGTTACCTCATTTTCTTTTACTTCTGTTTTTTGTAGCAAATCATGCGCACAGCTCAGAAGTACAACCTGGGTCTGGACCTGAGGACGGCAGCCTACGTCAACGCCATCGAGAAGGTCTTCAAGGTGTACAACGAGGCTGGCCTGACCTTCACATAAACGAGCTGCCCCCCCTACGACCGCCACCTTCCCCAACCCCCCCACCCCACCCAAAATAAAATCCGCCTTCCCTCCGTCCAAGTTCCCAGCGGCTCAATCCAGCCTTCGTGACATATCAAGCGTTTACATTTGAAACCTCGTGCTGTCTGTACCTCGCCATAAAGAGTAGCCGACCCACCGTGCCCACCCTCCCCCCACTTGTGTTCCAGTGAGCGATGCCCCGCCCTCTTTCTGTAGGCCCGCCCCCGGGGGCTGACACGCTGCAGGGCTGTAGCCTCCCTTGTAGCGGCCTAGCAGCGACAGCGCGGCCTCACTGTGATTCCCAGCTGCTCCTGCGCCGCCTCCTCCCGACGCCCGACCACCGTCGGACTGTAACGCACCGCGACCGCGCCCGCTGTCCGCACGGCTTTGCCACCATTTAGCCCCCCCCCCCGAACCGAGCGGCTCGAGCCAGCTGTACCGCGCGCTAGTTACAGCATCTGTACGTCGTCGCCCTTGCTGTTCTATGGTTGTTATTACCGTTTTCGTTTTTCCTCATCTTTTTTTTTTTTTTTACGTTTTTTTTTTTACATCAAGCAGGCAAAAATCTAGACAACCAAAAGAGATTTTAAAGATATGGGTCCTGACAAACAGACTCCAATATCGTGGCTGAACCGCGGCCGCAGCATTCTCCATTTACAGCGCATTTTGTCACCCTGTGGGCAAAGCCATGAATCCGGAAGGACACTACTGAAGATGCCTTAGTCATAGAGGCGGGGAATTCTGTTTTTATCAGAAATATTTTCACTTATTTTAGTAAATAGCTTCAAAACCACTTGGAAAACATTTTTATTTACCCTTGACGCACACATCACCTATTGGCTCCATAAGTTTTCCAGTGAGGGCTAAATGGTTATGGCATCAGGCCTTATTGGCAGATATGGATAGCAAAGCCTTTTTTGGTTGCTAAATTTCATCTGGGGGTTTGTGGAAACGGTTTATTGAGCTGAGATGCATTTGGGAACAAGAGTTGTAGATCTTCTTTTTTTTTGGCCATGTGAGCCTTGATTTGGAAGCTGCTTTGGGGAAATTTGTATTGCCTTTTTTTGTTGACTATTAAAACTACAACAAAAACCCTGTCCGGTGTGATTCTTTGCGCAGTAGGTCTCGTTGCGCATTAATCTACAACGGGTGCAAAACAAGGGTCGATCCGTTTCAGGATTTTGTGCCAACTTCTCTTCTTAATTATTCAATTAGCGCAATCATATCTTGATCTGAAAATTTCATAAGCACCAGCTATAGCTGCACGCCTCAAGCGTATCCTAAAGAGTTTACTGCGCTCGGAGACGGAGTGTAGCACAGTGGGTAAGGAACTGGGCTTGTAACCGAAAGGTCGCGGGTTCGATTCCCGGGTAAGGACACTGCCGTTGTACCCTTGAGCAAGGTACTTAACCTGCACTGCTTCAGTATATATCCAGCTGTATAAATGGATACAATGTATGTAAAATGCTATGTAAAAGTTGGGTAAGTCGCTCTGGATAAGAGCGTCTGCTAAATGCCTGTAATGCTCAAGTCCAGGAGTTAACCAGCCTAGTTTACAGAGCTGTCAAAAAACAAAAACTAAGGTAATTGGTTGGAACAAAAACCAGCGTGCACACCGGCCCCCCCAGGACCGGAGTTGTGCACCCCTGATCTATAAGCAATAGAGATTTTTTCTAACTAGGACATACCTCTGCAAACAGCATCCCCCCCTCGTCATTGCACAGATCGTATGCCAGCTATAACCACAGCACATTCTGTCTGGCTCTGTCTGGTCTTTTCCAAAGTCTTGACATGAATAGACAATCCCCTCTGTTGCAGAATCCTCTATAGCAATGTCCTCATTGGGACTGTCTCCTCTCTTAGATGCCAGGACCCATTACAGTTGCATTACAGAGCCATTGCTGCACACATATGTGATTCGTAAACCAGGATCGAGTATTCTGGGTTTGATTTCACACCTGACTGGCTGACAGAGGAAGCTTGCATGATATTTTAAAGTGCATGAAATTATGAAGTTCAGTTCCCTAGAAATAAATAAAACATAGTAAACACTTTTATGGTTTACTTCTGATACAATTGTAGAAGAGGCTTGCCTAACTCAACATTTCCCAACCTTTTTCTTTCCGCGGCACACTTTCCAAATTTACAGAATCTCATGGCACACCACTCTCAAAAGCATAAAAAATGAATACCCTACAGCGTCAGATGTGACGTGCCAACAGTAGGCCTCAATGTTCTTTTGGGGTTTTAATTAAGCAATATGCATTTTAATGACTTTTTTTTTTTTTTTTGCTTTTTTGAATGGGATTTGTTCATTTAAGTTTTTTTAATTCATTTCAACGTTACAATTTTTTAAAAGGATTTTCACACGGCACACCTGACCTCACCTGACGGCACACAGAGTGTGCGGCACACCGGTTGGGAAACGCTGGCCTAACTCATCTGCCAACTGCTTTGAGCGTTTTCAAACAAAAATGATTGGTGCCGATGCAGCTTGCTTGAGGTCAAATTTGCCACATTATTGAAATGGAAAAATACTTAAATGTTTGTACCAAGAGATTTTGTGATAGAGTAAAAAAAATCTAATCCCATTCACATGTGAAAATTAAAAGTTCAAAGTTTGGAAAAATTGGAGAAATAATTAGTTGAAAATGCATCTTCGCTTAAGTCCAATAAGGTTAGCAACATTTGGCACAAACCTCACCTCACAAATATATAATATTAAAAGATTTTTATTTTTCAATTTATGTTAATTATGCACATTGCAGATCATACTGCGTAACATTCATTCCTGGCATGCAGCTCCTTGAGACTCCAAACATGGGTAAGGGGACGTGGTGGTGGTGGTGGTGGTCCGGGCATGTTGTCATGAGTCTTTATCAGGGAGGGAGGGAGGGAGGGAGCGGTCACTTGAACAGATCCCCTCCAAATTTGGTGACTTCGTCCATGACGGAGTCTTTGGCAGCGTCGGCGGCGATGTTTCCCACCGCTCCGCTCACCATGTCACCGATGCCTGAGGGTGCACCACGGGTCAGTCAGAGGAACGCACGCTTTCCAGCGCTGGTTTTGCAACTATTTGTCATTCATTAGCAATGAAATTGTCGCAGTAAATGAACAGTAAATTAAAATGCATAAAACTGATGTGTGGGAACTGTGGTGCTGGTGTGTAATTAGTCTTAACTGTGCAATTAGTCTTAACTATGGGGGTTTCTAGTGGACAAAGAAAGACGCTGATTGGAATGGTTGAGATTACCTCCTTTTGCTGCCGGCTCTCCTGCCTGCTTTTTTCCTCCCATCATAGATCCAATTTGTTCTTTGGCTTTGACAGCTGTAGGGAAACATGAGCAAAAAATGGATTGTATGCATGCACAATATAGTGTGCGTAATATAACATATTGTTTTATCATGATTAATTGCCTATATTCAAATATATTGCAGGGATCTAGTGGTAGTACGAAGGTGCATATAATACAGGGAAACAACATTTTCTGGCATATTTTACAGAGAAGTTCACATTTTCCATTGTTAGGGTTTACTGCTGGTGCAGATTCAATTCAATTCAAAGAGCTGTATTGGCATGAAAGAAATAATGCCAAAAGCCAAAGAGTTGATATACATCAATAAAATAAGTTATAACATTTGATTGGTTACACTTGTGAGATGTATGAAGTGAGGATAGACTCTGTTGCTCCAAGACATATCTTGCCACAAAAGGGCAATTTTCAACTTTTCTTCAGGGTTTAGGTGAAGAAATCACTGTCAACCCATAGTCAGGGACTCTCAACACTGCAATGCTACTTTAATGTGGTATTTCATTAATACGATCATATATCTCCATGTTGTAAGTTAATAATAAAAAAAACCCCAGCAAAACCCGAAAATCCAGACATAGTGAAGGCAGTGGCTGATTGTTCATTCAAAATTCATAGAAACAATTAAAATTGACCTGATGCGACTTCTCAATTCAATCTGTCAATCAATGCCACTGCTGTGGAGTTCCAGGTAAACAGGGCAGACAAGCTATAAGGGAAACGTTAACTCTTCCCACCACAAGGACAAACAGAGCAGGCTACATCCACTTTACCTGCTGTTTCTTCCTGCCAGTGCAATTTAATGAGTGGGCTTGCTTCGGCAGGCCCACTCTTGCTATCTTTCATATATCTTTTTTAAATTATCTGCACTTTCCGCTCAATTGTTCTAGCTCTAACTAGTCCTACAGTTTTTGCACCACATTCAAACGTTTTACACCAAAATGACCGGCTAGTTCCAGACATTGTTGCTTGTATTCAGATTTTTGAAATATTCAAAACTTTTTGAAATATTCAACTTTTTGTGAGCAATTTTCCCCCATAGGTAAGCATTGTAGATGGTTAATTTAGGCGTCCTCTAGAGTCCACAAAACATATTGCTCATACCCATCGGTAAGCAAGCCTACACAATTCCTTCAGGAATTGTAACCTTTCTAGTATTATCAAGAAACTTTAATAAGGACACTGATGTTTTTAATTTTTCCTTTTAAGCTTATAGTTGTAGCCAAAATATTCAAAAAATATGACATGGAAAAATTGGGTTCAGCCCCATTCATCCATTTCTCAGTTCACAGTGACTTCATTCCTTGCTTGGTAACCATGGTCTTGAATGGAAGGCTGTTCTGTCTGTGTAGTGGTGTGGTATGATTAAATCCCCATTATGCTTGTTTTAGAAATTTTAAGCACCTTACTAGTCTATCCATATATATTTGGGGGAATAAATAACATTAGACAAAATATGATAAGACAAAACTAAAAGGAAAATGGTTCACATACAGTATCTACAACAGTAAAATGGACATACACATCCATTTTCCAACTGAACTGAGATCACTACTCTGAGGATTGTGGATGTTTGCTGAACAAAAAATGAACAATTTAAATGTGAAAAATTAAGTTCAAGTCAAGCAAAATTCATAATTTGTCCCCTGTACCTCCCTACCGTTTGCAGTCAATTAACAACTCACCTGCAGTGTCGATCACTTTATCGACCATGTTGCCACTGCCCTTGCCGCCACTGCCCTTGAGATTTCCAATGAAGTCCATGTCTGCTGTGGTGCTCTGCTGTGGTGCTCTTTGCCTGTGTATGTCTCCTGTGATAAGGTTCAGTGTGTGAAGGTGTGTGGCAAGCTGAGAGTCTTATAGGAGTTTGTGGCCTCCTCACACCCCCCCCCCCCCACCCCACCCCTCTTCTTGGTTCAGCCCATACCTCTGTGGGTCAGGCTGCGTAAGTAGGGTGTGATACACAGAAGCATACAAAGAGAATTACGTATGAAGACAAACACAATCGCACGAATGCCAGAACAGATGCACAATTATGCACGCGGGCATACACCGACACATGCACCCCCATAACAAAAGAATTTACTCACCGGCACAAACACACACAGAGGTGAGGGCGGGTCCTCTTCTTCAAAGTTTCAATACTGTTTGGACTTGTTTTGAATTTTAATTTAAAAACGCCCCTCAATGAAAGACAACAGATTCCATAAGTGGGAGTCTTTCTAATGCATTAATAGTTGTTCATCAGGAGACAGTGGCCCATTCATAAACACGACTGTTTCATCATGTGCAAATGCAATAACAGACTATAGTGTAGCTAACCAGGAACAGGGAACAAAAAATAAAAAAATTTGACAAGACTGTCATGTCGTGCAATTTTTTTTCTAGTTTTATCAACATATCACCTCGCTTTCATATGTGAGTTGATATGTTGGATGGATTTTGAAAGCATTTGGCCTAATTTGATATTGCTGAGCATGTAAAATAAAACAATAAACATAGGCAGACTAGAGTCCCTGTTTCTCCCTGTCCCAAAGGCAAATCAGACAAACAGAGGTAGATCACGGTGCAAATCTTTTGAAAAATGCCTTGCCTCTTGCCCGCTTGAATGTCGTTGCCTGTTTTGAAGTGGAACACATATTCACTGTGCTCGCCGGTGCAGTACCAACTGTTCTATCATCAACCCGGAACTCCAGGTTATATGAGAACAACTTGAAATTAATCTAAGTCAGATTAGACGGGAGGTGAAATTCATGACAAAAAATCTGACAAGACTCTCATGTCATGCAATTTTTTTTCTGTTATCACACAACCCACCTGGGTCTGGACCTGAGGATGGCAGCCTACGTCAACGCCATCGAGAAGGTCTTCAAGGTGTACAACGAGGCTGGCCTGACCTTCACATAAACGAGCTGCCCCCCCCCTACGACCGCCACCTTCCCCCACCCAACCCCCCCACCCCACCCAAAATAAAATCCGCCTTCCCTCCGTCCAAGTTCCCAGCGGCTCAATCCAGCCTTCGTGACATATCAAGCGTTTACATATGAAACCTCGTGCTGTCTGTTCCTCGCCATAAAGAGTAGCCCACCCGCCGTACCCACCCCCCCCCGCCCCATGTGTTCCAGTGAGCGATGCCCCGCCCTCTTTCTGTAGGCCCGCCCCCGGGGGGCTGACACGCTGCAGGGCTGTAGCCTCCCTTGTAGCGGCCTAGCAGCGACAGCGCGGCCTCACTGTGATTCCCAGCTGCTCCTGTGCCGCCTCCTCCCGACGCCCGACCACCGTCGGACTGTAACGCACCGCGACCGCGCCCGCTGTCCGCACGGCTTTGCCACCATTTAGCCCCCCCCCCATCCGAGCGGCTCGAGCCAGCCGTACCGCGCGCTAGTTACAGCATCTGTACGTCGCCGCCCTAGCTGTTCTATGGTTGTTATTACCGTTTTCGTTTTTCCTCATCTTTTTTTTTAACGTTTTTTTTTACATCAAGCAGGCAAAAATCTAGACAACCAAAAGAGATTTTAAAGATATGGGTCCTGACAAGCAGACTCCAATATCGTGGCTGAACCACGGCCACAGCATTCTCCATTTACAGCGCATTTTGTCACCCTGTGGGCAAAGCCATGAATCCTGAAGGACACTACTGAAGATGCCTTAGTCATAGAGGCGGGGAATTCTGTTTTTATCAGAAATATTTTCACTTATTTTAGTAAATAGCTTCAAAACCACTTGGAAAACATTTTTATTTACCCTTGACGCACACATCACCTATTGGCTCCACACCTTCATAAGTTTTCCAGTGAGGGCTAAATGGTTATGGCATCAGGCCTTATTGGCAGATATGGATAGCAAAGCCTTTTTTGTTTGCTAAATTTCATCTGGGGGTTTGTGGAAACGGTTTATTGAGCTGAGATGCATTTGGGAACAAGAGTTGTAGATCTTTTTTTTTTGGCCATGTGAGCCTTGATTTGGAAGCTGCTTTGGGGAAATTTGTATTGCCTTTTTTTGTTGACTATTAAAACTACAACAAAAACCCTGTCCGGTGTGATTCTTTGCGCAGTAGGTCTCATTGCACATTAATCTACAACGGGTGCACAACAAGGGTCGATCCGTTTCAGGATTTTGGGCCAACTTCTCTTCTTAATTATTCAATTAGCTCAATCATATCTTGATCTGAAAATTTCATAAGCACCAGCTATAGCTGCACACTGCAAGCGTATCCTAAAGAGTTTACTGTGCTCGGAGACGGAGTGTAGCACAGTGGGTAAGGAACTGGGCTTGTAACCGAATGGTCGCGGGTTCGATTCCCGGGTAAGGACACTGCCGTTGTACCCTTGAGCAAGGTACTTAACCTGCATTGCTTCAGTATATATCCAGCTGTATAAATGGATACAATGTATGTAAAATGCTATGTAAAAGTTGGGTAAGTCGCTCTGGATAAGAGCGTCTGCTAAATGCCTGTAATGCTCAAGTCCAGGAGTTAACCAGCCTATTTTACAGAGCTGTCTAAAAACAAAAACTAAGGTAATTGTTTGGAACAAAAACCAGCATGCACACCGGACCCCCCCGGGACCGGAGTTGTGCACCCCTGATCTATAAGCAATAGAGATTTTTTCTAACTAGGACATACCTCTGCAAACAGCATCCCCCCCTCGTCATTGTACAGATTGTATGCCAGCTATAACCACAGCACATTCTGTATGACTCTGTCTGGTCTTTTCCAAAGTCTTGACATGAATAGACAATCCCCTCTATTGCAGAATCCTCTATAGCAATGTCCTCATTGGGACGGTGTCCTCACTTAGATGCCAGGAGCCATTACAGTTGCATTACAGAGCCATTACTGCACACATATGTGATTAGCAAACCAGGATCGAGTATTCTGGGTTTGATTTCACACCTGACTGGCTGACAGAGGAAGCTTGCATGATATTTTACAGTGCATGAAATTATGAAGTTCAGTTCCCTAGAAATAAATAAAACATAGTAAACACTTTTATGGTTTACTTCTGATACATTTGTAGAAGAGGCTTGCCTAACTCAACATTTCCCAACCTTTTTCATTCCGCGGCACACTTTCCAAATTTACAGAATCTCATGGCACACCACTCTCAAAAGCATAAAAAATGAATACCCTACAGCGTCAGATGTGACGTGCCAACAGTAGGCCTCAATGTTCTTTTGGGGTTTTAATTAAGCAATATGCATTTTAATGACTTTTTTTTTTTTGCTTTTTTGAATGGGATTTGTTAATTTAAGTTTTTTTAATTCATTTCAACGTTAAAATTTTTTTAAAGGATTTTCACACGGCACACCTGACCTCGCCTGACAGCACACAGAGTGTGCGGCACACCGGTTGGGAAACACTGGCCTAACTCATCTGCCAACTGCTTTGAGCGTTTTCAAACAAGAATGATTGGTGCCGATGCAGCTTGCTTGAGGTCAAATTTGCTGCATTATTGAAATGGAAAAATACTTAAATGTTTGTACCAAGAGATTTTGTGACCGAATAAAAAAATATCTAATCCCATTCACATGTGAAAATTAAAAGTTTGGAAAAACTGGAGAAATAATTAGTTGAAAATGCATCTTCGCTCTAGTCCAATAAGGTTAGCAACATTTGGCACAAACCTCACCTCACAAATATATAAATATTAAAAGAGTTTTATTTTTCAATTTATGTTAATTATGCACATTGCAGATCATACTGCGTAACATTCATTCCTGGCATGCAGCTCCTTGAGACTCCAAACATGGGTGAGGGGACGTGGTGGTGGTGGTGGTGGTCCGGACATGTTGTCATGAGTCTTTATCAGGGAGGGAGGGAGGGAGGGAGTGGTCACTTGAACAGATCCCCTCCAAATTTGGTGACTTCGTCCATGACGGAGTCTTTGGCGGCGTCGGCGGCGATGTTCCCCACCGCTCCGCTCACCATGTCACCGATGCCTGAGGGTGCACCACGGGTCAGTCAGAGGAACGCACGCTTTCCAGCGCTGGTTTTGCAACTATTTGTCATTCATTAGCAATGAAATTGTCGCAGTAAATGAACAGTAAATTAAAATGCATAAAACTGATGTGTGGGAACTGTGGTGCTGGTGTGTAATTAGTCTTAACTGTGAAATTAGTCTTAACTATGGGGGTTTCCAGTGGACAAAGAAAGACGCTGATTGGAATGGTTGAGATTACCTCCTTTTGCTGCCGGCTCTCCTGCCTGCTTTTTTCCTCCCATCATAGATCCAATTTGTTCTTTGGCTTTGACAGCTGTAGGGAAACATGAGCAAAAAATGGATTGTATGCATGCACAATATAGTGTGCGTAATATAACATATTGTTTTATCATGATTAATTGCCTATATTCAAATATATTGCAGGGATCTAGTGGTAGTATGAAGGTGCATATAATACAGGGAAACAACATTTTCTGGCATATTTTACAGAGAAGTTCACATTTTCCATTGTTAGGGTTTACTGCTGGTGCAGATTCAATTCAATTCAAAGAGCTGTATTGGCATGAAAGAAATAATGCCAAAAGCCAAAGAGTTGATATACATCAATAAAATAAGTTATAACATTTGATTGGTTACACTTGTGAGATGTATGAAGTGAGGATAGACTCTGTTGCTCCAAGACATATCTTGCCACAAAAGGGCAATTTTCAACTTTTCTTCAGGGTTTAGGTGAAGAAATCACTGTCAACCCATAGTCAGGGACTCTCAACACTGCAATGCTACTTTAATGTGGTATTTCATTAATACGATCATATATCTCCATGTTGTAAGTTAATAATAAAAAAAACCCCAGCAAAACCAGAAAATCCAGACATAGTGAAGGCAGTGGCTGATTGTTCATTTAAAATTCATAGAAACAATTAAAATTGACCTGATGCGACTTCTCAATTCAATCTGTCAATCAATGTCACTGCTGTGGAGTTCCAGGTAAACAGGGCAGACAAGCTATAAGGGAAACGTTAACTCTTCCCACCACAAGGACAAACATAGCAGGCTACATCCACTTTACCTGCTGTTTCTTCCTGCCAGTGCAATTTAATGAGTGGGCTTGCTTCAGCAGGCCCACTCTTGCTATCTTTCATATATCTTTTTTAAATTATCTGCACTTTCCGCCCAGTTGTTCTAGCTCTAACTAGTCCTACAGTTTTTGCACCACATTCAAACGTTTTACACCAAAATGACAGGCTAGTTCCAGACATTGTTGCTTGTATTCAGATTTTTGAAATATTCAAAACTTTTTGAAATATTCAACTTTTTGTGAGCAATTTTCCCCCATAGGTAAGCATTGTAGATGGTTAATTTAGGCGCCCTCTAGAGTCCACAAAACATATTGCTCATACTCATCGGTAAGCAAGCCTGCACAATTCCTTCAGGAATTGCAGCCTTTCTAGTATTATCAAGAAACTTTAATAAGGACACTGATGTTTTTAATTTTTCCTTTTAAGCTTATAGTTGTAGCCAAAATATTCAAAAAATATGACATGGAAAAATTGGGTTCAGCCCCATTCATTAATTTCTCAGTTCACAGTGACTTCATTCCTTGCTTGGTAACCATGGTCTTGAATGGAAGGCTGTTCTGTCTGTGTAGTGGTGTGGTATGATTAAATCCCCATTATGCTTGTTTTGGAACTTTTAAGCACCTTACTAGTCTATCCATATATATTTGGGGGAATAAATAACATTAGACAAAATATGATAAACTAAAAGGAAAATGGTTCACATACAGTATCTACAACAGTAAAATGGACATACACATTCATTTTCCAACTTAACTGAGATCACTACTCTGAGGATTGTGGATGTTTGCTGAACAAAAAATGAACAATTTAAATGTGAAAAATTTAACTCAAGTCCCCTGTACCTCCCTACCGTTTGTAGTCAATTAACAACTCACCTGCAGTGTCGATCACTTTATCGACCATGTTGTTGCCACTGCCCTTGCCCTTGCTGCCGGTGAGATTTCCAATGAGGTCCATGTCTGCTGTGGTGCTCTGCTGTGGTGCTCTTTGCCTGTGTACGTCTCCTTTGATAAGGTTCAGTGTGTGAAGGTGTGTGGCAGGCTGAGAGACTTATATGAGTTTGTGGCCTCCTCACACACCCTCCGCCCCCCCCCCCCCCACCCCCCCCTCTTCTTGGTTCAGCCCATACCTCTGTGGGTCTGGCTGCGTAAGTAGGGTGTGATACACAGAAGCATACAAAGAGAATTACGTATGGAGACAAACACAATCGCATGAATGCCAGAACAGATGCACAATTATGCACGCGGGCATACACCGACACATGCACACGCATAACAAAAGAATTTACTCACAGGCACAAACACACACAGAGGTGAGGGCGGGTCCTCTTCTTCAAAGTTTCAATACTGTTTGGACTTGTTTTGAATTTTAATTTAAAAATCAAGTCAACGCCCCTAAATGAAAGGCAACAGATTCCAAAAGTGGGAGTCTTTCTAATGCATTAATAGTTGTTCATCAGGAGACAGTGGCCCATTCATAAACACGACTGTTTCATGATGTGCAAATGCAATAACAGACTATAGTGTAGCTAACCAGGAACAGGGAACAAAAAATAAAAAAATTTGACAAGACTGTCATGTCATGCAATTTTTTTTCTAGTTTTATCAACATATCAACTCGCTTTCATATGTGAGTTGATATGTTGGATGGATTTTGAAAGCATTTGGCCTAATTTGATATTGCTGAGCATGTAAAATAAAACAATAAACATAGGCAGACTAGAGTCCCTGTTTCTCCCTGTCCCAAAGGCAAATCAGACAAACAGAGGTAGATCATGGTGCAGATTTTTTGAAAAATGCCTTGCCTCTTGCCCGCTTGAATGTCGTTGCCTGTTTTGAAGTGGAAAACATACTCACTGTGCTCGCAGGTGCAGTACCAACTGTTCTATCATCAACCCGGAACTACAGGTTATATGAGAACAACTTGAAATTATTCTAAGTCAGATTAGACGGGAGGTGAAATTCATGCCAAAAAATCTGACAAGACTCTCATGTCATGCAATTTTTTTTCTGTCATCACACAACCCACCTACCCAGCTTGACACAGTGACAAACGCACATGACACAATTTTTGCAACTAACTGATGTGTTGGGGCAGGTATAACCAATAGGACGAAAGAAAGATTCATATTTTTTCTTTTTCTGCATCATAGTTAAAATACTTCTGAATATTTCTGTTTGTCTGGCGTGTGCTACATTTACAGTGTCCAGGCTTCAGTCTGCTGTTTGGTGTGTGTGTGAGCGCATTGAATGTTCTGACGTGTGCTTGGATGTGTGTGTCTGTGTGTGTGTTTGTGTCTGTCTGTAGTCTGCCTGCTCTGTCTGTCTGTCTGTCTGTCTATGTCTACGTCTAACAATAAACTAGTTAATCAATCAGTCTGACAGACTGATAGGTGTTACGCGTGACTCATGAAATACTGGAGATCATGGCAAAAATCAATACAACATTTGACAGACCAGCCTATATTCTTCCACAGCAGAAAGGGTGAATGGTTTAGTACGAAAACAAAATGTGGGCACAACGAGACCATAATCCACAGAAGAGCCAAAAAAGGTAGACTGGATTTTACAGCAGGCTGGGAGTTGATATGGGGTTAGGATTTCATTTACTCTAGCCAAATCAGGCACAGTGAAGACCTTGTCTGAAAAACATAGACTGAACAAAGACTGCCATCTATTTGGAGGCCCTGTTCACCTTTAATAACAATGTCCATGACAGCCCATATAAGGCATTATCACCTTCAATTCCTATATTCCTTGCTAGCATTGTAGCGCATGTGCTACAAGCACATATGTACATGAACGTTTTTTTTTTTTTTACCTTCTGTACCTTCTACTACCCTTTACTCTTCCCCTCACCCAAATTAAACCACCCTGCATCACACTCTGCTATTGTCTACCCTCCTTCTACATCCTCTTTACTGCCCTCACACAGACTCCACTGCCCTCAGCAAAATATCTATATCTATATCAACATCTATACCTATATCTATATCTACATCTACATTTATATCTATATCTATATCTACATCTACATCTACATCTACATCTACATCTACATCTACATCTACATCTACATCTACATCTACATCTATATCTATATCTATATCTATATATAATACTGTGTTATCTTCTTTGACTGTTTTCCACCCTCTGTTGTTCTGCTCCATTCTCTGCACACTCTCTCAGAGGAGCACAGCTGCTTCTCATGTCAGTAGGGACCTGTGTACTGCTCTGTCCCCACATAGATTATTCCCCACAGCATTGGTGCCAGGAGCCACATCAAACCATTGTCCACACCAAGCACACAGACATTCACACACTTGTACAGTGAACATGACATGTACTCTCTCTCTCTCTCTTTCTCTCTCTCTCTCTCTCTCTCTCTCTCTCTCTCTCTCTCTCTCTCTCTCTCACACACACACACACACACCAGGAATCAAACCCATGCACCAAGAATCAAACCCCTTCGTAAACTGGTTGTCGGGTAGCTGGATTTCATTGATGTCAGTCATTTTTGTGTTTACTTTTTTTACTTATGTATTTTCCAGATACAAACAATGCTCTAGATCTAGAATCTATGAATCCATAATTTTGTTTGAAGAAATTTGGAGAAACCTTAAAATCATGTCTATCAGACTTATCCATCAGTTTTAAGCTTGTCACTTTGCTTATGTAAGCCAATGAGTCGAGTTTAATGGGATGTAGCCTAGTGTAGTTAATGTGAGGGCATTTATATCCATATTGGGTGATCCATGTAGGAAATACACCCCCATTTTGAGGAACCAAAAGTGATGCAACAAATTAATATAATCTGAAATAAAGTCATTATATTTGGTACTTAATTGCAGAAATGGCTGCCTGAAGTCTGGGACCCATAGATATTATCAGATGTTGAGTATGTTCCATGATGATGCTTTGCCAGGCCTGTACTCAGCCATCTTCAGTTCCTATTTGTACGCATGTTCAATTGGATTCAGGATGGCCAATTGACTTAGTCAGTCAAGAGCATTTCACTTTTTGGCCCTGAAAAACTCCTTGTTTGCTTTAGCGGTGTGTTTGGGCTCATTGTCCTGCTGCAAAGTGGTGTCGACCAATGAGTTTTGAGGCATTTGGTTGGACCTGAGCAGATGAAATGTTTATTTGCACTTATTTACACTATCTACACAGAATGCATCCTGCTGCCATTAGCAACCTCATCATCCATAAAGAGAGGTAAGCCAGTTCTCATAGCAGCCATACATGCCCAAGCCATAATACTACCTCCACCATGTTTCGCAGATGGGGGATGTGCTTTCTTTTTCAGTTCCTTTCTTTCTCCACACTTTCCTCTTTCCATCACTTTGTACAGGTTAACTCATCTCAGCTGCCCATAAGACTTTGTTCCAGGACTCAGGTTCTACTCTGGCTGTTCCGTTCATAAGGCTTACCAGTGGTTGGCGTCTTACCAGAGGTCATGCTGGCGTAGTCTTCTCTTTAAGGTCGTCTTTAACACATCTATGTTTACATCTTGGATAGTGTTTTTGATTTATTAGACAGTTCAAAACTTGTTTCTTTTTTGTCAAAATTGAAAGAATTTTTCGGTCATCCAACACAGTGGTCTTCCGTGGTCCGTCTGATTGTTTGCTATTGCTGAGCTCACCAGTGCGTTCTTGCTTCTTAACGATGTTGTATCAAACAGCTGATTTTGACCACACACAGATCACGCAGTTGGCCAAGAAATAGCTGAGCAGCCAACTGTCCAATTACTTTTGGTCACCTAAAATGGGGCGGCCACATATAAAAAAGGGCGTTATTCTTATATGGATCACCCAATATGGCAGTAAATACCCTTAAATTAGAACTGACCTTATATTTGCTGTACTGGATGTATAAATGTACAGGAATACAGAGTCAAAACAGAAAAATTGTATCACGGCCCAAAATACTTATGAACAGCACTGTATGTGAACATATGTACTGTTTAATGTCTACCAATAAAAGTGCCCATATCATACTCTGATGATGTGTCCCTGGGTATGTCACAGAGAAATACCTTTATCGGTGTTCATCCGTGTTGCCTGTCAGGTTTTGTTTCGGTTGGTGTTTTTATTCGTTTCCCTGACTCGCCTGCCATCGGTATGGGCTGTTCTTCCCTTCGCTGTGTGCGGGATCACAATTGTTGGCACATTCGCCAGTATTCCAGGACCGGAGGCTTGGGCAGGGTCGTAAATTCGAAGAAAAAAAAACCGCCCTTCCAAACGAGTAAATCCACTCTGATTGTGTGCTGCGTGCGCTGCATTGCGTTTTGTGTGTTGTAATGCCATGCATCACACTGCATTGTTACCATAGTTCAAAGTTCATGTGTTAGCCCTATTGTACATCCAAAACTGAGTTGAACTCATAATGGATGTGAATCTGCTTATTTCCAATATTCTCATCAGAAGCAGAAACTTGGTGAAAATTAAGCCTGGAATAAAGACTTCAATGCACAGGTGTCACTGCATAATAAACAGACTGATGTAGGCCTTAATATCCCCGTTTGACAAAATTCCAAAGCTTGTGATGCTTTGGGTCATTACTCATTACCAGGGGTGTAGCACAAAATTCTGGGCCCTATGCATAAGCAGTCTCCGTGGGCCCCCTTCCTCTCTTGGTCCATGTCTCTCACGCATCATTCCAGGCTTTTCAAGGGCCCTCCCCCCATTCGGGCCCTGGGTACTAAGCCCCACTTTCCCCCCCACTACGACACCCCTGCTCATTACCGAAATGTGGTGATTTCTGGTATAGCAGACTATGGGTATTTCACGCAAAAGGCACTGATTCCTTCAGTATCTTCTTTTTTATTGGCCCAGTTTTGTGCGTGATGAACGATATTTTACGCGCTTGCAAAAGTTTCTGGTGACATACAGACTCTTTGTTCTCTCTTGTGAGTTTAGCAGATATTTTTCCTCCCACATAAATAATACACACAAAATGAAATAAAAATATTGTTACAGTAAGGAGCAGGCCTGGTAACCTAAAGGTCACAGGTTGGATTTCCAGGTAAGACACTGCTGTTGTACCCTTGAGCAAGGTACTTAACCCTCATTGCTTCAGTATATATCTAGCTGTATAAATGGATGCAATGTCAAAAGTTTTCTGAGTCGCTCTAGATAAGAGTGTCTGCTAAATGCCTGTAATGTAATGTAATGTTAAAAATTAGAGGAAGACTCATTCCTGGAACAGAAATTTTATGGCCTGGGTTGGACAGGGTTTGTACAGGATCTGTAACATTCTGGGAATGCCGATACTCCAGGGAGGGGCTTTTTTGGGGAGGAGTGGCCTTTGGTCTAAATATGTATCTCTCTATTGTTAGAGATGTGTTTAATGACAGGTGGAAATGTACAGTAACATAGCAACGCAAATAGCTATTAAAAAAAAAAACAATGCATATAATGGGTATGTGCACTGCACCCATTAATAACAATACAAATACATTTAGTTTCGTTCTAGTTTTATCTGTAAACTTGTTTTCATATGTGAGTTGATATGTTGGATGGATTTTGAATGCATTTGGCCTAACTTTATATTGCTGAGCATGTAAAATAAAATTATAAAAACAGGCAGACAGTAGACCCTGTTTCTCCCTGTCCCAAAGGCAAATCAGACACATGAAAAAGAGAGGTAGATCGCGGTGCACATTTTTTTGTAAAGGTTTTGCCTCTTGCCTGCTTTGAGTGTCGTTGCCTGTTTTGAAGTGGAATACATAATGTTCACTGTGCTCGCCAGTGCAGCGCCAACTGTTGTATCAGCAACCCAGAACTCAAGGTTATATGAGAACAACCTGAACTTAATCTAAGTCAGATTAGACAGGAAGTGAAATTCATGCACAAAAATTGTTACACAGCTGCCTCGTAAAGAAGGATTACTGTATACAATACTGAGCAGCAAGACTATAAAAGGCCACTCCGCTAAAGTTTGGCCATAGGTTTAATGTGAGTATATGCTGAAAAATGTATGCATCGTTTCATTAAAATGAACAACAGAAGCAAATTTAAGTAATTATTTTATTGAAGAGCACATACTCCAAGCATCGACAAAAAAAGATCTGATTTAGTTCCTCAACAATTACGTTATTGCTCAAGCTAGGCTATCACAACAAGGGGGAAAGGTGTCTGGAGCAGCCTCATGCCTTAAGTACTTTTCTTATTGCACTGCATTGGATGGAAAATGCAATGTCTATCAATGTCTAGGGAAGAGTCTCCCTGCTGGCCCATTAATGCAACTACGTCCAGCCATCTATTTTTCTACAAGGAGTGAAAACCCAAGCCCAGTGCTCTGCTTTATGAGTGAAAAACCTATATAGCTTCTGTTCAGTTTGGGCAAGCACACAACTGCTATAACTCAAAGATAAGCGTGTTCCCTGGCTTACTGTGCAGAAATGCGGACAAAGGAAGAAATAAACCCGACACGTGGTCTGGATTTCACCAAAACTGCCTTTATTTCACTTTTACAGTTTATAAAATCAGCTTGTCTGCTTTGATGCCAACTCAAACATGGTGCACATCTGTGAATGAGTGAATGTGTGTGTGTACGTATTTGCACGTGTTTGTGTGTGTGTGTGTGTGTGTATGTGTGTGTGTGTGCTGCGCCTATGCTTGATTCTGCAGATGCATGGCTAGGTAAATCAGCATGTCTTGCTACATTCGACATTAAACATTGGCTAGTTGGCTACTGCTCATAGTTTAGCCACACTTGTACAGAATGCTTAGGATAACTGCCTTATTCACACTGACAAAACAATAGGCAAAGGTGAACCATGGGCAAGTATCCAAAGGATGCGACAATGTTTTAGAAGATCCCTGGGAGGGAATGGAGCTTGTTCAAAACAAAATGCTTCTGTCCCTCACCATTTATGCAGGACACTGAGAAAACAGACACGCAAAGAGATATATTGGGTATGATAATTGGTGATGGAAATATTTGGAGGCACCATAATTTGTAAGTTGGTGCAGAGAAAAGGGGTTGTTTCCTGCAGGTTTGCTGCTGGAACTGAAATGACTGGGTCAAGGATTAACTTAAAAGGGGAGGTCCAAAAGAAAGATGCTGATCTGAGTGTTCCCCAACTCGGTTTTACAGATTTACCAAAGGTGAGACACAGGCCCTTGTCTACATCTTAATTTTCACCTCCTTGCTTAAGAGACCCCCAGAGTACCTGCCTAATCCTGCCCTGCTGGAACCTGCTGATACAAAAATAACAAGGCATATGTGTAATTAAAGCTTGTCCTATAACTGCAATTTCTGTAACTACCGTTAGACCATATGGGGGCAGTACAAATCCCAAATTATCTATAAACACACCTTTGGCAATTACAAGACTAAGAACTTTACAGCTTCGTACTGTAATCCTGATGGGAAGTGAGGCATAAACAATATCATTATTGCTGTTTTTTTTCCCCGATGTATTTTCTTTAGGAGGATGCTTCATTTATGCCCAGGATAGATAAGCTGATATTCAGCCATGACCCAGGCTCAGGCGACAGCACACGTGTAAATGAAGGAGTGTTTGTGTTCATGTGAGCGTGTGAGCGTGTGTTTGTACGTGTTATGTGAGCGCTGACACTGTAAGGCAACATGCAGTCTTTAGTTTCCAATGGTTTCAACAAAACAACTCTGCAATGTTCAAAAAGACCTGTTCTAGTCACCTAAAGCAAACACAAGACTGGGTGAGGGGCGGAACACAGTGTTGAGTGACAGGGGTCACGGGGGTCACAGGGAGGACGGGAGGGTGGGGAGGTGGCTGAGATGGCAGTTAGACATTGGGATGGAAAAGGTCTTTCTTCTGTAGGGTCAAACATACAGCCATCCCAGCATACCCCCTTGGCAGCTTACATCACCACCTCATCATAGACCCTTCTGCTCAGTTACTTCATGGATCCCGAATGGTTATTGGAGCAATGCTGTTTTTTAAATTTTGTTTCTAAAGACGCTATTGGTTGTAATGGACCCATGTCAATGTCAGTCCTTTCCTTCCTCTCTCATTCTCCGTCAGATGGACAGGCACAACCCTGCTACGCAGAACACGTAATTTCTTCTGAGTATTCCTCTTATGAGTAACAGGGTAACAGCATTGGTGGGGTAAAATACCTGCCTCTGACAAGAGTTACCCTCTCATCCGCTACGAGGAGCAAAACTGAGATGCACACAGGTTATCTACTCGACTGACCTCCTTGCTCCTCGGCCCCTGAACGGGGTTTAATTTGGGGGTCATGTGGGAGGTGTGAGAGGGGTGACGGTTGGATTGCTGGGGGATGGTATTTTGGGCATTGAGGGTGCAGACATCAGTTAAGGAGCTCTCAATCAGTACAGTTATGCAAACGAATACACAGTAATTACAACTATTATTACTGGATAAGTCAAATATTAGTTGTCATGAATGTACATCAGCCTTCTTATCACTAAATACGGAAGCCCCTGCTTTTCGCCTGACTCAACTCACTGCTCAGTGACTCCTATACAGTACCATTGTCACTATTCTCTTTATTTCCCAGCTGTCTCAAAACAAGTGGAGTTATTCCCTGCCAAGGGGAAAGTTTGTATGGGTGTGTGTGTCCATGTACTGTACAGAATTGTGTGTGTTTGTGTATGTGTTTGTTTGTTTGTGTGTGTGTGTGTGTGTGTGTGTCTGGATGTGTGTGTTTGAGCATGTGTGCACGTGTGCATGTCCGTGTGTGCACATGTGCGTCTGCGTGTGTCTGTGTGTGTGTGTGTGTATTTGTGTGAGTGTGCGTGTATTTAGGCATGTACGTGTGTGTGCGTGCACGTGAGGGGGTAAGTGTGATGTTGACATTGGTGTGTGCAGTAAATGAGGCGTTGAGACATCAATATCAGAAGACGTGGGTGGGAAAGCTACATGACGCTGAGCAGGAATATGTGGGGACTGGGATCTTTTCCATAATATCACAAAAAAATATTAGTAACATCTGTTGTCTTGGAGGGGTGAGGCAAGGTGGGAGGGGACTCCTGCTGGCGAAGGGCGGGGGACGTGGGGGTCAATGCAATTGATCCCTGGACGCAGGACTAATACCCCTATGAGAGAAAGAGAGATAGAGATAGATAGATACATAGATAGATAGATAGATAGATAGATATGAGTTAATCAAGCTACAGCAATATTATCATATCGTAAAAACTTAGAAACTGTTCATCAGTCGAAAAATGCAGTGTGTTGTATATAAAATAATAATTTCCACAGAAACAAAAATTATCCCCATTGTTCTCTAATGGCAAGAAAATAAATTTGTGAACGCATGTGTGTGTATATATGTGTGCGTGTGTGTGTGTGTGTGTGTGTGTGTGTGTGTGTATTCCTATATATCCCTTCACTACCGTGCGTGCCCCCCCCTGCCCCACTCACCTCGCCTCCATCCCCACCTTGGTCCATGGCTCCACCGTGAGAGTAGTCACCCTATGGACACAGACAGTGGGGGGGCTGCCTTAGCCAAATATCACACCCCTCCCTCCCTGCGGGACCAGAGGACACAGCCTCCCAGCAGCGCAGGGTGAGGCTAGCAGCCCAAATCTAGCGCCTTGGCCTCAAACGCGCGTCCTGCTGGCCCCTGCGCTGCAGGCAGATCCAGCCGGGCCGAGCGCTCATGAGCGCACCCTGGAGTGCCCTGGACTGGATATGACTCTGAATCCACCGATGAACCCGCTGTCACACACTCACCGCTGGACACAGCCAGGCCAGGCGGGCGGTGTTCAAATATTCAGCGATTCGAGGGATTCAAATGGGATTCGTTCGCAGGAGCAACCAAAAGCCAAAGCAGCACCGATGGGTCATCTCTGGGCCGACTCATTCACTCGGATTCAATGAACATATCCCATTTACATCGACTCTCAGTTAAATGCAGGTTTCATTTTGTCCGTGAGATTTTCATTATGCCTTGTGGGTTCTGTGAGCAAACACCATAAATAGAAGAGAAAAAAAAATCTAACTGCATAGCTGATAAAAGTAAGGCTTGAATTTATTTGTAAATCATAGGACAAAATGTCGATTGAATCTGGACTATTGTCCCTCGTGGTGTTAAAAGAAGCAGTATGATTGTATATATATTTTTTTTAAAATGAGATGATCCAGCTCGGTGCATGAACCGATTGCTGCATCGAGGCGTTTGGTTGAGGACAGTCTTTATGAAAGATCATCGCGTGAATGCGCAAACATTCTTAACGGAAATAAACCGAGCCCTTATTTCAGCTGTTACTTCGGGTTTAAAACAGTGGCGCATCAATCCAAAGAATTCAGCAGCAGTAACTATACTCACCTCTTCATTTTAAAGTTAAAAATGAATATACAAACAGGAATGTACATGCTGAATACATCCTAATGGAATCAGGCCGTGACAAAAGAAAGAAAGAAAGAGAGAGAGAGCGAGAGAGAGAGAGAGAGAGAAAGATAAAAAGAAAGAAAGAGAGAAAGAAGGGAGCTACGGACATAACATACTGTGCATAAGCCATCAGGGTGTTAGTGACAGAGCCTGGAGGCGAGGAAAGAGTTATTTCTCCTGCTTTAGAGGGAGAATCCGCTGGACTGCAATGCAGTTGCTTCAGAATCATGCTGAGTCACTGTAGAAGCAGGTTAATGCATTCATGCACACTGCCGTCTGTGTGCCCCAGCACCCCCAGGACCCCACCAAACACCTCCAGCAAACCTTGATTCTCCTGCCCGCCCTACGCTCTGTTTCTGTGTGTCTGTCACACCCCCCCACCCCCCGATCGACAGTTTACAGCACAAGGCAGCTCGGGGAGAGCAAGCTCACTGCGGCAAAGAGAGACTGAGAGACGGGGAAGCAGGGAGGGAGGGAGGGAGGGAGGGAGGGATGCTGCGGAAAAGAGAGAGAGAGACTGGGGTGGGGGGGGGGGAGGGGGGTGAAGACCAGATCTGTGAGATCTGTAAAGGAGACCGGGGACATAATTATGGGCAGATGTTTTTCATGGTTAAATGAAGAGGTAAAAAAAGAAGCCAGAGCGAGGAGGAGACACAATCAAACACACGTACACACACAGATGCACACACATGAACAAACAATAACACACACAAACACACACACAGACACACACACACACACACACACACACACACACACACACACACACACACACAGAGGACAGAGACAGGCAGAGAGGCGTGAGGTTATGTTTGAGGGACTGCATCCTCCACTTCTTAAAGAAGCCTCCGTTTCCCAGCATGCCCCAGCTCGAGCTGCCAGCCGACCAGCTGCGACCCTCACGTCAGTCTCACTTTTACCAAGGCCCAAAAGAGCACTGACCTTCCCCCTATGCAACCTTCCACTGCCCTTCCAAGAGCAGATATCAGCAAAAATAAGAAATAAAAATAAATTCTGCTGTGACTACAGCTGCATTATGGGTCTGACTCATCAGTGCCTCTGAAGCCGGAAACCCAATACAATGACCTTATCCGACAATGGCCAAAAAGGTGCAGTAACAAAAGACTAGATGAAAATATAGACTGAAAATCTAAACAAGGAAGCTTGTTTGTCACATAAATCTTAGAATGCAGGCCACCAGCACAGTCACCTTTTTTAGATAAGGTGCATCGCGTGGCCTAAGATGTTGCAGCAAACAAGTGTGCTTCTACTTTCATTAATGCATTTATTTAACCCAAACAACATCTCTCTCAGGCAGCACAGCAGCAGGTTAGTTTTGCAGTGAGGATGAAAAAAGCAAACACTGACGCCACCTTGTGGAGAGGTGGACTTTCTCTGAACAGCTCTAAAATGAAGTTCTTTTTGCTTCACAGAGCCAATCATTTTAAGGCTGAGTGAGTTTTAATCAGGGTATTTAGTAAGGGATTAACATTCAACTTTTGTTCTTTGGGGGCCATGGTCTCATCATTGTTTAAGTAATTTGAGATTAATCATAAATTTTGCTCAGTTGAATCTTGATTTGAATTTAGTCCTGATATACTCCGAAATACTAAATCACCTAAGAGCCAGATTTTAATGTGCAAATTACAGAGGACCCTGGTCCAGCCCAATGAATTCAGTCAGACTGATGTAGCAGGTCCCCAAAGAGCAGCATTGCATTAATTAAGGAAATTAGTTGATTCTAATTTTGGAAATGTATTATTACTGTCCAGCACAGCAGAGCCAAACCAATTAGTCCCGCCCCTGGCCCCACCTCTTCTCTTCCCTGCCCACCCCCCTCCCTCCACCCCTCCCTCAGACAGGCACCCCACCCTTGAGGAAAAGGAGACATCAGGCAGCTTAGTGGAGAGCTCTAAATGGCTGCATACTCCATGCTGTGCATTCACACCCCCCCCCCCCCCCAACCCCCAATACCCCCCTCCCTCCATATTTCCAACCCCCCCCCAATAAAAGGCACCTCGTATGCGGCTTCCTCCTGTCCCCATCCACAATGAGAATGTTGTCCAAATGGAAAGACAGAACAGTACAGGTTAACAACAGGAACGGCTCTAAAGTCTTACTCGGCCGAGAGCTCACTGAAAGCTTGTGTGCACAAGCGCACCTGTTCTGTCCCCAGCCCTCTGTAAGAACAGGCTCGTTAAAATAAATGACACGTTTCACACGAGGCAAGAGGAAAATCGACCATTTCTCAACACCAATGCTCCCCAACCCTGGTTCCAGAGAGCTGAAGGGTCTGCTGGTTTCTGTTGCTAATCCATAGACCTAGATCTCAGGGGGGTGCACCCCCCCCCCCTAACTGTGGGAGAATATCAAATGCCCCCCACTCCAATATTATCATCTTGTATTGATTGGTAATGTTACAGACCACCCCCCCCCCCCCTCAACCCCAGAAATCCTACAAGAAAATTCCTGTTTATTGTCACCCCTAAAGTTGAAATGAGATATTATGTTAATGCTTAAAAGTCCTTATGTTTATCAACGCTTAATGAATAAATTAAAGCAGTTAGTTACACGGCTAGCTCACCACAGCAACCAACCTAGCTTTAATGTAATGACAAAAATGGGCACACCCTGCTGCTCTCCCAGACCAGGGTCGGGGACCTCTGTGGCACACGCATCCCAGGAAATTAAAGAAGATATCAGATGCGGTAGTTCCAGTAATGCCTAATTCCCCCCACCCGCAGGAAAGAAGACCGCGACATCAACTTACCGGGTTAACCAGGCCGGTCGACGCCGCCACGTTCTCCACCCCCTCCACGGTTTTCTGGGACAGATCGTTGGCGCTGGTGACCGCCGTTTCCCCCACTATGTTGGCCTGCTCGGTGGTCCTATTGGCCACTGCATTAAGAAGAGCACTCATTGGTTAATTTGCCATTTGCCACATACAGTAACTTTTTTCCTGCTTTATGTTTTCATCTACTCTGGTGCAGGTTTGTTTAGCTTGGCTAACTTGAGCCCCTCTGTTCTCCCCTATGTTCAGTTACACACAGTTATCAGTTTCCTGCATTTCAATTCTGGAAATTTCAAATGGGGAAATTTCATCACAAACACAAATGACAAATATCACATGAGGTTGAAGTGCATTTTTTAAGAAGTTTTCTTTTTGTCCTTTATTGTTTGAGAAAGACTGGCAATTTTTACCATCCATGAAACAGAACCTAAAGGTCCTTCCACATGAAGAGGACTGAGAAGCCAAGGAATGGCTATTCTGTTTATGTAGATTCTTATGAGTGCGGATTATGCTCTCATTAGCTAAAAAACTATTTGGTTTAATGCAGTATATCATCAGTGTATAGTGCTGATGCAGGCATACAGCCTACCTGTATTTACACCCGACACCATGCCTTCCTTTGTCTTTGAGCCTGCAGAAAGAGAAGAGGAAAGAGCCCATAAACCCTCAGCAGCGATGTTTTGACTCCATTGTCTCAGAGACCAGACACTGTTTTTAAAACTAGCCATGTCCTCTCGCCAGTGACGTTCAGACGCTGGGTGATGTCATCCTGTTTTGAAAGCCTTGCGAAATGGTGCCGAGAACAACCCTTCAAGCTGGATGATATTAACCTCTTTTTTTCTGAAGTCTCTGGCCAGGTCTGAGATGGCAAACCTGAGCTCAATGTGCAATCGCATAGCAATGCAGTAAAATGGAGCACCAGTTTTTTTCATTTTATGTTTGCGAGTGTGTGTGTGTGTGTGTGTGTGTGTGTGTGTGTGTGTGTGCATGCACCCATTGGGTGAAGAAGGACAGCGTATAAGTGTGTGTCAGCCAAGTGTGTGTGCATGCAAACCACAGGGTGATTCAAGGCTTGGCCAGTGTTGATCACTACCAGTGGTCTGACTGCCGGCATGAATGTCTCAGGGTGACTGAAGTAGACGTAATCTTTCTGTCCTCAAGCAAGGAGCTGCTGCACTCCTCCTCCTCACAAAGAACCCTTCAAGGAAAAGGTCAAGGGTCAACGGCTCCTTCTCCAGAAAGTGCCATTGTTCTTGAAGGTCGCTGTCCAGCTGCAGAGAGAGGCGGCTGTGAACGTTTCTCCCGCGTCCCGCGCCGTCCTCCCGCCCCAGCTCAAAACGGCTCAAACCCACCCGTCCAAAGACCGTTGTGCTCGGAGCGGTGAGCTAATCGCGACTGTGAAAGCCCGGCTTCCATCAGACGCTCCGAGCGCACGCTGTGTCCATGTCATTGTGCCGTTCAAACAAGAGGGACTCTTCAGTGTCTTCGTGTGATGACACTTAACACGCAAAGCGGCACGAACCCTGGGGTGACTCAAACACGCAGAGCCACACAAACCTCACAGTTACACAAACACGCACAGCCACACAAACCTCATACTTACACAAACATGCGAAACCGCACAAACCTTGCAGTTACACAAACACGCAAAGCCACGCAAACCTCATAGTTACACAAACACTTAAAGCTGCACGAACCTCATAGTTACGCAAACACGCAAAACCACACAAACCTTACAGCCACACAAACACGCAAAGCCACACAAACGTCAGTGTTACACAAACACGCAAAGCCACACAAACCGCGCAGTTACACAAACACGCACAGCCACATAAACCGCGCAGTTACACAAACACGCACAGCCACACAAACCTCACAGTTACACAAACACACAGAGCCACACAGACCTCATAGTTACACAAACACGTAAAGCCACACAACCCTCACAGTTACACAAACACACAGAGCCACACAAACCTCACAGTTACACAAACACACAGAGCCACACAACCCTCACAGTTACACAAACACACAGAGCCACACAAACCTCACAGTTACACAAACACACAGAGCCACACAAACCTCACAGTTACACAAACAATCGAAGCCACGAATCACGGCTTTGTTCCCTCGCAGCGTCGCAGCCGCTCTCTCCGGTTCACCGTGCTGCTCGTCGATGCGCGGCGACCGCCATTTTAGCCACCGGTGAAAAGGTGCTCTGCGGAGCCCGTCTAAATATACGGGCGGCATTTAACCAATTGTGCATTTAATTGGAGTAGCCAGACATAAGAATGGCAAAGCAACACGTGACATGTTTCGGAGCCTCCGTTTACCAGCGATAGAAAAAAAAAATCAATTATTTATCCGTGTCATTTCTCAAGAGCAAGCCTGACCTCTCTCTGATCTTAAAGTGAAAGTTGGCCTCTCATCATAATCACTCACAGAGGCTCAGAACACAGCCGGAGAGGGTCTGTCAACCTGTCTGTCTGTCCTTCTGCACTCCACTCCAGACGGAAGCAGAACTGAGACAGACACACTACTCCTCAGACAGACGGTAATTCCTGGAAGGTTATTTTGAGGAGCTGGTCTGTTGCCTTCTTCAAAGATACATTGACTGCTTATCTGAGAATCATGTGAGAGTCACTGCTGTACCTCTCTGTCTCTCTGTATAGTTCACATTTTGTATTATTGAGATTTTTTCTACATGAGTAAATGGTACTTATGCAACCAGCAGAGGAGAGAGAGAGAGAGAGAGAGAGAGAGAAAGACAGAAAGATATAGAGAGTCAGAGGTGCTGCCCAGAGGGAGGATGTTGCTGATGGCAAATCCTGTTCAGGCAGGCAGAATGGGATTCTATCACAGTCACGCTTTAAAAAAATCATTTGTCTGTTTGTGTGTGCAAGTCTGTGTGTGTGTACATGTGTGTGTGCGTGTGGGAGTGGAACCAAAGTGCACGGAGATATAGCCATCCCCCAGAACCAATGATGTGTGTGAGAGCGTACATTTGTGCATGTGCATGTGCATGTGTGTATGTGCGTGTGAATATGTGATCTTTACCTGCACACCAACCCCAGTGAGTGAACACTGATGCACTCACTCTCTCAGGGTAGCCCTGGCAGCTCTCAGCCCATAATCCCGCAGCACACGGTCCCCCCACCCCCCACCCCCCCCCACACACACCCTAAGCCAAAGCGCATCAGCCCCCCCCCCCCACCCCACCCCCCGCCCCCGAAGCTCCGCAGCGCGCCCTCCCCCCCTCCCCCACCTGCCCTCGGCCGCGTGACTGCCAGACCGCCCGCGAGCAGAGCAGCTGGCCCAGCGCCCCGCCCGCACGCTCGTCTGCGTGCTGCCCCCCCCTCCCTCCCCCCCCCCCAGCTCCTCCCCCTGCTCCTCCCCCCGCCCACCCCCCTCCTCACGTGACAGAGGAGCGCAGGAACAGCTGCCGCACCGACACTTCGGGATTATTCCACAGCCTCGGCCCAAAATAAACAACCTCCCCCCCCCCCCCCTTCTCACCGAGCACAGCATCCCAATCTCCTGTCTACATCTCTCGATTTTCCTTCATATTTCAGCTGCTGTTTTTCCTATTTCAGTACAGTGCTCTAACTTAATCTTCTGTCTATATTTCTCCTGTTAATTTGTTTACCTATCATGAAGACTAGTTTAAAAAAATGGTTAAGCAAAACAGAAAAGGTGAAAAAAAGTGCAATCAGTGTCTGGCTGGAATTCATCTTGCCAAAATAACTAGGCAGCGCAGAACTCTCTCACTTAATCGCTCTTTTCTGCCCCCTGCCCTATGCAGACCGGAGCCCCCTCTCCACGTCCCCCACTTCTCCTGATGCGGACCCTAAATCGAGGGGCCCGCAAACGGGACAGACGCCGGGACATCCAGGGAGCTTTCAGGTGCCATATTTCCCCACCTGAGGAGAGGGTGATGCTGAAGGGAAATGAAACGTACTGCATCCAGAAGGAGAGGTACGGTCATTATTATAAGTCCCGCCCAAGTCCTGCTGACATCCTGATCCCCTGTTTGGCCAATTCCTCCAAACGACTCATTTCATTCGACTAGGGCCCTCTAAAGGTTGCGTGAATTCATTTAACCGCTGAAATGAAGATGCATTAAGAAAAAATGGATTAATAAAGGGAAATTACAATTGCCCTTATCCCCAAACCCCACCTCTATTTTTACATTTCATCTGTCTCTCTCAATGCTGGGCAGGACTTCCTCTCTAGGGTGGCCTTCTAATGGCGACCGACAGGGTCAGAACCCCGGGATGCAGGAACGCTGATCCCCCTCCCCAAACGACCTACAAAATGTCCCCTCCGTATTAGTAACCTGCAGGCCCCGCAAAATGGCGTCCTCCAAGGGGTAGCTGACCTTGAGGGAGAAGAGGTGCACCCTGGGGGAAATGTGAACCATCTCACTGCAGAATTCTGCAGGGACTGGATACCAAAACCGTTTCCTGACAACTTAGTACCCCAAAATCGTACTGTCGCCACCCCCATCACCTTCAGGACCCCCTGCCCTTCACTACGTCCCCAATGCTGCCCCCAAACCCCGACAACCACAGCAACCCCGACGACTCGCGTCGTCTCCAACATTCCCAGCACCCTCTCTGATGTGGCATCCCCCTGTACCCTCTGTGAAGCCCTAGCTGCAGAGAGTAAGGTAGCAAGCATGTCCGTTGGATGGTGTGACACAGGGTAGCGTGGGGGGTGGAGGTGGAGGGGGGGGAGGAGCTTGAAGCCCGCCGCGGTGCTGATGTCTGCATTCTCGGCCGCTCGCTGCAGCAAACAAAATGGATGGGGCGGTTGATTGGGTCTATCGACCGCACGGGCCAGGCAATAACTCCCAAATTAATGGCACCGGAGTTAATCATCGAAGAACGCACTTAGACGAATCTGTGAGCGGCCCCCTCCTCCTCCCCTTGCCTCTCTCTCTCTCTCTCTCTCTCTCTCTCCCTCTCTTCCCCCTCGCTCGTATGTTCTCTCTCTCTCTCCCTCGCGCTGTTTGCTTGCTGGAGACGGCGTGTGCTCTCCTGTGCGGACGCAGCCACGGGGCAGTGTTGTGAAGGCGCCGTGACATAACGCAGTGCGTCTCTCCGGCTCCCCCTAATGGCTGTCCGGCGACACGGCGGCGCCGTCAGGGGGAGGCTGCGTCAGATACGGACACGGTGGTCACGGGCGAGTGCACCCTACTGCGACAGGGGCTCTGCTTCAGGGGACAATGCGGTGGCCAGCTGCCCGGCCGTACAGTGGGCTGAACACATCGTTTAAATTGAGAAATTAGTTCGTTTAGTTTCTCCATCCAATCTTTGTCTAATCTTTTGACTGATCACTTCAGAATCCCAGGGAGAGTCACTGTGCTGTATTCGGGATCTCTCTCTCTCTCTCTCTCTCTCTCTCTCTCTCTCTCTCTCTGCAGTGTTTTATGCCCCATTTTGTTGTGCCCTCACAGACCAAACAGCATCACCACACACCTGACCGTTTGCAGTGTTTAAACAGGCAGGATATATCCTCCAAGCCCTACCTGGATCAGGAATCAGGTTATTTCTTTCTGCGGAAAACAGGTTTTGATGTTTGCCATAGAGCACCCAGGGTCACGGCGGTATTCAAAGCAGCCGAGGACAGGCTGTGCACGCCGTCCGCACTGTTTTCTCCCCTGCAGAGCCTGCAGTTGATGCAGCCCGTGCCGTCACGATCTCAAGGTCGTTGCTGTCGTCACCGTCAGCATCGTCACGAGCAAACGAAGCCTTCTGGGCTCTCATACACTCCAACTTCTGAGCTCTTTCTCTCTCTATCTCTCTCTCCCCCCCTTTCTCTCACACACTCTTTCTCTCTTTCTCTCTCACATATACACACTCTCACTCTCTTTCGCTCTCACTCTCTCTCCCTCTTTCCTTCACCCCCCCCCCCCCACCCCCACTCTGTCCCTCTGTCCCACTCTGTCTTTCTGAGACACCACACCCCTGCTCCTTCCCTCTGCTGCAGTCCTGCAGTCCTCGGGCTTGTCATTGCTCCTAACAAACAGCCACCCCCCCCCCCCCCCCTCGCCCCCTTAAAAAAAAAAAAATACAAGCACTACTCCTGTTACCCCAGTGCTGTCCTATTCAAGGTCCCGGAGGAGCACAGGCCAGATCCTCTCAGCAGGATGATAATCTCTCCCATCACTGCTGTGCTCTTTGGTGCACTTCTATCTTTTTCCTCAAGCAAGTTTTTCTCTGCGTGCTCAGCCCCCCCCCCCCACTCCCCCCTCCCCCCCTCCCCCCCCCCCCTTTCCCCGCTCACTGGTACCTACCTACATACATGACCCCTTCCTTGGTTTTGGCTGCAGCCTCCTCCACCCCGGCTTTGGTCTTCTCTGCGGCGGCTACCACCCCCTCCTTGGCCATGGAAAAGCCTTTCATAAGTACATCCATCCTGGGCTGCGGCTACCGGCTCTTCCCCTGGGCGATCGGCTGGCGCTGGAAGCGTTTCTGCGTGTGCGTTCGCTCTGCGTGTTCGCTCTGCGTGCGTGTGTGTGCGTGTGTGTGTGCGTGCGTGTGCCGCTTTTCTCCGAGAGGACGCTTGAACGGTCTGTGCTCCGTCGGTTCTGGTCGGGCCGAGCGAGATAGTGCGCGAAAGGGAGAGAGAGAGTGAGAGAGTGAGAGAGAGAGAGAGAGAGACGGAGCGAGAGAGGGAGAGATGAGCAGGTGGGTGCGAGCGCGGGACTCAGAAAGACGGAACCTGGTGGATGCTGCAGCGTATTTAAGTCGGACCGCCCCCCCTCTCCCTCTCCCCTCCTCCTCCCACACTCCATCATTCCCCCCCCCCACCCCTGTTCTGGCTCACGCACACGGCAGACACACGCACATCCACACTGCGACGTCAGACCGACTGGCTGCATGTTTAATATGCGGGATTCGGCTGGCCCGCTTCTCATTCGCTCCGTAGGAGAGGACGGAACAGAGCTGTGTCTGTACTCCGATGCCGTAACCCTCCTTTACTGTAGATGTAATGTTTTCTCATTGTGTCTCCCATTGTATCAGCCCTTACGTAATGTGCGTTTTCCTCCAAGCACAAATAGACAACACTCTAAAGCAAGCATGCATACAGTACACATACAATAGCCTGGAAGCACACATAGGCATGCGTGCGTGCGCGCGCACACACACACACACTTGCACAAAATTATGTACATCTGTATTTCAGAAGAATCATATGCGTATGTAATGATGCAAACACAGGAATAGGATGCATGAATTCATGCAAAAACACTGACACACATGCATGCACACATGAAATGCATGCACACATACACAGGCACACACACACGCGCACACACACACACACACGCAGGCACGTACACACACATACACACACAGGCAGGCACGCACACACACACGCAGGCACGTACACACACATACATACACACACGCAGGCACGCACACACACATACACACGCAGGCACGTACACACACACACACACGCAGGCACGCACACACACACACACACATACATACATACACAGGCACACACATGCACACACACACACACAGGAGCTGAATTTGATCCCCGGATTATCACCTCTCCGGATGTGAATTAATTTTTAACACCCTGAACTCCGAGGGAAGATGGCATCAGAAAAAAAATGGCTGCTTGTTGGATTGTGAGCAAACACCTTGTTTAGTGCAATAAAGTAGAATCAATAGACACATTTATTTGCATTTAGTGGCAGTCAGGATCACGGTATGTTATTCTTTCCCAGATGCACTCTGGGGCAGAGTATTTCTCTCCCATCAGCCACTGCTTTCCAGTAAAAGTGTACCATCTGTTGAGTTTCAATAATTCATTTTAAATGGAGGCTGAACTGAAAAAGAACAGGACTCTGCAAAGAATTACACAATAATCTGCTTAATATCCTCATAGCTGTACAACAAAATATGGAGACATAAACAGTTTAGGATCCTAAAGGGAGTCATAAAGTGATTTTAGGAACAAGATTTTTAGATACATTATGCATTATTGTCCATAATATGAATTAGCATGCTTTTAATATTGCAATAACATTGACACAATTAGATGTATTTTTAACGTAATTTAGTCAAGTTTATTTATTTCACTTCAACCAGGAAAGTCTTGTAATCATGAAAATATTATTATATTTTATATGTGTATATTTTTTATTAGAAATGGATTTGGTGGTCACTTTTTTCCTTCTAGACAGTCCTGCTAGATAGAACACAGTCAAAACGGGAAAATAAATACACCAGTATCTATTCTGACTAACGTAAATAAATACACTTTGAATTAATGAATGCGGCCACAGCAGATGGACTGAGCTGTGTCGTTCCATAAAGTGATAGCCTCAGATGATTGCAACGGTTCCCCTCAGGATCATCATTTCCTTGATGTGACTACAGTGATAAAATATTAACCAATCCCAGCTGTGTTTTAAAAATATGCATTTCTGACCGTGCCAGTGCTGAATGTGACCAGGAGCACCACACGGATGTCCACAGCATCACGCAGGAAGGCGCTGGCGAGCGCGTGCATGTCTCAACCTGACCGTGGGTTGCCTTTGGTAAATCAAGCACCTGCAGTCCACCTGTACTCACTGTGTTTAAGGTGTATTCCTTCGATGCGATTAACGCTCAGGAGGTTGACTGCAGAGGGGGGAGACCAGCAGCAGGCAGCACGTTTGTCTCCCCTCTCCTCGATTGACACAGGAGGTTGCAGCAAGGAGGCTGGCCCAGAAATACAACTGGGCATCCCGGATTAGGAGGCAAATAAAAATCTGGATTAAAAGGAAAAAAAAAAAAAAGATCAATCTGGATGAACTAAATATTAACCAATGAGGAGTCTCCAAGACTTCACATGCAAAACTGAAAACCAGTGCAAACAATATTTTGTTTGCATTATTGGCTTGATGTGACAAACGAATTATGTGTTTATCAAATTCTATAAATACAATTGTGATGCTTGGTATATGTGATGATGCATATAATAGATTATTTTCATCAATAATGAAAATTTATGCACTAAATCCTAATTATAAAGATTTGATTTGTATATAGTCATTTACTAATTTTATTTTGTAATATACTGCAAAGTAAATATTTGTAGATGCCCTTACAGTATGCTCAGATTGTGGTCTGTGTACATACAGAATCAAAAATGTGTTATGCATCTATATATTTCAAATGTTAATTGTCTAATAAGACTAAAAATGACTATTATTGACAAAATGTCATTCTTCTCCATTTCCTGAGTATAAACATGAACAAGGATATGGTAAAAGGAAAGGCTTTTCTATGTAAGAATAGAGCCTTGCATTTTTCCTTTTGACCCCTGCAAAGTAGTTGGTATACCAGAAGGCGAGCCAGGGCACTTTGATGTGCACTTGGGGACGAAGCACTTGATTAGAACACTTCTGGCTCCACCTCACTGGCTCACTGAGGTTAGAAAACACCAAGCGAAATCTGCAGCTCGCTGGAGTTCAGTTACACGCAAGGGTACTTCCTTTGGACAAAAACTTTATTGGTTAAAAACATCATTTCATTTTCATGTTATCGGCTTTCACCATGTTGAAATGCCATCTACATGCCCGCTTGTTTAAAATGTGTAGCTATGATACTTATTCTGAATGGTGAATGCAAGCTAGGTTCTGTTAGACATTAACACGTCAAAGTGATTCTAAAATTTATGAAAATACAATGGAAGGCAATATTTGGATAATATTTTCAAGAAAAATGGATAATCTTTTGTAAACTCCACATACACACTTCCATACAACAACTTAAAATATATATTTTAAATGACATTCTTCAAGTACTGTAAGGACACATCTATGAAAGTAGTGATAGCTTATTCAAAACCCCTGGGTGTAAAACACTTGTGTCCTAAGTCATTGAAATAGCAGGTACTTAAAGCCCAAATCTTATAATAACCGGAGAGAAAAAGCTGACTCACTCCCAGTCCTTTCCGACAGCAGTGAATTCTGCCAGGTACGCAAATACACCACTCAGCATTTTCAGTATCCAGCAGTCTGCAGCGATGTCGCTTGCCCAGCCCCCGTCACCTCCCCCTCTCTCTCCTGATTGGCCGAGGGCCATCCCGTGAGTGCTGTGGGAACACGGGAGCTGCTCATTTGCAGGTACTCAGGGAGAAGAGGACGTGTCAATACTGGTTAATTACTTTCCATTAAAGATATGGATTAATGCATTAAAAACGGGCTTTTTTGATAGGAGTGGATTTCAGTTAATGAACGTGTGACATCTGTTAGATGCTCTCCTTGTCAGTTTAAGATCATGCAGATAATTCATGCATACAATTCAGGTAAATTACTTCAGAGTAAAACTGAACTTTTAAAATGTTCAGTTCAGGCCACTTCTGTCAGCAGAGTTAATGATAGAATATTAATTATTTGAAAGGTTGACCAGACACAGTCGGTGTCAAAAAAGGAACTGCAGTCCTAAGTCCTTAGTGCTAGCAGACTTGAGAATGCAGGTGACCAGGTGTTTTAGCCACTAGCTGCTAAACATGTCACTCTTTAGAGCCTTGAGCTCATTGCCATCTGCATGCACTTAGTACAAGAACTCACGTTATGACAAGGGCCAGGTATGGAAAGCATACTATTTCCTGAGCTCTGCATCCGTTCCTGTCCTTGTTCTGGCCAGGGTAACGACTGGCTCTCACCGCTAACACTGCATTGGCACATTTCTTTTGTACTTTTCCTCTGAGGCTGGTGGATGGGCTGATGTGCTCTCCCCAGCCCCAGACAATAGCAGCACTATAGTAAAGACCTGCTGCATAGCCTGATGCAATACTAATGCTAATACGGCTACTACCACTACTACTATTACTACCACTAGTACTTCTTCTACTACTACTACTACTAATAATAATAATAATAATAATGATAATAATAATAATAATAATAATAATAATGAACCTGCGGGCGCAGTCTGGGCATTGATGCACGTGTTGCAGCCAGCCCATGCAGAAACACAGACTCTTGCATTTGCTGCCGTTAGGTGACAGCGTGCGATGAAGAATGAGGATGATCGCATGCGATGCGCATGGGCATGCGTGTGTTCTGAGGCCCCAGGCTCAGGAGACCGAGAAAGAGGAGGCAGGACAACTCACAGGTACGGGAGAAGAACGATCAAAGGTATCAAAGGAGGCTAATATAGCACAACATATTGAAAATTGCATTGCATATATATTAGAACTATAGAATTATAATAAATGATGTAAACATTGCAATATGTTATATTTTATAATTGTATTATATATCATTATTAGAAAATTAAAGAAGTCTGACCCTTCACTCGTTTGGGTTAAAAAGAAAATGTTATTGAACAAAAAAAGATGCTGATGCATTTTCAACGTATGTCCATCATCCGAGCCTCAGTGTCCAAAATGCATGAGCATCTTCTGCTTCAAGAAAAATATTCAGAAATTCTTTCCTTTTTGTTCTGGAAGCTCGACAAGCTGGGTTGTTTGATATCGCAAGGCTAGGCAGCAGCCTGTAGCAGGACAAATTGTCATTGATTAGGAGCAAAGCCCTGGCTAGATTTCACACACGGTGCATCAGGAGAGCCGATCCTCTTACGGTTGAGAATGATACAGTGTAAAACATTTTTTAAAACAATGTGAATCAGTCAGGAGAGTTCACCCTGTTGGTCACCATATTGGACCCATCCATTAGTAAACTGGCGGGGGGGGGGGGGGGGGGGGGGGAGCCATGAAAATGCAACATTCCAGTAGGGGACATCCTGCTGCCTGCCGGTCTGCCGTGCCATGCCAGCTCCCTGATTGGACAGTCAATCATTCTTGGGAGCGAACCATTGGTCTCTCGGACCCACCTCATATTACATAAGAAACTGCTTGAGCTGCAGCCTGGCAGCCCTACAGCTTTTCATTGCGTTTTTAGGAGAAAAATCAAGGGACAAAAGCTGCTGCCATTTTGCAAGCTACAGTCTGATCGGAGCTGTGAAAGATCCAATTGAGCTACAAGTTTCATTTCCGATTTCAATTTTTAATTAAAAAATTTAAATAAGGTCTAGGTCACCAGTCCGCTAACAAGAGGGACCATGAGTTGAAGGTATAGTACCTACAGGCTAACTGTGTTTGAAACAAGCAGATGAATAGTTTATAAAACACACTGCACTTGATTACATAGAAATGTCCATTTTTACAGCAGGATACATACTGAAGTAATGCAGGTTAAGAACCTTGCTCAAGGGTACAATTGCAGTGTTCTACCTGGGAATCAAACCTGTAACCTATAGGTTACAAGACTAGCTCCTTATAATACACTTGAATTGTATGTTTCAATGTTTGTGTGTATATATGTATGTATGTACCACCTATTGTAAAGCGTCTTTGAGTTCATGAAAAGCGCTATATAAAATAAATGTATTATTATTATTATTATTACACTGCCACCCAGCCTGTACTTGCCAATGGCAAGACAATGGCAAGCCTGCACTTGTTCACACAATGCAATACGTGCCCCTCAAAAATGAGCAGGTCTCCGATATCAATCCCAGAATCCTCCTCCCAAAATGCTTCTGCGGGGCTGTGGAAGAGAATCGGCGCAGTTTGTTTACACCCCTTGCAGAGAGCGGTGGCTCGCGGGCTACACCCTGCAGTTTCCTCCTGCCATGGCTCCAGGAAGCATAAAGTTCACTGCACACATAAAGCGAAACTGAATAAACAGCCGCGCTCCAGGTCTGACGTGGGGCTTGGACCTTTGTCGTCTCGCCGTCGACCCCTGCTGGACTTCTGCCCTCCGTCGCTGACAAACACAGACACGTGGCAGGTGCTCTCATTTCTTTTAAAAAGGCTTTGCTTGAAAAAATTTCCTGTGTTTTATTTTGTTGTCGCTGATTTTTCTGTCTGCATGAGCTCAGATGAATTCCAACACCACACCCTGCCCTCAAGACCTTGTAATTAGTAGGTTTCTTCCTCTTCTTGATTGGGTGCCCCGAGGTTCAACGAGCCGACAACACCTCATTCTCCCCAGCACTCCCGTCAGCGAAATGGCAGGTGGTAGCTCTGTGCTACACAGCAAGTGTACCCTCTGCGGCATACAACATGCTTAATTGTACAACTTGTGACCTGTGTGTTACATCCACAACAACTGATCTATAACAGAACATTGGATATACTGCTGTTTCACAGGAAATCCCACGAACTGTGACTCTAGATGTTTAGGAAGAGAGCTGGGGTGATGACTATGAGTCACAGACCCTTCCTGTAATTGAATGCACTCACACACGCTCTGTTCTCTACAAGTATTAGGGTCTTGGACATTCACTTAGGATTAGAATGAGGGTCTTGCTCGTATATATTGAAGGATCAAAGGGTTCCCAGTTAGAAAAAGTCAGAATATCTAGGGTGGAAATCTAGGTTGAGAGATATTTTGACATGAACGTTTTAGGCTGACCCCAATATAGCTCAGGTTTTACACTGGATTCATCTTCGTCAGCATGAAAACTTACTTTTCAATCAAATTTCGCTGGGTTTTCACCAACTTTACACCTGTCCAAACGTAGGGGCTGCCTATTGTAAAAATTTGCACACTCAAAATTTGCTACATTTTTCCACATTCAGCCTTTCCAAGAGCAGCGTTTTACATTAATGCATGGTTTCAAAATGCACCCCACACAAACGGCACTTCACCGACTTTTCGCCACAAAAATGTTTACTGTGTTGGGTCTTAACACTTAACAAGTGAGAACATCAGTGGGTGCGTGCTTCAGGGCTCCTCATGTGAGGCTTGAGCGACACAGTGGACTTGGTCATTCTAAATTTGGGGAGAAAAATTAGAGAAAGAAGAGAAAGAAAAACAGCAAGAGACCAAGGGACGCATTAGACAGCAGTGAGCCTAGAGTCATACAGTACTTACCCACATGCGCATTCAGAAATGTAAACGTGTCATTCTGTATCAAAAGTCATTCTTTTGGAATTATCACAGTGCTGGCATGTTTGATTTTCAGATGGTACTCTTTTTGACATTGATTTGCTTTAACGGGCCATCTAAGCACAAGCAAAATTGAACATATAAATGTTTTGGGGCAATGCACCTGATCGCTGTTTTAATACAATGTCTCTATGTTAGTTTGTATCCCTCCCTATAAAATGAACAGCAAATAAATTAAGTAATAAATGATTAGTATTATTATTAATTATTATTATTAAGAATGATTAATGCCTTAAAATGTAACATCTCCTGACAGTAGAGGAATCTCCCACCACACCAATGGGGTAATTTCCATTTCCATTTCAGTAGTTAAGCCAGTTAATTATTAATTGAGAAATGAACAGAAATTCAATTAGGGAATAGAAGAATGCCCAATGCAGCATCGCACCGAACTCTATGGCAGCGCAAACAATTCTGTTGCGTATCTGCAGCTGCCATGGTCCATCTGGGGTTGCCAGGTTGTTGCCAGGTCCTGGGAAGGGTCCTGGGCAGCATTTAAGGAGTTGCCAAACAGTGGGTTGGAGGTAGTGAGGTGGGGCGCACTGCCTTCCACAGCAGGCAGGAAGTGAACACAGGACCCGAGCAGGAAGTGGAGCACAGCCTCTCGCGTCACCTCTGAACACCTCTCTTTTTCCTTCTACTCCTCCAACGTGTCACCGTGGCTTTGCCTGTGTGATGCACTCCTCCTGGGGCGGATGTAATCTTACTAATCGAATGAAGTGTTCCTTTGCTGTGAAATGTTCTTTTGATTGCTCCTTTTGTGTAAGTATGCCACCACCTGCTGGTAGCACAGAGAAGGATCGGGAATAAGTGAATTTGAAGGTTTTATTTTCATCCCGGAATCTTCTGCTCAGTTGGTCGTGTTTATGAGAAATCGCTCCTTCAGCATCAAATCAAGTGCTGCACTGCTTGGTTCATAGCCAGAGGGAAAGGATTTATTTCTGTATGTCTTCTCACATAGGGCCTGCTCTTTGGTTAGCATGTCCCTGTCCCTCTGTTTATTCCAGTTCTGGGCTGTTCCCTCACATCCACCCGACAAGACCTATGGCCCTCCGGAACCCGTGTCACCCACGCATTTCACAACCCGAGACGGCGGTCAGCGGGGAAAACAAATCGCACCTCCCTGACCTGGGTCACGTTTCTCACCCGTTCCTTCGCATCCAGTCTCACTTTTTTTTTTTGCTGACTTAAACTTCCTGGACCGCGGAGGGAGGGGAGGCCTTCAGGAGAACTCCGAGGACCCGCCGAGAGAAGAAGGGGGCGGGGCTCGATGCCCCTCGCCCTCCCTGAAGCGCGGTGGCATTGTTCCAGCGCTCGCAACCTTTCCACACGGGGGCCTGCCCTGGGTGGGCGGCCCTGTTTCCGGGCATTGTTGAGCAGGACTTTGAAACCTTCGAGTGGCAGAGCAGGAGGAGAAGCGTGGAGGGGAGGGGTGGGGGGGAAGTCCACCGGAGCTCAAAGGAGGGAAGAAGAGGGGGGGGGGGGGGCGTTTCCGAGCCTGGGAGAAGGGGCTCTTAAACGAGCGCCTGCCCCGGAAAGATCCTCAGACTGAGGGCTGAGGAGCAGAGCACACGATGGCGAGGGTCCTCCTACTCCTGCTGGGCTTTCTCCTGGAGGCGCTCTGCGACATCAGGGCTCGCGACCCTGAGGTCGAGGAGGACGGGGTTCAAGGTCACGCGGGGTGGCAGCCTCAAAGGTTCGGGGTGCACGGGAAGAGCCCCCCTGTCCCCGGATACGGCCCTTTACCGGGGGGTCCCGTGTACCCCCACGTGGGAAGCCGAGAGGAGTCAGCGCCCCCTTCGGGGAAGTTTCAAAGCAATGGCGCGCGAACAGGGTGAGTCCTGCTTTCGCCCCGTAGATGCTATCAGTCTAGCAGATGTATTATCAGCCAAGATCTGAGACTGAATATGTATCAGAGTGATCCGCGGCTCAGGAATGCTGGGTTTTTTTGAATGGGGGGGGACGCACTTTTGCGATAGTGGGAGTGTCTATCCCAGTATCATGAGTAGTGCGAGCATGTTTCATCAAGTGGCACGTGTAACTATGGTGTGACAAAAACAGAATTCAGAGTGAAATACCTGTTGCAGGATGTGGTATTATAGACAACAAATAAATACTGGATATAATATTTATGATCATGTTCTACTACTTCTAATAATAATAATAATAATAATATATTACAATTATTACATTATTATTATATTACATAAAATTGTCACTTTTGTCATCTAGTTTTATTGTTGAATGACAGTTTGGTGTCAAGTTGAACTCACATGGTCAGGATGAAGAGAAGTGATGCGTTTCACAAGCAAATGACAACACATCAAATTCTCCTCCTTTATCCTGTATTCAACATGCAGCTGATCACTGCTGTGTTCTGGATATTAATGCCTCTGTGTGGTATGTGTCCACTGTTACTAGTCTGCATGTGTACTCACTTTGCCAGGACAAATCAATAGCAATTCACTCTCATAAGCGGAAAGCATAAAAGGGCTATATATTTCCTGTGTTGAGTGATAGGATCTGACCTTCTGACAATGCTTGGGCTGAAATCCAGCTCTGGGATGTAAAGAGGAATTGCTAGGAGCTTCCATACTCAAAGCCGTATACATTGTGGATAGGTAAGCGGCTACACACTGCACATCAACAAAATTAGTGCCATTCTCTGTCGATGCCTTGAAGAAAATATTAATTTTATTATCATGGTTAATGTTTACATTTTTCTTCGGTCTTCAGTTTGGCTAAATATTTCGCTTAATGATGAGTGTGATGAAGAGCAGTGCGTCTCACCAGGCATCACCAGCCCTGGTCCTGAAGAGCTGCAGAGTCTGGTAGTCATCCTTACTCAGAAATTCATTGATCAATGAATCACTTAAAGCAGTTGATTACACAGTTAGCTCGTCTCACCTACGGCTGTGAGGAGGTACAGTAACGAGAGGACCTGTAACTGTGAACTCTTCACTTGATAGGTGTTCTCTACAGACTGACTTCACCATTCTGACATCCCCCCAATAGATAAATGAGCGTACAGAGTGCATTGTAGGCTCTTTGAAGTCTACAGTATGATATTTCAGTCAGCTGAGTATATAGTGCACGCGGTCTGTACTGTAGTTTACACATTTGGTTGAGTTTGGCCTGACCTACATTGTGATATATGTGTCACGTGACATGGAAGTAAGTTGAGTGTATGTTTGACTCAAGCTACAGTGAGTTGTGTGTTACAAAGACAGACTTTAGTTAGATGTATTAGGTAATGCGTGCCTTTGAATGTCCCACAGAGAAAGCTGATCTGAAATCAGTGGTAGCCCTGCTGTTTACTTAGCCTTCTGTGGGAAAGCTGATTAGGTTAGGAGGTGGATGGTGTCCTGCCTGTGTTCAGCCTGTGAGAAAGATGACCATGGATCAGTGGTGGTTGCCTTGACTGTGTTTCACCTTGGTGGGAAAGTTGACCTTGGATCAGTGGTGGTTATCTTGACTACGTTTCACCTTTGTGAGAAAGCTGACCTTGGATCAGTGGTGGTTGTCTTGACTGTGCTTCACCTTGGTGGGAAAGCTGACCTTGGATCAGTGGTGGTTATCTTGACTGTGTTTCACCTTAGTGGGAAACCTGACCTTGGATCAGTTGATGGATGTCAGCAGAGACAGGAAGGAAGCCAAAGCCTGTTTGGGTCCGGCAGTACGGGACACATTTTCCACGTTAACCTTTGTTTCTGCAGTTTAACACTGGACTGCAATGCACCAGACCTTCCCAGACCTCCTCTCTTTCTCTCACTGGGACAGATTACATTTTGGGAAAGCTTGGTGCTCTAAGGGTGGGTGTACATTATATGAGTTGCAGGCTCCCCATAGTTTTTTTCTGATCGGGACCAAATCGTAAGAAAAACGTTAGGTCATAACATCCATTCCGAACTGATCCAACTGGTTCACGGGCTCCCGACTGTTTCCTGACGTCAAACGGCTTAAATTCGTCAGGTGTGAGAGGTCATGCGAACTGATTCTGTGTTTCAATTCCCGTTGACCAATCAGGAGGTGGTTCTGTGTATGATGTTTTACCTGCTGTGCTTTGCCGACGTCATCTGATCTGGTCGTGAGCTCGTATAGTCCATGATATCATCCAAACTGTTGTCACAATCTGAACCTCGTTAAGTGTGAGAAGACATCCGATCTCCCGACGTCGTAACCCGTGAGATCATCGTATAATATATGCCCGCCCAAAGCCTGCTAACTAGGCCTGATATGGCTAGTGGTCCACTTCAGTACAACAGCCACATAGGCCTGAAGTCTCATGCATTTTGAAGGCCACTCATGCAGGTCCCAAACTCCCACTTATTTCAGCCAAGGCCACCGTGCTGGCATTTCAACAGGGGGTACTGCAAATTTGGTATAACCTTTACCTGAAATGAAATGATTTTGAGAGATTTTAGATGCTCTGCGCAGGCATGAATTACATGGGGGACTTGGAAATCTGAATTTCTATCTGTGGAAGTATGTATTCTGGTCTACGGATACGCACTGTGACTCATGTCACTTCCTGTCGGCCTTGCGCCACACCCGTTAACTTGTTTGGCAGGGCAAGTGCTAATCTTTTCAGGATCCCTTTACCAGTGTTTAGGTAGTGGGCAAAAAAATAATTTGTTCACCATGTGACGTACACCTGCAAAGAACCAACGTGGATTGGTTCAAAACAAAGTCTATTTCATGAATATTTGTTTATTATTCAAAATATTTCACTTGAAGGTTGGTTGCATGTTTGTTGTATTCAACTTATAAGTGATGAAAATGATTTGTGTAATACGTTAATTTTAATGAGAAGGAAGAAGTCTTGGCGCAATTTGTTTTCACTAATGCATATGTCACACGGTACATGTAATGGATTTAAATGGAACATGTTAAGATTTTTCAATATCTTTAAGAACTTTGAAAAAGATGCCAATATATTGCAAGTTTGAAAATGATGCTTACAAATTTATTTCACTCCCAAATGACCCAGTCAGATATGATATCTAAGGTTCTCAGAGTGGAACATCTTGTCACTTAATCCTATTTCCTTGCCGTTAGTTTGTCTGAAACTATCTCTGAAGGGCAGGGCAAAAGGAACGCTGAATATAGTCCGTGCTTAACTGAGCACACAGCTCTAAAGAGAACAGCATTCGAATGTATGAGATTCTCTACTAAAGCAAGATCTGATGATTTCCGCACAGCATGCACCGTGATGCAAAGTTTCACAGTCATTTCTGTGGCACTGTTCCCATATGGTTTCATTCTGAAATTTTGGGGTACGGCGAGAAGAAAAGAAGCAGAGAGTGTTGAAGATGAAGAGCCTCTTTCAAAATGCTGTTCAAAAAAAGCCCTGGCCAGCCAAATTCAAAGACCAAAGACCAAATCGCAAGTGGCTGAACAGAACTGAGCTTACTCATTTTGTATACTGTACAACAATTATCTACAATTATTGAGGTCTCTAAAAATAGTGAAGGGGCATCAATGTATGTGAAAATGTGTTATGTTCTTAGCAAAGATCTTCATATTATTTAAGAGTAGGAACCCTAAACAGTAGAGACCACATTTGATCTGGATGCAACTGTCTAGCTGAAAATAAAGAAGAATGTTCCAGATTATACTCTTTTTTCCCCCATTTATCCTTGCTGCTGGTCTTTTGAATGAGTCATTGCATTTATATAGCACTTTTCCAAATGCTCAAAGTGCTTTACAGTGATGAGTGGGAACTCACCTCACCCACCACCGATGTGTAGCACCCACCTGGGTGATGCACAGCAGCCATTTTGCGCCAGAACGCTCACCAAACATTAGCTAAGGTGGAAAGTGAGAGAACATTTTTTTAGCCAATTAAATCAGGAGATGATTAGGTGGCAAGTTCGAGAGAGCCAGGTCAGGAATTTAGCCAGGACACCGGGGAACCCCCTGCTCTTTGTAACAAATGGCATGGGGTCTTTAATGACCACAGTGAATCAGGACCTCGGTTTTACGTCTCATCCGAAAAACGGCATCTCCTACAGCACAGTGTCCCCATCACTGCACTGGGACATTGGAGTTTATTTGACCAGAGGGACGATTGTCCCCCTGCTGACCCACCAACACCACTTCCAGCAGCAACGTAGTTTTCCCAGGTGGTCTCCCGTCCAAGTACTAACCAAGCCCACACTTGCTTAGCTACAGCCATTGAGCAGGAGCAGGAGGAGTACATGGTGGCGTGGCTGCTGGCTTTTGGGTGTAGCAGGACCGAAGGGTGGGCAGTCGACAGGCTTACCGAGTCTCCTCTCCTCTGTAGGAACTGGTGCAGCTTCGTGCACCAGCACAAGGTCACCGAAGCTGTGGTCGTGGGCAAGGAGAGTTACATAGCCAAGTCCCTGAGCCCCTGTCCCAACGGCCAGGCCGACTGCCGGGTGGTCATGTGAGTACCTCACGCTCTGGAAGCACAATCCCACAATGCACTCCCTACCATAAAAAAACAACAACAAAAAGAATAGCAAGACTCTGATAGACGCACACCTCTGCATCATGTCACTGTCTTTACCCTCTCATTCAAAAGTGGAGAGTACCAGCACGCTAACATGTAATTTTTTTTTCCAAATGAACATTAGCAGTGTAAACATGTGCTGGTACTCCACCGCATTAATCCTCTCAATTATTTGTAATTTCAGCTGTAATCTCAGTCTCATTTACTCTGTTATTGTATGATTGATCAGAAGGTTGGACGGTCCTCTTTCACCTCTGGTTAAAGCAGATATATTTATATTAGTGAGGTCATATTGGGATTGGTACCTTACTACACTGTTCTGACCGCAGGTTTGCAGGTAGCAACTACATTTCCCTGATTGGCCTGACAGTTTGTATGTGTTAATACTATTCTAGGGAAAAGCTTTCACTTGCTTTCATCTGCTTCACAGAAGTAAAGCACACTTTGAAATCTCAGCCAAATTATATGCTGCTTTGCTAAGAAGGTTTGTAAATGTTTGACAACGGCTGTTTGCGCATGTGTGTGTTAACAGGTACAAGGTCTCTCTCAGGCCTGTATATAAAGACGAGGAGAAGATTGTCACGTCTCTTCTGTGGCACTGCTGCCCGGGTTTTGGAGGACATGACTGTGAAGCCACCGGTACGGTGATGTCACCAAGACTCAAGCCGTTAATCACAGGAGAATCTATGTCACATGATTATGAAGCCATTTTAGCTGCTGCTTTTTTTCCCATGGAAAACTTTAAAAATACATATAATGTTAAACAAGGACCTGAACAGAATGAAAGTGAAATTTGTTGAAATTTTAAAGTTCTGGCTAAAATTGATCTAAACTACATATTTAAGCATTACTTTACTTTTAAAATATGCTTAAAATATATAGCTGCCAAACAGTGTAGTAGTTTAATTAAATTTTGCAGTAGTTTGCTGGTAGTTTATTTAAATGTTTGTAGTGGCTAGAGTAGTCAATTACTTTTTTGTCATTTTGAGGTGTAGTTAAGTACATGAACTACCAACTACTTTTGGCCCTAAAATACTGTTTCCTCAAACCTCATTGACCAAATACTGCCTATTCTCTCTCTTTTTCCTCTAATCCTGATTGGTGAGAAACATTCTGCTACTCTACGTTTTCCAACAGAAAACTACCATTTGCCACACATTGCTGGTTCTCCCAGTGTATAAAAAGGCATTGCTCACGTGTCTGGAGAACATGATTATGATAATTTTCTAAAGTTTGAACTACATGTTTTGAGTAACTGTAGTTTCACAAGCTACATTTCTCTGTAGGGTAGCTTTGCTGTAATTCAAATGCTTTCAGTGTGAAGTAATTGGTACTTTGTAAAACTACGCTTTCAGAGTAGATTTCCCAACACCGCTGCCCGCTAATATCAGGTTCATCTTTTGTGGAGGCATAGTGAGGTGAACTACTCTGTATGAAACCCTCTCAAGAAACCCTTCTTTGAAAATAAACAGTCATCTGGATTTGGCCTAGTACAGACTTATTCATAAATACTGCAGTTCTTAAGCCTGTTTGCTTTTCCCTAAATATGGTTTAAACATTTCTGTCATAAATAAGACCCTGCCAAGTTCCCTTCAAATACAGGGCCTCCATTTCAGGGCTCGGTGGGAAGATCTTATATAGATAGACGTATTCTGGGCTAGTCACCCATCTTCTTTATACAGTACATACAAACAACTGGTAAAATTTGGCTTGCTTACTCAGTCAGCCAGCCTTAGCTCATACCTACTGATTTAGAATCAGGGAACATCTAATATAGACTTCCTGTGTAAGCAATGGCTATAAGCTGTAAAAGGAAATTGAGGCTTTTTGAACCCTGTATTGGATGAGTTACTGGGAGTTGCTGATCACTGGCTCACCCGAACCTGTCCAATATATACCAGTTTATATATTTGGCTCTCCAAATATTTGGTTAGTTCAAATCACTGACCCCTTGATTGCACATTACGCCTCACCTCATTTATACCCCATGGCAATAAAATATGTCCTGGAGTAGAATCTACATTCTACTCTGTTCTACAGGGACCTGGATTGTTTAAAGCACATTCATTTTTAGGGATATTGAAGCTAACAGGTGTACTGAGGGTCTGCTGCATTACTGCTCACTTGTATTACATTACACTTATTTTATCCAAAGCGACGTACAATAAGTGCGTACCGAAGGACGTTGGAATAACTACAAAACACAGGTCCGATAAGGTCCAATACTCAATATGTAACAGTTATTCAAAGCCACGAACACGTTAAGTCCAGTTCACACAGGAAACATTACTCTGACCTAACCTATGTCAAACTAGGATTGTATTGGTCCTTGAAATTGGGGAAACGCGGCCTTGAAAGGTCCTGTGGTCTTTGGTTCGGCAGCGTAGGCAAGCGTGGGAACCGTGGCTAAATTTTGCCTGAGAAAGCTGGGGAAGCGCCACTGTCCTCTGTGTGATTTACAGCGGCAGATGCCCATGCCTCGGAGCCTGGGGACCGGACCGCTGGGGACCCTCGGGAGGGGCTCGGCGACGCCCAGCTGCAGGGTGGGTCCCCTGGCACTGCCGTAGGATGTTTACCCGTTCCGAGCGGGAGGGTGGCCATACGTGTGCCCGCCGGGGGTGTGTCAGCCTGCCGCTCCTGCCCTCTCTCCCCCGCCTCTCGCCTCGCTCGCCCGGACAAACGGAGGAAGCGGCGCGCTGCGGGGAGAGGGGAACTCCGAGAGGCCGGGCGAGGGCCTTTAAATACCGCCGTGAGAAGGAAAGGGTGGGTCGGCCGGTTCTCAGGGCAACCAGAGGCATTAAGCAGAGGCATTAAGCGAGGGCGTATGCGGAAGAGAAACCCTAAACAGAGCTCACGAGTAAAACACGCACACACGCACACACACACACACACACACGCACACATCCAGACACACACACACAGACACACACATACACACAAACACACACACACACACACACGCAGACACACGCACACACCCAGACACACACACACACAAACACGCACACATCCAGACATTTCTCTCTCACACACACAATACACAAGACATGGGCATGTTTTGAATAGAAAGACATGGGCATGTTTTGAATAGATCCTAAAATTCTTGGCAGCTTTTTTTTTACACAGTTAAAAACAAGGGTGGGGGGAGTGGGGGGTAAATTCCCAGGTCATTAAAGCAGCACTCTCCACACCCCTGTTGACAGCACTTCCTAAACCAGGGGTCCTCAGTGACTCATACTCATATCCTGTGAGATACGAATCTACTACAACCACTCCACCCCTCCAAGCCCAACTCGTGCCTCTTCTGCCCAGGATCTGACCCCGCCCACCGTTTCCTTCTTCCTCACCCTTGACAAGCGCATTCACAATGCTGCTACTGAAACGCCTGCTGTCACCAAACCTTTTTCGACTCAGAGATAAGGGCAAGTGGGTTGCAGTTTGACTGTGGCCTTGCTTTTGGAGTCTGCCACAGTGTTATGACCTCTAGATGTGTGCAGTAATGGTATGGCTCCCACATCACAAAGGTCAACAAAGGCGTGTACATATGGAACGTATGAGATAAGGCCAAAATGCGGGGAAGGCGACTTCCAAGAACCAATCAGGGAGCAAGGTGAATTCACCCCAGCTGCAGGAAACTGTCCATCAGCGCATAGCCCATTTCCCCAGGGCCTGACGCTTTCCTCATTTTTTCCCCCCCATTTTTATTTGGAGCACTTTGTTTTGTTGTTTCATGACAAGGACATTCGTGCAAAAAAAAACCCAAATCAAACACAAAATGTGCAGTTACAGGCACGTTAAAATGGGGTGAAACCAAAACAGAAAGAGTGCTAAACATGGAAACATTGGCATCTTGGCATGCCTACGGCCATCAGTCAACTGCTGGAGTGTAGACTGGGAAGAAGGTCAACCCTACAGGCATTTTATTTGATGGATTTGAGGAATAAAGGATCCAAATGAGCATTAATAGCATGACATGAGATATTCTCTCACCCTCTCTGTATCTCTCCCTCCATCTCTCTCTCTCCCTCTGTATCTCCCCCTCCATCTCTCTCTCTCTCTATCTGTAAAGCATCTGCTCGGGAGACACAACTCTCAGAGGACCTCAGCTGGGAACAGAGGGACTTCCAGCCTCCCGGGGACCCACTTGGCAACTCACCACACCCCGCTGTCTCTCCCCGTGACGTCAAACAGACTGGTAGGAGTCCATTTTCTGCTCCTGTGTTTTGCTTATCTATTTTCAATATAGTCACCAGCTTCGCATATATGAAATCTTAATTTTTAAGAATGTATTAAAGTGAACCATCAATCTAAACACTGGGAAGTTCTTATGTGAGGATGTGTGCGTATGTGTGCATGTGTTTTGGTGTACGTTTTGGTACGTGTATATATGTAAATGCATGTATGCTTTCCCATGATCCCTTTCAGCTGTAATATAGATGCCACACATCTTGTACCCGACACAGCAGTTTCCTTTCAACTTTGTTCAATTACTCACAAAGTAACCGTGTGTTCTCTAACGGACAATCTGGTTCTAAAGGGAATAAGTGCCACATCAGAGCAGATCGTACTGTACTTTTTCGACGGACAATGGGACATATTTCCGGCTGTTACTAAGAGCTGTAGTTCCTTTAGCAATATTACAGCCAAACTAAAAACCTGGCTTACAGCCAAATAAGCATGTAATCACTGACTTATTGACTACACTTGACCAGAATTTAATGCACATGGAGGCCTACTTTGCCCTGAATTTTCAATTTTGCAGCTTCTCCCATGTCTAGCCTTTGTCATCAGCCTGACCTAGTGTTATGTACAGTATCTGTAGTATTATTGTATGGATTGTTTGTTTGTATGTATGTATGTATGTATGTATGTTTGTATTTAATTGTAACCTGTTTAAGGATGGCAGATGAGAATTAGCTTGAGCTAACTATAATAAAATATGTCAAATGGCAAAATGTATATTTAATATTGTACATGTTCCCTTATAAATAAAAAATAAAAGGGTTCATGAATAATAATAAAAAGCATGGGTGAGGGCAGGAGTGGGGACATGGGTTGGGCTTCATCCTGGAAGCGTTTTGGGATTGTAAAAAAAGTACAACAAGGAAAAAAAATGTTTGTGTAACAGTAGGAAATGACACAGCTTATACTTGCCTCTGCAAACAGCTCAGCAGCATATCACTCCGTTTCAGTTGAAATATTCAGTCTCGTCAAATATTATTTAACGTGGAAAGAATGGGACTGCGTGTATGATCAAGGTACCCATTTTGGCTGTGTCTTCTAGGTGAGCACAGAGGGGCTGTGGCCTCTGTGCCTCTCCCTGCCCCGCCTACATCTGGGACCCCGCCCCTCCACCACACCACTGCAGCGCTGATGGCTCAACTTTCCCCCGTGCTGGACGGCTTCAACCGCACCCTGAGGCGGCTGTCCCAGGAGGTGGGGCGCCTCTCCCACGGCCTGGCTGAGCTGCGGAGGGACCAGCAGGGCGGGGCCCCACATAGAGGAGGAGGAGGAGGAGGAGGAGGAGGACCTAGAGGCCACAATCTTGAGGCCCGGCTCATAGCGAGCACTAACCAGATCGGCCAGGTGAGGGCCCTGCTGAGCGCCAGGCAGAACGAGCTTGAGGGTCGACTGCAATCCCAGCATGCTGCGCTGCACCACCACCTGACCGCCTTCAAGGCCGACACCGACATCAAGATTGGGCAAAATCAGGTGAGAACGCAAGCTAACTGGCGGCTGCTATGTTTCTCCTGGACATTCTGCACAATAACATGGGCCCCACACAGAATACCTCTCCTGATACATAAATTACATTATTTAAAGTTTAACTGGCTTGCTACCCTGGTTAAGGGCAAAATCTGGACCCACAGTCCAGACTGAATCCTGACCATGCCAGTGTCGATTATGACTGATACTACACTGGAGGTGAGGCGCTTGGCAATTATAGCTCCATATATAGTGCTATAGCACCGCCTACAGCCGCAGACTGCAAGTGCATCCTAAAGATTGTGCCATGTTCAAGTACAGGAGTGAACCAGCACAGTTTATAAAGCTGTCGGAAAACTAAACTAAAGTAAAACCAGCCTGCAGACCAGCCCTTCACAACCAGACTTGTGCACCCCTGCATTAGACACACAGGCCAGAGGATAGGAAATAATTAAATATCCTGGTTTAGCGTGCTCAGTCAAACAGACATAGTGAATGAGAACACCTGTGCCCTGTTTACCTCCAGGCCAGCCTTCGGTCGCTGAACGCAACCTTGGAGGATGTAATACTGAATCAGCGTCGGCTGGAGGAGGCGGCGCTGGGGTGGGGCGTCGGGGGCGGAGGCGAGCCTGGGCTGGGAGCGGCCGCGTGGCAGGCCATCGGAAGGCTGCAGGCCACGGTGTCGAGCAATGGCGCCAGGGTCGCCGCCCTGGAGGGGAAATCAGAAACGGCAGTCCGCCACCTCGGGGACCTGCAGAGGGGCCTCCGGGGCCTGGAGGGGAAGCTGGCGCTGACGGGACGCGGCACCCAGGCCCACTTCAGCGACACGGCGCTGGACGTGGAGGACGCCAAGGCCGCGATGCTGGGCAGGGTGGCCGAGCTGGCCGACAACCTCACCGCCCACGGGGAGCACCTGAGCGAGCTGGACTCCGACATGCGGTACCTCCGGGAGCGGCTCGGCGGCGCCGCCGCCCCGCCGGGATGCGACTGCCCCGCCCTGGCGAAGGCCGTGTCCGAGCTGCAGCGGGACGTGGCCGGCGCCGCCCGGGCGGCCGAGGAGGACCGGCGGGCCCGGGAGGAGGGCGCTGGGGGACCGGGACCGGGCCCTGGGGTCGGCTCGCTGTCCGACCTGCGGCAGGGGCTGCGGCAGGTCCGGGACTCTCTGGCCTCGGAGCAGGACAGGGGTCGCGCGATGGCGCTCAACGTGACCCGGCTGCAGGCCGCCCAGGAGCAGGTCCAGCGGGACGTCCTGGCCCTGCTGCGGCGGGACGGCGAGAAGACCAAGGAGATGCGCCGTCTCGCCGGCTCCTTCTCCTCGCTGCTGAAGGACGCCATCCGCCACTCGGAGGTGCTGGAGGTCCTGCTGGAGGAGGAGGTGCTGGAGTTCAAGAGGCTCCCGCCCGAGGAGCAGCGGGAGTACTCCATACCCCTGCTCCGGAGTAGGATCCTGCTCGCTCAGGAGCAGGTCGGGAGTCACGCCGTGACCCTGGCCGCTCTGGAAAGTCCCGTTGCTAACGACGACCCTTCGGCCGCCCTCACGGAGAGGTTCAAGAGGGAGGCTGACGCGGCGTACGGCCCCGAGGACTACTCTGTCAGCGACTTCTGGAGCCTGGGGAGAGAGGTGGAGGAGCTGGAGACCAGGCTGGGCCAGCTGGAGGGTCGGAGTTGCCTCGACCGCTGCTGCAACTGCACCTCACGCACCACTACCGTTGCCCCCACAGGCCTGGCGGTGGAACTGCAGGACGAGGTTGTCACGCTGCGCAGGGAGTTGGAGGATCACCTGCACGTGTTCCGGAACGTCTTTGGCAACACGGGCGGCCTGGAGCGTTCCAACGGGACGCTGGACCTGGAAGTACTGTGGGCAGCAGTGAGGGAAAAAGAGGGGAAGAAGAAGTTAAAAAAGCAGAGGAAAGACGAGGGGAGGAGCGACCGTCACAGAGCAGAGATGATTAACTCACGCAGTAAAAGGGAACCGGTCCCAAAGGCAGCAGGTAAAAAAATACATCAGTTTGATTTAAAGATGCCATTCACCTATAATCAGTATTTTTTTAGGACACATCTAGAATATATATATATCCTTTATCACAAAAAAAGGACATTTGTTTTCACATATACGTAGCCCAGTAAGTCACATAAAAACAAGGCACAGCTGCACACCATTAACTGAATAAATGGAAGATGAGAACTTACATGACGTGAAGTGATATTGACTATTAAGATTAAAATTCACTCTGGGATATCCTGTAATATACTGCATATGCAAGACAAGGAAAAGCAATCCATGGTGTATATCTGTATTGAAGACACGAGATAACTACATACTGTGAGCTTGTGGAATAAGCTTAATACATTTAATCACTAACTTAGAGAAAATAAATGTAGTATTCAGATGCTCTCATTGAACCTAATAGTATAATTTTGCCATTTGACACAGTAAGAATATCATGAAAGATTCAACTAAGTTGTTCAAGACTGCCTCCTTGTGGGACCTATGAAAACTGCAAGAGGATGTACAAATTACTATATTAAGGTCTACATCATTCAGTTTACTCCCATATTTACAAAATATCACCATGATTGGATTGTTCAAAATAATTATTTATTATTTTCAATTTATTTCCCATCTCTGTTCTCCTACAATATGACTTGACCTTCAAGCTCAAGATATTCTGAGCATCATATTTGGGCCATCATAATGGAGTTCACATATACCTATAGTCATAAATTTGAGCTGAATAGGTCATAAGCTGTGACTGGATGCCTAGTCTAGGACACAGTTAGCCTCGTGCTACAGGCTGGTTGGGGTTTCTTGGGCTACTGTTACCCGGGTTACATTAGTTCCAGGCGTTCGCAGGCAGTTCTGAACTGATCTTCTCAACCCGCCCCCATCTCTCCCAGACCTCTCCCAGTTTCCCGACGCCTCCATCGCTTTCCTGGCCCGCAGCCGCGACGGTGCCCAGCGGCCCGGCCCGCTCACCTTCGAGAGCGTGACGCTGAACCGCGGGCGGGCGTACTCGGCGGGGACGGGCGTCTTCCGGGCGCCCCGCGCGGGGCTCTACCTCTTCCTGCTGACCCTGGACTTCGGCCCGGGCCCCGGCGCGGCCGTCCTGAAGAGGGACGGGGCGCCGGCGGCCACCGTGCGGCGAGGCCGCGGCGAAGCGGGCGGGGCCGTGACCCGGGTCTGCGCCCTGGAGCTGGGGCGGGGGGAGCGGGTCCACCTGGAGCTGGAGCGAGGGACCGTGGGGCCCGGAAACCCGGCGGACAACGCCTTCGCCGGCCTGCTGGTCCTGGGGACCACCTGAGGAGCAACCGCCTCACACTGGGGAAACCGTGTAGTCAGCCTGTCCCCCAAACACTGACCCAAGATCAGCTTCATGCCTCCTTATTTCAAACCCTGCCATTTTGTGTATAAAGTCGGCTACTGCATGAGGATTCGAGGGACAGAATCCACTAGCTGCAGCTTTGGAATATTACCGTGCAACTGTAACGATGGTGCAAGCGAGAGGGGCTAAGCAGGGCTCTACAGCGCTGCCAGTTTAGGAGAATTTGCTCTGAAAAACCGATGTGTGCTAGCTGTAAAAGTTATTCAGGAGTGCATCTACCAGTTGGGATGCTTTAATGTGCTGCAAAATATTTCGACTTTGGAGCACATGCACTCCTTCGAAAAAATGGTAGCACAGAGCCCTGCTGAGATACTTTGGGGCGACTTCCACTATTACTGGGCTCCATCTTACCCACGTCTTTCAAACGCGACCCATAGTATTACAGGGCTTTTAGATAGTAACATCCAGAATCCAGACTGCATGTTAAACCAGTCACTTCTCCGACCATGGGTACTACAGGCACCTAGATTAAGGCAATCTTCAGGAATTAAACTAGGGTGGGGAGAGACAATCCCATTGAGTCAGTCTGGGGTATTCATGCTGCAATGCTTTTGCTTTCCAGCAGGTGGGGGTAATACTATGCAAGGCTATGACAATGCCCACCTTAAAGACTATACAAGACCGATCTTTTCTGTACACCATAATATATTTATAGTAGACAGCACTCTGGTGTAGAGCATACACAATTATTTGTTTCACAAACATTTTTAAAGACACTCTGTGCTTGCATTTCCTCTGTGTGATAGTGTGTACATTTAAAGCACTTTACATTTCGCTGGTTACCTGGGAGACATCAGGGACCATGATACAGTGTAAAAAGCCCACTTGGTGCTACTGGGCAAAATAAAAATATAAATAATATATATATGCAGTGTTTATGACTTTTCCCTACCTTTACCCAACAATACCCAAATCTAGAGGTGTAAAAAATCCAGGTTCAGGAAGTAAAGGTCCTCCCAATATTTTGTTCCAATGACCTGGATTTGCCAATTAGCACAATTCTTTAGCAAGAAGAGGTGGTGCTGTTTAGTAAAATCAGCTGGCTGAGGTCATGGGTGGAAGAAACACATAGCCAAACTTTTACTTTCTGACCCCTGGAGTTTCCACCTCCGCACTACTCTACAACTGTTAGTGTGACACACAGCATGTCTCCATCAACAGGAACACGTGGCTAAAGACTCAAATGCCTGCAAATGTGCAGGACTGCAGAACCCACTTAAACAAATACAATAAATGTTTTTGTCTTCCACTCAATGTGTAGCCAGTTATGGTGAAATACATGCCACCTGCATCTTCACTAAGTAGTTGCAGAGTTTGACTGGTGTCTGACTGAATGCATAGTGGAAATCGATGGCATTTTGATGGGTTTTGTAAAATATTTTTTTAAACATTCACCTCTCAACTCACCTCAATCTCCCTCTGATTCATCAGTAGGATCTGGATACCAATTTGGAAACCACTGAGATGCCCTTGACTGCAGACATTCTATGTTATTTCCCATTTACCAGAGTTATAAGACCTCACGGTCTCTCTTGAACAACTCCATTGAGCAAATACGACAAGACCACAATGCTTTGTACTAAAATAAGCTTATTTAATTAAAAACTGATAAAATGGACATAATCTGTGTACTGAATGTTTCATTTTCCCTTGGTAAACATATTAAGGCACCTTTTACTTGGACCAGATGCTGTACAAAATACAAAGAAGTTATAGAGGTTTAGAGGTTATTCTTATATGCATATATATAACACATAGACAAAGGGAGAGAACATACTACTACTGCTTGGGAGTCCATTAACATACACTACACATAGCTAAATTTATTTACCTACACAATGACTATAAAACAGGTGCAAACCTTACTGTCGACATGGTTTCCAACACATGCACATTCTGCATGATTTATAGTTGTAGGGATTGTTTTTCATCCGCTGGTTTCTACAAACAAGACCAGGTTAAAACCTAGCGTATGGCTGGACCTAACACACGTGATCCGGCCGACCAATGGTGTAACTTCATCACTTACTCACTCAGTCACAGACATTCGCGTTTGTAGGGCTGGCCCCGCTGTTGCGGTCCAGCCAATAATACAGAAAGCATTTGCAATCTTTTTGTGTGCCAAAATGGCTACGGGTCTTCTCAGTGAAGCTAAATTTAAAGATGTTTTGTGCCAACAGTAAAAATGAGATGGGGGCGAGGAGGTAGACAATTCACTCCTGAAACAAATCAAACATTGTCTCCTTCCAACATACTACAAAAAAAATCCAACCTTGGAGAAAATAGAAATGAGCTCAAGCAAAACTTGTTCTTGATTTTAGTTCAAATGTTTTCCATCTATGTGAGGCAATGCACCCACTCCTAACAGTCAGTGAGAATCACACGACTTCTTCCCAGGTTTCTCTTTTTGTTACATTTTTCCCCCCCAGAGCTTACATTCAAAATGTTAAATAAAATGTAACAAATATTATGCATTGTATTTGCCTCTTTTATTACACACTTGATTAAATTAAATTGTTATATTGTTTGTGACACACACTCAGCATTATTCACTGTGTGATTTTATCAGTAATCGGGGCTCATGTGATGTGTGTACAGACAGACATACATACATGCATATATACACGCTACAGTCTGCCTGGACCAATCAGATGGACTTCCGGGTGCCTTTTTAAATATTCATGAAGGGGTGTGGCTGCACACAAAGCATCCATATCTAGAGTATGGCACAAGCGGAACCTGCTGTTACCACGTGGAAAATCATCAAAGGAAGTGTTGAGGACTGGAGGAAAGGGCTGGTTTTTAAACAAATGATTTTACCGTCAGTAAAACTGAGACACCAGCGTGACAGCATTTACCTACTCAAATGTGGCCTGTGCCAAGGACGGGTCTCACACACATATCTCATTCTCCCAGCAACTTTACACATTACACAGAATTATTTTTTTTTGACCAACCGCCACCGACAGTTGTCTTTATAGAGAAGCCATTATCTTTCACTTCTGGTGAAGCTCTGTGGAATGTGAATGTGACACACGGCGAGAGTCATTTTGACGGGACCAAAGATCGCCACTCCTCATAGCTGCCAGGGGCCAACCGCGCCCAACGGGGTCGACTGCGAGGCCAAACGAAAGGCCCGGACTCGGGATCGAATGACTCCTCTCCGACTCGTTTCCCGCGTTCCTCCTGTGTGTGTGTGTGTATACATCCTCCTGCTTGATTTAACATGCGGCTTTCACAGAAAGCACTGATGTCACTCTGGTCCTCAGAGTGTGAGTTCAGAAAAGGGAGGGGGAGCCTGTGCTGACAGCACTCTGGGTCCATGGAGCAACGCGCCTGACTGTCTAACACATGGTCCACAAAGTGCCGTCCAGCAGGGGGCGCCAGAGCCAGCGCCGTATACGAAGGGTGGGAGGAGCCGCCACAGTCAGGCTCGCCCCTCTCCACCTCCCTCATCCCCACCCCCCCTTTTCCTTTTCCTTGAGGTGAAGCCTGGATCCCTCGCAGCCGTGACATCAGAAACCACGCCCCGAGCTGGCAGTTCCGTCCGCCCGGGAGCGAAACGGACCCGCCTCATATCTTGATGTCCTGAGACTCCACCATCTTGGCGAGGGTTTTCTTCACCCGCAGGGCGGTGAGCCGGGAGGCGGGGCTCTGCGTCCAGCACTCGCACATCAGCTTCAGAACAGCCCGGAGGCACTGCGCGGGGAGGGAAGCCTGCCATTAACTTCTAATAAAGCTGCCAGGAAAAACATTCAGCTGGCTCTGCGTGCACACACGATGCATTCGACAGCTCCACCACCTTCCCTTCTTTAATATGTGACCAGTGAAATAAAAGCAACGTTGACATTAAAATCGCTATTCTGTAAAAATAACATGAATAAATGAATAATAATATTGTTATTATTATTATTATTTCCCACAGCCGCCCCTACCTCGTCGCTGCTCCAGCGGTTGGACACGGTGGGCCTCAGGCCCTTCACGCAAACCACTTCCCTCATATCCTCGAAGGAGGGGTCTGCCGGCACCATGCCGCTGTACGGCAGCTGGTACTCCTCTGCTATACCTGCACACAGGAGACAGAGTCAATAAAGCAGCAGGAGAACACACCATGGGGCCACTTAGCCCAGGAGGTAAGAGCGCTTGTCTGGCAGTCGGAGGGTTGCCGGTTCGATCCCCTGCCCTGGGCATGTCGAAGTGTCCCTGAGCAAGACACCTAACCCCTAACCCCTAACTGCTCTGGTGAATGCGAGGCATCAATTGTAAAGCGCTTTGGATAAAAGCGCTATATAAATGCAGTCCATTTACCATTACACCACTAAAATCAGAAAGACAGAGCTAAAGAATGTAATAGTAACTGGCATGAGAGTAGCAGTTATGGGAATAGTAGCTGTGAAGCGGGGACACTAGTTTTGGGGACTGTAGCCGTTTTGTGGGGACAAAAGCTGTGGGGACGGTACTTGTGGGGACAACAGCTGTCCTGTGGGGACGGTAGTTGCAGGTATAAGTGTGTAACGTGCATTTTGTGTGTGTGTGTGTGAGTGTGTTTTTTATTGATGTCTGTAACATGCGTTTTGGGGACAGTAGCTGTTTCGTGGGGGCAATAGTTATGGGGGTAGCAGTTACAGGAACAGCACTGACCTCCTGTGACGCAGCGGCGGGCCATCTCCCAGACGATTAGGCTGTAGCTGTAGATGTCGGCCATGATGTACGCCTGGAACTGGTTCTTGTTTAGGCTGTCGTCCAGCACCTCTGGGGCCATGTATCGCCTGGTACCCACCCGCGAGCTGAGCGGGACATCCACCTCGCTGGTTTCACTGAGGGACACACACACATGCAAATGTAATGCACACAATTTGGCCCACTACAGCTGTGTATGTGTATTGTAGTTTAGTGTAGAGTATTGTATATGTACCTGATAGTATTGAATTGTATGTGAAATTGACAGCCAAACCCAGGGGTATGTGTTGGCGTGTGTGTGTGTGTGTGTGTGTGTGTGTGTGTGCACATACATGTATACAGCACAGTGTATTGTAATGCAGTGCAGTTTAATCTAGTATATGTATAGTGTAGTGCAGTGTAGTGTAACGTGCTGTACTGAAGTGTTATGCAATGTAGTGTAATGTAGCCTACAGTGCAGTGCAGTATAGTGTAGTGCAGTGTAATGTAATGTAGTGTAATGTAGCCTACAGTGCAGTGTAGTATAGTGTAGTGCAGTGTAATGTAATGTAGTGTAATGTAGCCTACAGTGCAGTGCAGTATAGTGTAGTGCAGTGTAATGTAATGTAGTGTAATGTAGCCTACAGTGCAGTGTAGTATAATGTGGTGCAGTGTAATGTAATGTAGTGTAATGTAGCCTACAGTGCAGTGCAGTATAGTGTAGTACAGTGTAATGTAATGTAGTGTAATGTAGCCTACAGTGCAGTGTAGTATAATGTGGTGCAGTGTAATGTAATGTAGTGTAATGTAGCCTACAGTGCAGTGCAGTATAGTGTAGTGCAGTGTAATGTAATGTAGTGTAATGTAGCCTACAGTGCAGTGCAGTATAGTGTAGTGCAGTGTAATGTAATGTAGTGTAATGTAGCCTACAGTGCAGTGCAGTATAGTGTAGTGCAGTGTAATGTAATGTAGTGTAATGTAGCCTACAGTGCAGTGTAGTATAATGTGGTGCAGTGTAATGTAATGTAGTGTAATGTAGCCTACAGTGCAGTGCAGTATAGTGTAGTGCAGTGTAATGTAATGTAGTGTAATGTAGCCTACAGTGCAGTGGAGTATAATGTGGTGCAGTGTAATGTAATGTAGTGTAATGTAGCCTACAGTGCAGTGCAGTATAGTGTAGTGCAGTGTAATGTAATGTAGTGTAATGTAGCCTACAGTGCAGTGTAGTATAATGTGGTGCAGTGTAATGTAATGTAGTGTAATGTAGCCTACAGTGCAGTGCAGTATAGTGTAGTGCAGTGTAATGTAATGTAGTGTAATGTAGCCTACAGTGCAGTGTAGTATAATGTGGTGCAGTGTTATGTAATGTAGTGTAATGTAGCCTACAGTGCAGTGTATGGTAATGTGCTGTACTGAAGTGTAATGTAATGTAATGTAGCCTACAGTGCAGTGTAGTATAATGTGGTGCAGTGTAACGTATACACATACACACACACACACACACACCTGTTGAATTTGACGGCCAGCCCCAGGTCGGCGATGCAGCAGGCGCCGTTCTTCTTGAGGAGGACGTTCTTGCTCTTGAGGTCGCGGTGGGCGATGGCGGGCTTGCCCTGCGTGCCGTAGATCTCGGTGTGCAGGTGGCAGAGGCCGCAGGCGGCGGAGTAGGCCAGCCGCAGCAGGCCGCGGCCGTCCAGCGTGGTGCAGCGCAGGTAGTCGTACAGCGAGCCGTTCTCGTGGTAGTCCGTGATGAGGAAGAGCTGCGTGAAGGCGCCCGTGCTCTTGATGTCCGCCGCGATGAACCCTGGGGGAGACGAGGGAGGGGAGGGGGGGCGGGGTCAGCAAGCCTCGCGATGGCGTAGGGGAAAGGCTGCTACGAGCGTTTTTATTGGCTTCACATAATCTCAGGGAATCTGATTGGACTGATGCACCGCAAACACTTACGCACAGGGACACAGAACTGTACACAAAGGCTCAAAAGCACAGACGCATACAGAGACACAGAGACACAAGCACACAGAAACAGACTTATGCGCAACACACATACGCAAGCACCCACATACACACACACACATGCACACACGCACGCACGCACACACGCACACACGCAGACACGCAGACACGCAGACACACACACGCACGCACACACGCAGACACACACTGCTCATAGGAAACCTTCATAACCGACAGGCCTGGCCTGACGGAACAGCCCAGGAGTGCCACCCTGGGGTGAAACACAGCACCGCGCCTCCCTAATAAGAGGAAGGATGGATGTCTTAATAAAGGGGTACCCAGGATGTTCTCGTGTCTCATGAGGACGGTCTGGTAGATCTCCGTCTCGCGGAACCAGCTGGCCTCCTCGCGGGTGAAGAACACCTTGACGGCCACCTTCTCCCCCCGCCAGCGGCCCAGCCACACCTCGCCGTACCGGCCCTTCCCGATCTGCCGCACCATCTGGATCTGCTTAGCGATGGTGCGCTGCACCTGGGGGAGGGAAAGGGGAGGGGAGGGGAGGGGCGTCAGCTCTGACCTTCGGCAATGGCAGACATGTGACTAGGCGCACACTTTGACCTTTAATACAGGAAGCCGAATACCTCACTAAAACAGGGTCCAGGGGTTCCTGGAGCTCAGTTGACCTCTCCCTAGACACTTCATATATAACCACAGTTATGTGACACAGTTCACCTGAGCCTTGCTTACAGAGAAACTGCAGAGTTCCAGCATCGTGCGTGAATTTGCGTGGGTATGCATTAATATGTAAATCATTCTGAAAGAAGGCGCGCAGCTGCCTTCCACTTCATCGCTCTGCAACCCAGCAGTCACTGCGCAGAAGGCAGCAGAATTTCTGCAGGCGGACTACAAGGTGTTCGGTGTGTGGCACGAATATCCAGCCTAAAACCCTCCCTCCCTGGCCCAATGCCATGGCTGACTGTGCATGGAGGAACCCCTCTGCAGGCCTCTCACCAGTAAGGGGGGGTCATTGCTGGATGTGACAGAAAGCTGTCTCTGAGGAGCGTAAAGTGTGTTAAACACCCTGAGCATCTCTCTCACCAGTAAGGGCATGCCTGGTGGTGGATGTGACAGTAAGCTGTGGTTCTCAGGAGGGTAAAGAGTGTGTGAAACACACAGAGTCTCTCTCACCAGTAAGGGCAGGCTCAGAGGTGGATGTGACAGAAAGACGTGTTTCTGAGGAGGGTAAAGAGTGTGTGAAACACACTGAGAGTCTCTCTCACCAGTAAGGGCAGGCCTGGTGGTGGATGTGACAGTAAGCTGTGTTTCTGAGGAGGGTAAAGAGAGTCTCTCTCACCAGTAAGGGCAGGCCTGGTGGTGGATGTGACAGTAAGCTGTTTCTGAAGAGGGTAAAGAGTGTCTCTCTCACCAGTAAGGGCAGGCCCTGAGGTGGATGTGACAGTAAGCTGTGTTTCTGAGGAGGGTAAAGAGTGTGTGAAACACACTGAGAGTCTCTCTCACCAGTAAGGGCAGGCCTGGTGGTGGATGTGACAGTAAGCTGTGTTTCTGAAGAAGGTAAGGAGTGTGTGACACACTGAGAGTCTCTCTCACCAGTAAGGGCAGGCCCTGAGGTGGATGTGACAGTAAGCTGTGTTTCTGAAGAGGGTAAAGAGAGTCTCTCTCACCAGTAAGGGCAGGCCTGGTGGTGGATGTGACAGTAAGCTGTGTTTCTGAGGAGGGTAAAGAGTGTGTGAGACACACTGAGAGTCTCTCTCACCAGTAAGGGCAGGCCTGGTGGTGGATATGACAGAAAGCTGTGTTTCTGAAGAGGGTAAAGAGTGTCTCTCTCACCAGTAAGGGCAGGCCCAGCCCGCTGCCCGTGCTCGACTGGCTCATCAGGTCCTTCAGTGAGTCTCCTGCTGGGATGAAGGCCTCGTCCCGCACCAGCTCCCGCTGATACCGCCGCCTCTCCGCCTGCCACTTGTACCTGCAAAACACGTTATATACTTATACCTGCAAAGCACATGTGCATTATACACTTATACCTGCAAAACACACGTGCATTACACACTTATACCTGCGAAACGTGCATTATACACTTATACCTGCAAAACACATGTTATACACTTATACCTGCAAAATGTGCATTATACACTTATACCTGCAAAACGCATGTTATACACTTATACCTGCAAAACACACATGCATCACACACTTATACCTGCAAAACACACACGCATTACACACTTATACCTGCGAAACGCATGTTACACACTTATACCTGCGAAACGTGCATTATACACTTATACCTGCAAAACGCATGTTACACACTTATACCTGCAAAACGTGCATTATACACTTATACCTGCGAAACGTGCATTATACACTTATACCTCCAAAACACACATGCATTATACACTTATACCTGCGAAACGTGCATTATACACTTATACCTCCAAAACACACATGCATTACACACTTATACCTGCGAAACGTGCATTATACACTTATACCTGCGAAACGTGCATTATACACTTATACCTCCAAAACACACATGCATTACACACTTATACCTGCGAAACGTGCATTACACACTTACACCTGCAAAACGTGCATTATACACTTATACCTCCAAAACACACATGCATTACACACTTATACCTGCGAAACGTGCATTATACACTTATACCTGCGAAACGTGCATTATACACTTATACCTCCAAAACACACATGCATTACACACTTATACCTGCGAAACGTGCATTATACACTTATACCTGCGAAACGTGCATTATACACTTATACCTCCAAAACACACATGCATTACACACTTATACCTGCGAAACGTGCATTATACACTTATACCTGCGAAACGTGCATTATACACTTATACCTCCAAAACACACATGCATTACACACTTATACCTGCGAAACGTGCATTATACACTTATACCTGCGAAACGTGCATTATACACTTATACCTCCAAAACACACATGCATTACACACTTATACCTGCGAAACGTGCATTATACACTTATACCTGCGAAACGTGCATTATACACTTATACCTCCAAAACACACATGCATTATACACTTATACCTGCGAAACGTGCATTATACACTTATACCTGCAAAACGCATGTTACACACTTATACCTCCAAAGCGCATGTTACACACTTATACCTCCAAAGCGCATGTTACACACTTATACCTGCGAAACGTGCATTACACACTTACACCTGCAAAACGCATGTTACACACTTATACCTCCAAAACGCATGTTACACACTTATACCTCCAAAGCGCATGTTACACACTTATACCTCCAAAGCGCATGTTACACACTTATACCTGCAAAACACACATGCATTATACACTTATACCTCCAAAGCGCATGTTACACACTTATACCTCCAAAGCGCATGTTACACACTTATACCTCCAAAGCGCATGTTACACACTTATACCTCCAAAGCGCATGTTACACTTTTACCTGCAGAGCAGTTTTTTCCCCCCTTTGCTAAAACTGAATTTTTTTCAGTAGTCATACAGTTACATCTGAAGAGGGAGAATCACATCCCTATCACCCCCCTGCATAAACAATCTCTCCCCAGCTTTCCTACTGTCTTTTAAAGCAGTGCTATTTTCTTAGTTAGTACTGCAGCACAGAATCTGAACACGACCCAGTATCAATTAGCCAGACACCCAGCTAGAGACACGACTCAGTCTCTCCCAGCTGAGAACGTCGTCGGCCTGAAGCTCCCCAGCGCGGTAAATTAAACAGGCACATGGCCAAACGAACAAGCGGAGGGGGGAGGAGGGTGGGGGGAGGGCAGGTGCAGGCGGAGCAGATGTAAAACTGTACCTGTAATAGCAGACCACCATGACGGCGATGAGGGTGCAGCAGCAGACCGTCACCGAGATCAAAATGGCGATCCAGTGTGCGCTGGAAAACAGCGGGTCTGTGGGAACAGGAAGAAGAACATTCTCTATGTGACGTAGATCAGGGGTGGGGCTTGTGAGGTCAGGCTCTCAGCCACGGAGCTGGACGGGGACTTCACTACACATGAACGCCTCAGTGAAAAAAACGGATCATTATCACCCCAGCAGCAGTGACAGTGGCAGCAGTGACCGTGGCAGCAGTGACAGTGGCAGCAGTGGCAGCGGCAGCAGTGGCAGCGGCAGCAGTGACCGTGGCAGCAGTGACAGTGGCAGCAGTGACAGCGGCAGCAGTTACAGCGGCAGCAGTGGCAGCGGCAGCAGTGGCAGCGGCAGCAGTGACAGTGGCAGCAGTGACAGCGGCAGCAGTGACAGTGGTAGCAGTGGCAGCGGCAGCAGTGACAGCGGCAGCAGTGACAGCGGCAGCAGTGACAGCGGCAGCAGTGACAGTGGTAGCAGTGACAGCGGCAGCAGTGACAGCGGCAGCAGTGACAGTGGCAGCAGTGACAGTGGTAGCAGTGACAGTGGTAGCAGTGACAGTGGTAGCAGTGGCAGCGGCAGCAGTGACAGTGGTAGCAGTGACAGCGGCAGCAGTGACAGTGGCAGCAGTGACCGTGGCAGCAGTGACCGTGGCAGCAGTGACAGCGGCAGCAGTGACAGTGGTAGCAGTGACCGTGGTAGCAGCAGCCGGACTAGCGTGACCAGTTATATTCGCTCGAGGTGGGAACTGAACGTGGGCCTCCAACTCGCCCAAGGACTCCAAAGGCAAACGCGTTACCAGACAGCCAAAGGGCGAAATCGCGCCTGGCCGAGGGCGACGCCCTTATTTTGAATGGGAGGGCTGTGTCGACGGTACGGTCTCGTAACTCGCTGCGAGGCCTCAGCTTTACGCCACCTCACTGCGGTCGCTACGCAATAGCCAAGCTACAGCCGCTGCTTCCGCCGGCGAGTCTGACGTCAAATGCTACACCTCACCTCGTGTGACGGCCGGGGGGAGCTCAGGCTGCAGGTCCCGGTTGCAGAAGTCCGTCTGGCAGCACTGGATCGTCCGTCTGGCCTGGGCGAGCGGAGAATCCTGGGATACGGGAGGATTATTACTTTTATTACAGCAGTCACTTAATTCTGCGATGCTAACCTTCTGAGCTAAGCGCTTTGTACGACAGAATCCATTAAATAAATAGATTTAAAATGAGACGAGCATTGCAACGATAAATCGCAAAACTGCGCTTTGTAATATACGTTATAATAAATGCGGATGTTGTTCCCCCTCATTTACCTTGCACTGAAAGTGGGAGCCTTCGTACTTCACGCAGCCGAAGCTCAGGACGGCCTCTCCCTGCTCGTCCTCCTCTATGATGGCGAAGCATTGCCCGTTGGTCCTGTGAGTGAACGCGCGCGCGAGAGTGAGCACGCAGAATACGCAACACAGACACGCACGGGCAATCAGGGAAACGGCCTGACACCCCGAAAAGGGGAAGCCCGAAGTGAGGCACAGTGAAACTGTCATGGCATCAGTGAGGGGGGAATTGTGGGTATGAATAATAACGTTAAAAAAGGTGACAAAATGGGTGGGCCTGGGAAAGTTGGCAGGCCAGCATAAGGGGGCGGGCCAGCGTAAGGGGGTGGGCCAGCGTAAGGGGGCGGGCCTACATAAGGTGGCCGGCCAGCGTAAGGGGGCGGGCCTGTGTAAGGGGGCGGGCCAGCGTAAGGGGGCGGGCCTGCATAAGGGGGCGGGCCAGCGTAAGGGGGCAGTGTAAGGGGGCGGGGCTGTGTAAGGGGGCGCGCCAGCGTAAGGGGGCGCGCCAGCGTAAGGGGGCGGGCCAGCGTAAGGGGGCGGGCCAGCGTAAGGGGGCGGGCCTGCGTAAGGGGGCGGGCCAGCGTAAGGGGGCGGGCCTGCGTAAGGGGGCGGGCCAGCGTAAGGGGGCAGTGTAAGGGGGCGGGGCTGTGTAAGGGGGCAGGCCAGCGTAAGGGGGCAGGCCAGTGTAAGGGGGCGGGCCAGCGTAAGGGGGCGGGCCTGTGTAAGGGGGCGGATGCTCACCTGCAGGTGCTGTTGGTGGCGTCCTTGGGGCAGTGGCCAGAGCAGTAGCAGCTGAGGAACCGCGGGGCATCCTCGGGGGACAGCGTCCCGCCTTCCCCGGGCCCCGGGGCCCTCCAGGGGCCGGGACTGTGCTTCACCCCTGTGCCCTGGAGCACGTAGTCCGGGTCCTGTCCGCCTGAGGAGAGGAGAGAGGGGGGGGGGACGGTGAGAAGCAGGGTTCTGAACCCTAAACAGTCTGAGCGTGCGATCATCCGGGGAGGGGTACGATTTCCACTCTGTAAGAACGGAGCAGCTCAGTGCAGCATCAGGGTCAGGGGATGATACCCTGATGGATTATTAGCCAGGTACAAGGGAAACAACCAAGCTGGCCAACAATGCAGCAGAGGGGCCAGCAAGGGTGGTATGAGGAGAAACCACCGACTACAATGGAATCGATTTTTTCTTACTTTTAAATATATAGGCCTACATTTTTTCTAAATAGTCATCAATTGAAAATGGGCATTTGGTAGAGAAGTGAAAGAGAGAGAGAAAAGAAGAGAGCGAGAGAGACAGAAGGTGGGAAAGAGAGGATGGAAGAGAGAAAGAAAAAAGAGACAGAGAAAGAAAGAGCAATATGTGCTGAAACATGAGAAGGCCTCCCTCTCTCCCTCCCTCCCCATCTGCACTGCCTCCCTGGTGGGGGGGGGGGGGCACTTCCTGCAGACTCTCACAGCGCACCTTCCAGTTCAGACATGCCCATGAAAGCCCTCCAAACCTACACTTTACAAAGCTCTCTGAGCTTCTCCCGCTCCCTCCTGTCTCCAACACAGCCCACACTCCCAGCCTGGACCATTTTTACAACCACTGTGCCTCAGGGTCCTGAAAACACCGACGTCTTCGCCATTTAAGATCAGCCTTGGCCTCCGTAATACACTGCTGCTTTATTTTAAGCCTGCTTCCACGCATTTAAAGCGCTAATGTTTCCGTATCAAACTCATTGGACTCTGTGAAGTCATGAACTACGGGGAACAGGAGCCCTTTTGTAGTGTCTCAGCGCTGCCACATATCTGGAGATGGCAATCTAAATGCCAGTGGGTACGTGTACACTGCATGCCTGTATTAAAAAAAAAAATAAAATGAAAAAAAGTTAGGGGTGGAGTTGGGCAGAACGATAAAAGAGGAGGAGTGTGGAAAATCACAACAGCACTTCCTAAACTTACGATGTGAGAAGAATGGGGGGGGGGGGGGGGGGGCTGCACGCATTCTTCTGCTGAACAACAAACCGCAAACTACAAAGGCCAAGAGTCCCAGAGCAAACAGCGATTAGGCAAACGGCGAGGCGGGGTCCATCGGGGCCCCAGAAAATGAACCGTAATGGGAGACAATTGGCTCCATTATCGGGGGAGCTATCTAAACCTCTGGGGCCGGGGGGGGGGGCTTGCGGCTTTGAATCTCACAGCACTTATATCAGTGAGAAAACAGAGCAGAGATAACAGGGCTCCCACAACTTTAATCCACCTCCACCCCCCCCCAACAACCTCCCCCTACACCCCCATTACTGCACAGGCAGCCCTGTGACTGAGAAACCCCCCCCTCTCCCCCTCCCAAACTCCCAAACCCCAACAGTACTTCTTAATCTCCAGCCACATTCCGTCTAACAACAACGTGGCCTCCCTCTGGGGGATAATGGCCTAGCCCAACACAAGTTTGCCCTTTACTGCTTATGGCCTTCTAATTTTTTGTTACAAGAAGTAAATGCTAATTATTCTTTCATTACATGTGCTTCTGACCCGGCACCCAAACAAACTTTCATTAGTTTTCATTAATTAGTTATTTACTTCGAAATGAGTTAGAATTCTGAGTTGAGCTCATCGAAACCCTGCGATGCAGAACGAGGCCTCTGCCAGGGAGAGACGGCGTCCGCGTCCTTCGTCGCGGTCGTGGCGATGAAGCGGCTCGCCTTCGCTGCTTCAGTCTTCCGGTCCCGTCTCCTGAAGCTGAGTTCGGCTCGGACGACCCGTGTGAGGTGAGCCGTTACGGTCTGGTGGAGCCGACGCAGCTCAAGCCCCCTGTGGGTGGTGCCCCTGGGCCAGTCTGAGAGAGTGGCACAGACGGACTCTCTCAACCCCGGGGAAGGTCTACGCCTCCAATCGATGAGACCGCAGCGACAGAAGAACAGTTATGAAACTCTGCGTGTTTCTGCTCAATGATATTTCGGTGTTAGGTATTAAACTGTGGATTATTCTGGGGTTATGTCTGAAACAGTGGATGTTTCTGTTTAATGATATCTTCAGGGGGTTTAGGTCCATAACAGTGGATGCTTCTGCTTCAAATTTGTGGTCAGGGCTAAAGCAGGCCGTGTTTGTTTTATATTTATTGGATCGCGCTGCAAGGCCATTAACCAAGAAAGCCCTCGAATGCCCTTGAGGGCCCAAAGACACTGCAGGCTGGAGCCAGATCAAACACCCCAGCTCTTAAACACGAGAGCCGAGGCCCAGCTCTCCCTCCCCCATTTAAACTTCAACGCAAGGAGCAATCAAAGAAAAACACAGCCGAGCCAAGCGCTGCAACCGCTCGTGTGCGTCAGAGATCAGAAATCTTATTTTCGTTGTTAATAAGAGTGTTAATCATCCACCGAAGGGAGGTTTTGAATTCATTTATCTTGTAATCTTTCAAAGTGTAGGCTTTTTGGAATGTTTTTTCCTTTTCAAAAAACTCTAGTGTTCTAGAACTCCAATGCTTAGAATGATCGGAAGTGATTGTCCCGTCAGCATCGGAATGTTCAGTGACGAACATTCTAATCGCATGTTTGTGATGCCCAACGAGCACATTAAAGCGTTCGGCCTCGTTTTGGATCGTGCCTGGGCTCAGCAGAGACGCGGGCGGTTCGCCGGTCAGGGTCAGGGTCCGCTGGAGGAGACAGGGAGGCGCGTGACGCCGGCGACGTTAACGCGGTTTCCTGTCCTGAACTCCACCCGAAAGTCCACGTGGGTTCTCCTACAGTCTGCGAGCTCGCGCAGCGAGCAGCCCAAACTTCACACCCAAAAAAACATAGCAGAGAGACGAAAGAGGGGTAACCCTTACAACAGAATGTGATGGGTGTCTCAGAGAGGATTCTGGGTACAATAAGGACATTTACAACTACAAGTTAGCAGAAGAGAGAGGGCTGACCCAGGGCTGAAACTTGTTTTTTTTTCTTTTTTAATTCTCGGGTCTTCTGAGATCCCGGTGCCTCTTAACAGAAATGAGTCCTTGAGGAAAAGGTGATGCTGGGAATTTCCTGTGCCTCACAGAAAGGCTCGGGTCTTAGAGCTTCACAGAGCCTGCTTGCACATGTGGCCTGACTTTACTACTGGTGTCTCTGGAGCCTGAAGGCAAACAGTGTACATTCAGGCGCGCACACACACACAGACACACACACACACACACACAGACACAGTAATGAAGAATCACACACTTCAAGGCCTGCCAGCACCCTCACACACAACCAACACCCTCACACACAACCAACAACAACAACAACCCTCAGGGCGCAGTGCTGCACGTGGCCAGCAGGAGGCTCGGCGAGCGGCTGAACGGAGGAGGAGGGGTCGGTGGGGGAGGGGGGAGGGGGGAGGGGGGTACAGGAGTCATTTAGCCAGCGCTGAGGCCTGGGGGCACGCGGGGTTGTCTGCTCCACACCTTGACGAGCCTCGGCGTAGGACGTGCCAGCTGTCCTGCCCTGTTGTCAGCACAACAAAGACTAAACAAAAGATGAATAAGCGGCAATGGGGAGGCCCATTAACCCGCTAACAGCCAATTTCACCTCTTTTGTTTCCTCCGAAAACCGTCAATGGGAGACGCCGAAGGGAACTCAAACCTGCCAGGTGGCTGGTGTTAGAAAACGGAGCTGGGGCAGGCGAAACGAACCAGCCTCCGGCTAAGATTATTATCCTTATTTTAAAGTGGGCCGCAGAAAAAAAACAAACAAATTCTTTAAGAGTTTGTGAGCGCGACCCGGGAAAGGGCATTCGGTTAGACGTGCCCGAGCAGAAGCCGTGGAGCTTTCTGCAGAAAGCGTAGCAGGACAGCCGAACGCTAACTCCTCTGGTTCTGAGGCCCAGCGGCCTCCAGCAGAGGATCCTAATTCAGAGCGGGCGACCCTACGAGGGCGATTCCTGCGGGTCTGTAAACCCTGGCCTATGTCAGACCTTCCTCCCTCCCACTCGTGCGGCTGACAGCAGCCTCAACCCCCCCCCCCCTCCACCCTCCCTCCTCCCCCCTCCCCACGGAAACTTCCGGAGGGCAGACGGGTGTGTGGAGCGTACGAGCTGAGCTGTACGAGGTCCCCGCCGGCGCAATACAGGAAACGGTTAATGTGTCAGAGAGCGCGGGGCCGCTGACAATACAGCTCAACGAGCTTCCTGTAGCAGGGCCCGGCCGGGAGAGGCCCGGGGAGCCGGGGGAGGGAGGGAGGACAGCGCGCGGGGCGGGGTGAACCCAGGCAGCAGGGGGCGCTGTAAATCAAGCCCCCTGCTAACCTCAGGCCTCAGGATTAGGGGAATTTTCAGGGGCATGTACCCTTTGGGAAAAAAAGAGGGGGGGAAAAAAGGAAGAAGGTGAAGGGGTGGTGAGACTGGACCGGGCCAGACCCTTAATGTCTAGCACATGGCTCCCCTGTCATCACAGCTCAGCTGAGCCCGGCTGACGCGTCGTTTGGGAGGTCCCTGCGAGATGAGGCCTGGGGCCATGCTTCCGCCCTGCCCATGCCCATGTTCGTTCGCCTACTGCTTCTCCGGCCACTTCCACACGCGCGTTTCCTTGGTGACGGAGCGCCGTGGTGAAAGGAGCTGACGTGGTGGGTGACGGGGGGGGGAGGAGTTAGGGAGAGGGGGCGGGCGCTGCTCCTGCTACTCCTAATGACAGGGAAGAGCGTTTTTTCCTCTGAGTAAGCTTTTTTTATTCCCTTCCTTTGGTTTCAACAGCACCGCAAATATTACACCCACTGGAGTCGGTGTGATAAAGGGGAGAAAACTGATCCTTCCAGCTCCACCACCAAACCCCCCCCCCCCCCCACCAAAGACTCCACACACCCCCTCACCCCACGGTTCAGATGACGCACAGCTCTCCTCTAGCCCCTCACTGTTTTTTACAGGGACGGGCTCTGCTACTTCACGGTTTTTGGTTTTCCTTGCTAACCCTGAGTCGCTGCTCTCCATACGCGCTTTCCAGAAGCCGCCACAAAAAAAAAAGAGTGGACAAAACTTTTTTTTTTTAAAGCACCGTTGTCGTTTGACGGCGAGCTATTTCACTAGGCCGCAGCCCGCGATGAAAAGACACGACCGAAGAGCACCAGACACACGCTGAGGGTAGAAAAAAACAAAAAAAACAAAAAACGATAACGGGGGGCGCCGGCCTCTAAACCGGTGACTTCCGTTAGAGCTGAACGCCGGGGCCAAGAACGTTTGACGTCAAACGAGTCCGAGCGCTGCCAAGAGGACCGAGCAACACACGCTCCCCAGCATTCTGAAGGGCCGAGCCGTGTTTGTGAAGGCCTCTTCCGCTCGGCGGAGCTGAGTAACGGAGCTCTGTGATCAGGGCGGTCTGAATGTCTCTGCGTTTCGGTTTCCATTGTGAGGTTATCTGGAGGGTAAATATTGTCTAAGCCAGGGGAGCGCGGGTGGGGGGGGGGGTTGGGGGGTGTATCTCAGCCAAATGGCTCTCAGTGGGGCGGCTGTATTCACTGAGAGCACTCAATCAAGACCCCCTACCCTCTCACGTTAGAGCAGTCAAACAGTGTGATAACACCCCTCCCATCCCCCACACACACACACACACACACATTCCAACACAACGCTCCACACACTTTTCCTTGCCTCTACATTCACGCTCTCCAAACCTCTGACTGACCAGTCTGTCCTGATTGGTCAGGTAATGGCTAATGGCTAGTTGGAAGTGGGACAGGAAACAACACCCATCTTCGCAAAACTCTACATGTGGAATCCTGGTGACTTTAGCGCGCGTTATGCGTAAGCCGCCATTACGGCTCCCGGCTGCAGGCCAGTACCAGGAAATGGAAGCCTATGCTACAGGCGACATTAGAAATGGCCTTACCTCGCACGAGGGGTCGGAAAGAAAGTTACTTACTGCAGCATAGATACAGCCAAGTGACATACAGTGGTTGAGGAAATGGGCTTGTTACCAGATGACTAAACAGGCTCCATTGCCAAGACGGGGATCTAGAGCAGGACCAAGGCTGAACTATACCCATAGTGGGCCCCAGGGCAAAACAATTTAGAGGTCCTCCCCTCCTCCGTTAAATTAAATTAATGCACGTTAACAGGCATGCTAAACTATTTCCTATTTCCACCCCCACCCCACCCCTCCAATGTTCAGGGGCCCCTGGGGTTGTTCCCCGTATTGCCCAGTTGGTAACCCGGCCAAGCTAGCTAGCACAAAACATTCTCACAATGTTGCTGCCATGAAGCGGCAAAGTTATAACATTGATAAAACATTCAAGTAACGTTGTGCGAGCATTTTGTGTTCAGCTGGGCTGAGCAGGACACCTTACTACTTTAGAAGTTGCACAAGGGAATGTCAGGGCACTTACAGTGTAACCTCTGCTCTAATCACTAAGACTAGCAGATACATACTGAAAATCCACAACGTGCCAAACTTTAAAGACCAAAATCACTTCTCAATATCTTCTCCGCATTAACTGCTGCGGTAAATCTCAGACCCAAATTATATCAGAGAGACAGAGACAGAGTGATAGAGATAAAGAGAATGTGTGTTTTTCTAATAGTTAATGTTCTTTTAATAGGCTCTTACCTTCTGCCCGGAGTGTGAGGAAGAAGCAGGCTCCTAGAACGGTGACGTGGGCCAGAATTCCCGCCATCCCGCTAAGAAACTGGAGTTTCGTAATCCCGCAACACGGTTGGCCTGTGGGGGAGTTATCAAGGCCCCGCCCAAAGATGGAAGGGGTGGAGCTTTATGAGAGCGCAGAAAAACGAAAGCTATCTTCTCACTGGTTCTTCTCGTCCACAATCCTGAAACAAGAGATAACATTCGAATTAGTTAAATTTAATTCATAGCTGTGAAATCAATTCAATACCTGAAAAGGAATCAAGCGGAACTGTGCAAATCACAAAAGGCTCTCTCTGGTACAAAAAAAAAGAAAAAGGTTTTTATATTTTTAAATTTTCTTTGTTTTTTTGTATGTTTTTTAATAATTACGAACAACAAATTTTCACAAAAAGGCATTTTGGCAAAAACAAATAGCGATCGGCTACTGTAAGTAGCTGACTATCATTTATGTTTAATGATCCCCTGGAATCACAAACTACGATGGTCAACTTACGAGGGTGCAAGGGAAGGGAACGAGGGAACAAAGGAAAACAGTGACTGTAGTAAGATGCATGTGAGGGGAAGGGTCAGAGGTGATAGGTCAGGGGTCGTGAGGAAAGGTCAGCCCGTGCTCTGATGAAGCCGAGTCAACCGTGACAGCTACCTCTTTGCTCCCTCGAGCCTTTCCTCTTGATGTCACTCTCCAGCGAATCGGCGCTCGCCAGATAACATTTTAACGGGAGCCATTTGAACCGCAGGCTTTTTCTCTGATGAACACCCGCAGGCAAGACGGGCTCAAATTCAGAACTGGATCCAGGAACAAAAACCAAGTCTCGGCCCCGCTGGGCTCGACCTCCTCACCCCGTGAGCTGGGCGCTCTTCCTAAACAACTAAACCCAGTAGAAATGTCTATGCAAGGACGTGCTGTAGTTATGAGTGCTTAGCCCCTGTCTCCCCCCCCCCCCCACCCAAATTAGGTTTGGGGAGGGCCGGTGCATGTGGGGGACCGTGGCCAGTGACCTGTGGTGATCCTTATACTCTACCGTGTCCAAGCTCTCCTCCATCCAACAGGACGAGACAGGCGAATGGCCTGCTCTTTGAGTTGGGGGGTGTTGGTTGTAGAGGGAGTTCAACAATGACGGAAGAAACCTGTGGACCAGCAGGCACCCTGTGTCATTTGAAACTTGCCACCTTGGCTGCACATCATCACCCAATTTCAGATCAGAACATTTTAAACTCCACAGCAATGGTGTGGTCTGTGGCTCCCCGGACAGAGCTAAGGACAGTGCGTGCGAATGCATGCTCACGAGAAGCACGGTCAGAAACCTATACGGGTGTGACGCCTGGGGACTATCCCTGCAGAATGGGCCTCAACATGCCAAGAGCCCCGTCCCAACCCCCCAGGCCAGGAAGCGGATAAAGGGAAGTGCTCCCTTACCCCGTTAGCCTCCGCCCATCCCACCCATGTGGACCAACCACCCTCTACTGAGACCAAGGCTTCACTACATCAAACGACCAGACCCTTAGCATGATGTTGTGGTGGCAATCAAGTGACCACGGTCGCTGACCCACACACAAAATGGAAGCACTGCATCACCAAGAAAGAAATCACCTCAAGGGAAGAAAGGAAGTTAAGAGCCTGTTGTTCGTCTCTGGGAGACACGCACACTTCTCTGGTTATGATGGACAGCAGGTGAACCCGTGTGACCGTCTCTGGACTGTGGCTATAGGATAGGCAAGTGGCTACTTCACCCTGTGCAGTCTTATTCTGAGTTTTACTGAAAAGGGAATTAAAAACCTGCACCAAGAGCAGAAAACAAATCTCATTCATTTCGGGAACGCAGTGGGGGGGGGGGGGGTTAGCTTCGAGATCATGGAAGATAGAGACACCGCCCTAAGTGGGCCATGCCGGAGAGCCTATGGGGAAACTGATCGCTGTGCGGCAGTGGGGTCCCCCCCGTTAATTAAAAGGGAAAGTCAAAGGGGGGCAAGGGGGCGCTGTTATCTGAGCCCAGATAGCATTCGCTGTGCAGTGGCCCTTTGTAGAGGATCAGCCTTGCGTGACGGAGGCAGTTGGGAGGAGAGGGTCCCTCTGATCCTCTGTTCAGATGGGGGGGGGGGGGGTCGAAATCTTTCAGGGGTGCGTGAAACCCGAGGAGCAGCACGTTGGAGCCAGCTGTGATTCGCGAGACACGGCGGGGCCGCGTTGCAAATTAATTCCTCACGTCGGACTCGGACTTGCAACGCAAGGCCTGCAAAAGCTCGACGACCTTCATATGACACGACCGAAGAGTTATGCCTGTGTACCAGCCGACGGCTCGACTTTGTTTATTAAGAATGTCAAAATATCCCGAAAAACAAATCTCATTCTCCCTCTCTCTCTAACTGGATGAGGTTTCCTCACAACGGCCAGACAACGTTTAATGCCGGATGCGCCGGAAGGACGACCGGCAATTTCCTTCATTCCAGAATGCATCTACTGGTCCAGGAACAGCAACGGGACTCCAGCTGGACGGAGTCGTATCTCCTGTATCGCAGCCATCGCCTCGGCGGGCCCAGAGATGGGGAGTGAGGGGGAGGGGGGAGGGGAAAGAAAGCGCAACGCTCCATGGAACCGTGCCAAAGTTCTGGGTACAGACAAAAAGTAGAAGATCCAGGCTCAGACAGCAAAAGTCCTCCCCGGTGTTTTGTTCCGATCAACTGGATTTGCCAATTAGCACAATCATTCAGGCAGAAGGTAGAACTATTTAGTGAAATCAGGACACGGCAGGACTTTTACTTTCTGACCCCTGGACTTTGGTATCAGGGAGGAGACAGTTTTCAAGAGGAAAGGAGTAGGTCTACTCGACAGTAGATTCTTAAACATTTAGAAAAAATTTAAATTGGCAATCTTTCATTTTTTTAAACGCATATTTCAAAAAAATAACACTCCAAATGAGCTTATACGAGTTATCATTTAGAGCAGGGGTGTCAAACTCCAGTCCTGGAGGGCTGCAGGGTCTGCTGGTTCTTACTGTGTTTCAGCACTACTGATTAATTTAAGTCATTGTATTGGCTAAAGAGTCCACACAATGTCTTCTCAAGGCCTTAACTGGCTGCTGACTGAAAGGAAACCCCAAATTCCTGCAGACACCGAGGCCCTCGAGGCCTGGTGTTTGACACCCTCGGCTCAGAGAAAATGGCAGAAGCGCTCCACCCCTAGAACGAAGAGGCCTCTCACCGCTACACAATCATGGAAGAGCCAGTCAGGCATAATGCTTCAGGGACATTTTGCCTCACAGAAGTATCTAATCAAAAAAGTGTGTGAGAGCAGACTGGGGGGGGGGGGTGGGGGGGTGGGACCGGCACCTTCCATGATGTGAAACACCACGTCCGTTTTGATTCATGCTCCAATTTCAAAATTGCTAACAGATTTATTTTTGTTTTGACTACAACTGCTCTGATTTGTGTTTATTTAGGCTTTTTAAACGCAGCTGCATTCCATAACAGTGAGCGGTGTGTCCTCCAGCCTCAGCACCGGCACTCTGTTTGATTTCCCAGCGTGGAGCAGACAATAACCCCGAGAACTGGACACACACACACACACACACACACACACACACAGCGTCCAGTAAACGCTGGCCTCCTTTAAACTCATGCTGTCACATTCCTTCAACAAAAATGTTGAAAAAAAAAAAAAAAACAAGATCGTGAAGAGATTGACTGGGGAGGGTTGTAGGCAAGACTGTAAAACGGTGGAAAGTTTTCTTGGAAGGTGTTTCCAAGCACACCTTCTGTTTAGGTTTATGAAAATGACATGGGGGTGGGGGGGGGGTAGCGCTGACATCGCATGTTCTGACAGGGAGACTTGCGTGGGCACATGCGCCGGCATGCACGCGAGACACTCTGGCGGGTCTGTCGACGGGCCCGGGTTGCCAGTTTCCATCCCCCCACCCCGGTTACACAAACCCCTCAAAAAAAAAAAAAAAAAAAAAAAAAAAATTCCTGCCAGTAATCAGTTCTGCAGTCTGCAGTCTTTCCAGTAATCCCAGCAGTGCGTCTGCTCTCAGATTTCCACTTAGGAAAACTCCTCTTCCAACACAGACCTGGAGCTCGATTTCACACAGCAGTCAGCCCTTCAAACAATAATCAGGCCCGAGCCAATCGACACGCACTATAATATAAACAGCTCTCTCACAATATCATTGATTGTCAACGCTGTCCTAGGGGACCTCCAGCACACATTTCTTTCCAAGCAGCATAAACATGAGCACGTTTGCATAATCTTCACTCTTTTCCATGCAGACATTTTAAATAATTTACGTAGTGTCTGTTCAACAGATGGAAATCAGCAGTTTATCCAATTCCGGCACTTTGGGAATTTATTTAATTGTTGACATGGTGTGCACTGTCCTTCTCAATTATGAAATAAAGTGTCAGCAGTATTGTAACTGATTTTTAACATAATTATGATCGAAAGCGAAAAGCTAGCATTAATGGCGCACTTGTGCAAATGATTGTAAGCACAATTATGACTGTTTATATTTTTACAATGACCGACAGCTTTAAATATCCAGTTAGCCAATTTGAATGAATCAATCGATTTTGACTGAAATGCTCAGTAAATGTTAAGTGCCGTTTCCTGAGGGGGACTAAAGTGACCTGAACACGCGGCCTTCCAGTTACAAGACCGCTTCTCTTCATACAACCCCACACCACTGCCCATATCATGCGTTCTCCACAGCACTACAACATGCCATCGATTCAGAGGAAGGGAGGGGCATCATAGTCCCACAGCTGGACCAGTTGGAAAATTCTGGGATTCTTTTACCCTTAACCGGATTCTTACTGGCTGCAATTAGGTGTATACTGGCTCAGGCACAAAGACACATTCCACGACCAAACTGTCAAATATAGGGCCAACAACTGCGAAAAGTAGCCTAAAATGAGACACTGTTCATTTTACAAATACAAATACCTCCCCTTCAGCATGTGACAATATGTTTATTACTCGATTCTTTAACTGATGCTTGCTGTTCATTGTGTCAAGTCAATTAACCCGGTAATATCCCAAAGACACAAACCCTGCGTAAAACCTTTTACCACAGAAAGCCAAGACCAAGCATTCTGCAGTCAAAAGGTTTCGAACATTACATGGTCTGAACAGAAGTCTGGACAGAGACAGTTTTCTTAAAGCCATGGTCCTGTCGAAGTTCTTTTCACACACTCAAAGCGTGGGGAGCCTTAATCTAACGCCAAACCAGACGTCAGTTTTAAAAACAACAGAGAAAAAGGTTCAGGCTGAAATGGTATGCAAGCACATTGTTTTGAGGCTTAGCTGACGTTTTCCCCAATACATTCCTCTTACTGCATCACGAGAAGCATGGCCCAAAAAATTACAGCAAAGAACATACCGTCCTACCCACAGAAGAGAGGCTGATGTGTCCCACTGTGTCACATACCAAAACAAAATATGTGGGCACATATAAAGTTAAACGGCTTCAGGCATACATTAAATGCAGAGAATTTGCAACCAAGTGCTAAACTTCATTTCAGACTACGATAATTTGTCAAATTTTTTTTGTCCCCAAAAAAGAGGGACTACATATAAAAAAAGGCTTTAATTTCTACATGGATCACCTGATATAGCCTAGATCTAAATGCCCTCAGGTTAAAGCTGACAGTCTGCTCTTTAACCTCACACTTAATGTTTTATTTCAAATCCAATGCGCTAGAGTACACAACCAAAAAGACAAAATTATATCACCGAGCCAATACTTTCACATTTAATTTCTCATACACGTCACCAAAAATTAAAAAGTGAGCAGCACTCTAAAATTACGCTGATGGCAGCATGTAAAACTGCGTCCGAGCCGGAGCTCAGGAACGTCACTAAGGCCGTACTTCGCTCTCGGACTCGGTACTGTGCGGTTCACGCGAGCGCTAATATGACACTGTGTTTTCTGTGAAAGGGCAGGAGGCGGCGAGCCCGCAGCAGCGTAAGCGGTACGACAGGGCCGAGGGAAGCGTGCGAACGCACCGCGACCGATGGGTTTCCAGTGCGCGCGTCCCCCTCTCCCTTCTCCGCCCGCTGAAGCAAACGGAGGGACTCGTACGAGGTGCAGCGCTCGACCTGACCGGCACCGCCCCGTTTGCGGGGTGCACTTTTTTTGGGCCGGGCCGGGCCGGGCTTTCTTGCTCGGCCAGACTGTTTCACTTCTTTATGGCGTGAACCCCCCCCCCCCCCCAGTCTGGTGCCAGAGATCTCCTTTCGCTCTCCCTGGAGGTTGCTATGCTGGAGGCTCGGAGAGGGTGGGCTGCTTTTCCATTACCTGCTATTGCGTTCTGGGGAGTGGAGCGCTGTAAACAGTTTTTGCTGTCATCACCCTCCCCCCTCTCACCCAGAGGACTGCAGTGGGGGGGGGGGGGTGATTGGGGGGTACGGTCCCTGATCAAAGGCCGTGCCTCCAGCCTCCACCCTTGGCAAGCAGGGCCAGGTCCAGCTGTAAAGGTTACAATCGCTCAGCACACTTCTCTCAGAGGCCTGTTCAAAGCACGTCATAAAGGACTGGCTAGCGCATGTGCCTGCCTGCCTGCCCACACACACACATTAGCACAAACACACACACACACCCACACACACACATTAGCACACAGACACACACACCCGCACACACACATTAGCACAAACACACACACACACACACACACAAACACTCACACACATACACCCGCACACACACATTAGCACAAACACACACACACACCCGCACACACACACACAAACACTCACACACATACACCCGCACACACACATTAGCACAAACACACACACACACACACTAGCACAAACACACACACACACCCTCACACACACATTAGCACACAGACACACACACACACACACACACATTAGCACAAACACACACACACACACCCGCACACACACACACACACACACAAACACTCACACACATACACCCGCACACACACATTAGCACAAACACACACACACACACACACCCACACACACACACACAAACACTCACACACATACACCCGCACACACACATTAGCACAAACACACACACACACACACATTAGCACAAGCACACACACCTGCACACACACACACACACACACACACATTAGCACAAGCACACAAACACACACACACACACACACATTAGCACAAACACACACACACACACACACACACACATTAGCACAAACACACACACACACACACACACACACACACACACCTGCACACACACATCAGCACAGACACACACACACACACACCCGCACACACAAGCAACCCGCACACACGGGGCTGAATGGAGAAGCTCAGAACTACATTATAGAACACTACTGTTACCATCTTTTATGAAAGTACTGAAGTCTAACAAACAAAACAGCCAAACAAAATAAAAAGTGAAACAAAGAGAGAGAGAGACAGAGAGAGGGCCCTCCATATCAGCACCCTGATGTAAACTCTGCCATGAATTCAAAGGTTTGGCATGCTGACTCACAACTCAAAATCCAAAACAAAAACACAAATATACACAGGAAGACACGCCTCCCCCCTTCCAGAGCAGCCATGAAGGGGCCGTAAATGGGTGGGATTCAGTGAGGGGGGTTGGGGGTGTGGTCAGAAGAGGGGCCAATTCAGCTACACTATTCTTCTCTGCGGTCACATTCCTGGGAACTAATGTTCACATCATGTTCCTCCCCCGGACGGGGTGAGCGCATACAGTGTGGGGGAATGAGGCTGGTTCTAGCTCTGCAATGTGGAAAGGGCTAGAACGAGCCAGCCTGGCCCCAGCTCTATAGGGGGAAGACCAGCCCATTCAAAATGCATGCAATTTATTAGTGAGAAAACAGCAAGAAAACAAAGGTATAAACACCCTCTGGTAGAGAGAGTAGGACTGTTTCTGGGGGGTGCCATTAACATTCTGACTAATTAGAATGGCAAACAAACAAAAAAAACAACTTTTGTAAAAACACATTCCGAGCTTCAGTCCAAATCAGCCTCTAGTGTCAAACGGCCTCTGGATACTCTGGCCCAGCAGGTGTTCCACCATCCCCAAGAGTCTGACTGGGAAATAAAACAGGCACGCTGGGGCACATCAAACAATGCTGAGGCCGAGTGAGCTACACAGTGTCACAGTAAACAATGCTGAGGCAGAATGAGCTACACTGAGCTCCAGTAAACAAGGCTGAGGCAGAGTGAGCTACACTGAGTCACAGTAAACAATGCTGAGGGCCTCTGAGCTACACTGAGCCACAGTAAACAAGACTGAGGGCCTCTGAGCTACACTGAGTCACAGTAAACAATGCTGAGGCAGGGTGAGCTACACTGAGTCACAGTAAACAATGCTGAGGCAGAGTGAGCTACACTGAGCCACAGTAAACAATGCTGAGGCAGAGTGAGCTACACTGAGCCACAGTAAACAAGGCTGAGGCAGTGAGCTACACTGAGCCACAGTAAACAAGGCTGAGGCAGAGTGAGCTATACTGAGCCACAGTAAACAATGCTGAGGGCCTCTGAGCTACACTGAGTCACAGTAAACAATGCTGAGGCAGAGTGAACTATACTGAGCCACAGTAAACAAGGCTGAGGGCCTCTGAGCTACACTGAGTCACTGTAAACAATGCTGAGGCAGAGTGTGCTATACTGAGTCACAGTAAACAATGCTGAGGCAGAGTTAGCTACACTGAGACTCAGTAAACAATGCTAAGGCAGGATGAGCTACACTGAGCCACAGTAAACCATGCTAAGGCAGGATGAGCTACACTGAGCCACAGTAAACAATGCTGAGGCAGAGTGAACTACACTGAGTCACAATAAACAATGCTGAGGCATAGTGAACTTCACTGAGTCACTTGAATTACACATCACTGTTGTGTGTTTCTGTGCGCTGTATGTGCGTGCATGCATGTGTCAAAACGGGCAGGAGAGAGGGAGCGAGAGACAGAGGGAGGGAGGGAAGGGGGGAGATAAAAGACTGAATAACTCCTGTCAGGCTAATAGAGCCTGATTGCATCCTTGACAGAGGGGGATGGGGGGGCGGAGAGTGGAGAAAAGCAGATAAAGAGAGAGCGAGAGAGCTGGCGTGTGTCAGATCTTCCCATAGGTGCAGTGCTGATGGAGTCAGTCTGGCGCGTGAAGCCAGTCAGACTCGGAAAACATGTGGCTGTGATTGAACGAGATGGGCCCACTCGCTCCGCCCCAGCAGCGCTGGCTCTGTAAACACTCCCGAGCGCGTACGCCGTCTAGCGCTCTTCTGCCCAGTGGGAACCAAGCGCGTGGATGCGTGCACACCGCCACCTACCCCCCGTCTAAACTTTCCAGTCCCTCGCAAAAACAAAAAAAACACAGGAAAACTGAAAAAAATAAAGCAATGCTGGGGACGCATCACAAATGCTTCAGATGGAAAACATTGGTGTCGTCGCCCAGAAATCCCCTGACCAGACACGCTCATACAGACGTTTGGCCATCTAGAGGAGCTTGTGAGAGCACATTGTGATGCATCTTTGGCTATGTTCAGAGCTAGAGTGACATAGCCCTGGTAAAACGCAAGGCCCAGAGAGTGTATGGAAATCCATACTTTCATCCAACCAAGACAGTAGAGTACTTGGCATTCAATCTGAATTCCAGGGGCATACAGGCTCACGCCGGAAGTTCCTCTGAAGCTCAGGCTCCATATCTATCTCAAAAGTGGTTGATGATAATGCAGTAGAAAAAACGGTCCCAAAAGGACAGGTCCATGTCTGAACCCTACCTGACCATCCATGCATTTGTAGGATATGGGAGGGTTAGCCTATGTGTTGGAGGGAGGTACAAGTATCCTCCTTCTTACTGGCTTGCCAGGTGTGTGGGGGCCAAATAACAAACATAGAAGACCACCAATGAAACAGTTGGAGTCTACTCATTGCGAGCTGAAGCAGTACAGGCAGCAGAATTTCCTGCCTGCTCGACCGCATGTGGCAAGAGAGTGTCCTACCTCATTAAGGAGCCGAAGACATCCAAGAAGAAGGAACAGCACTGGTTGCTCTCATCTGCGTCCAGATTGATGTCATTCCAACAGTGGACGGTGAAGATCAGGCAGCACAGTACCATAAAAACCTGAGAGATCAGAGGAAGGGGAGAGAGCACAGTTTTGTTAGGGGGGGGGAAGTAAAAGCAGTCTGTAGTAGGCCGTGGAACAAGAGCCACTTGTTGATTGCTGCAGACAGACAGGACTTCATCAGGACCGAGCCGAGCCCTACGGTTGCAGGTTCGAATCTCGGCAGTGCCAACAGCCAGTAATGACCAGAAGTCTACTGGGGTGAGATTCTCAGCTCTGCCAAAGACAGTGCGTGTTTAAACTGGTTTAAATGGTTGAATCCACAAGATAGCCTACCATTTACAGAAAGGCATGTACCTTTAAAACAAAATGGTAATAAATCAATGCCTGTGGTTGCTAGGCAACATAAAATAAAAAAGGATGACCTTCCCCCCTAAACACAAGGGTATCAGGAGTGGCAAGCAGTAGGAGCTGCATTTATCTTGTTTAGAACGGTAGTTTCAAAAACGAGTTTTACAGAGGTTATGGGTCAAAACGTCCAGATGTGCTCACAGCGTACAGACAAAGCACTACGCATGAAATGACTTCCCTCAAATTTCGCATTGCCCTTGCTTTCCGTTTTAAAAGGAAATAAATGTCAAATGAATATGCACGAAACATTGCAGCGTTATTACAGTACTCGGGATAATGATGTTGCATAGCTAAAAGCCTGTGAGCCAGCCATGAATTATTTACAATGCATCTGGAGCCTTTTAAAATGCCTTTTATCAATGGCAATCAATGGTCTTATCAGTCTCGACCTGCGCAAGAGGCCAGCTCTGTATGGGGGTGAAAAACTACTGCAGGAACACTGTGAGACAGAGAGAATGATGAGATGAGCCAGAAGTCTTATCGAACATTACACAACACACGCACGCACGTATAAATTTAGACACAGCCCTCCCTGAATACACATTCAGTAATGGCTATAGCTACACAGGCCATCAAGGCATTTTATTGATTCATAAAAACAAGAGTGGAGAGTCCCTGCTCCATTATGTATTTTTTTAATTTGTTCAGATGGAGGAAAGCAGAAAAGGTCACAATCAGAGAGGGGGGCACAACGCAGAAACAGGGATTTTCCTGCGCAGAGAATTCTGAGGCGGCCGACTTGACTGAATTCTGCCCGTGCTGGCATGAAAAACCATTGTAAGCGCAAGCGCTGTGCCCGGTGGATTCCTACCATGCGTAACTGCAATGGCAGCATTACTGAAGACCGCAAAGCTACAGCACGTCAAAAGACAGTACAGTCATCATCTGATCATTAATGGCCGCTAAAAAAGGATAGGCTAATACGCATTACCCCCAAGATGTGGTAAATCCGATCACATGACCGTGAATAAAGTCCCGTCCCTGTCATTCTGAGCCATGAAAAGCCCAGAGAAAGCACCCTGGACGGCCCCACGCAGGCTCCCCATGGTGATGCTTTCAATGCGCTCTATGTTAATTAGCCCACTCATTCTCTGCTTTCCATTGGTGGTTTTACAGGAAAGAACATTCGGCTGGTGTGAAATTAGACTTGCAGCATGTCTTCCAAACCAATGTGTTAAGGAGAACGTAGCCCAATTAAAAGCACATCTCAGGCTACCGGGCTGGCAAAGTCAGGGCAACTGACCAATGGGGGGGAGGGGGTTAGGCAGCAGAGCGAGAGTCCATAAGATCAGACATTCCGTCACCACTCACCAACCTGAGAGACGTCTTGACGCTTGCCCAGGACACTCAAGGAGTGCTCCCCCTCGACCCAGATCAAAAGTGAACTGCCACCCACATTTTTCACACCTGACAAGGAGGGAAAACCCCCTGACAACGGTAAACTTTTACATCAAAGACAAAACACTACCTAAACACTCTTTTGTCAGACATTATTGATAAAATCACAGCAACATATTGGTGATGTGACCTTCAAGAAAATGACACTCAACAAAATCTAACCAACAAACGCGATCAAACCAGCCAACAATTTTAAACATAAATCATCAAAAAAACAATTTTACATTTTTACATTTACATTTTTAAACTGAACTGGATAGCAACACATGTGAAAAGCCAATTTAACCCACTGATACATGATTTTCAATACGCATTTCACGAAAAACAACAAAAACAAGAAATGAAAAAGAGTCATCAGTCCTCTTCTACAATGTTGATCCTCAGAAAGCCTGTAATCCCACCAGTATGCACAGGCAAGGTCAGACACAAATTCTCCCAAACACTTACCAAGAGAGGACTACCCCGTCATTCCACACACCTACATGCTGCACTGCCTTAACCAAACAGCCAGGCCATTGTCTGTTAGTATGGAGCCGGTTGTGCAACCATTTTCTCTAACGTATGACAGGCGAGAAAGCAAACACACGCATGCACAGAACGTAGAACAACCGTACAGCAGGCAAAAAAATATACAACACACAAGTACCAAAGAAGAATATTCGAGTGAAGTGTCTGTGTGTGTGTGTGTTGGCTTCAGAAAGAAAGACAGCGAGCAGGGACTGTTGTAGGAAGTAGAGATCAGGCATCTGAAGACTCCATTGCTCAAGTTAATTCCAGGGGGTTTAGCAAAACCAACAGGACGGCACCGGTGCACATGAAACCCTGTAGGAGCCTGGTGAGGGCAGCGAACGTGATTGAAGTGAACAGTCAACGGTCTCTACGTGTAATTAAAAGGTGGAGAAGGAAGGCCGGGGTAACTCAGCTACACGCACTCTTTACAGGGCTTCTGGCACACGCCGTAACGTCCAGAGAAAAATCGAAGATTTGTGCCTCTGAACCGGAAGTCTGCGGGTTAGAATCACAGGCGGAGAACCCGTGAACAAGGCAAATGTGAACACAGCAAAAACATTCAGAGGTCGAACATCCCGCAAAATGTGAAGCGTTGGACTGAGCAATGTGAAGTCAGGTTGGGCGAGACCATCCTTGAAAGAAAGGTAGGCCAATATGTAGGCCCAGCCTACTACGTAATGTAGGCTTTTGATTTCCTCTGCCCTTTTCGGTCTTCCCCTTCCCTCCCTGTGTACATCACCAGTTGTGCACCATAGCGGTTTATACTTGATCATGGTAAACCTTGTGGGTACACAGTTAGCTCCCATTTCCCTGGTATAACATGTATCACAAATAAAGAGTATTGATTCATTTTCACTGGTGAAATTTAAATTTTTTCAATTTTATTTCAATCAAGCTTAAAAAAGATTAGATAACTTTAAAAAAGTTATTTTGAATACAGTCTACATGGTTACAATGTAATACTCTAGTGTTAGACACTTCAATAAAATGGATGACGGAGGCCATATTAAGTGAAGCTCTATCGATGCAAGACACTGATTCTAGGATACCTTTCCCCCAACACTGAAAGTTAATGCTTGCAATAATTATCCTATCCAGACTCATAGTAGAAGCAGAGCACCTAAGGACATTAAAGACCAGGTTTGGCACAGTGCTAGATGCTATCTAGACGGTAAGCAAATGACATGGCTAGACAGGCTGAATGGTCTGTTCTCCTCAACATGTGATCTGGTTCTTGGAGAACTTAGTGCAATTTAAACTGGATTACCGGATTGTGCCTCTTGGTTGCAATTACGTATGCACAGTGCGGTCCGTAAGCATTTGGACAGTGACACAATCTTTGTTGTTTTGGCTCTGTACTCCAGCAGACAGGATTTGAAATGAAACAATGGATATGAGGCTGAAGTCAGCTGACTGTCAGCTTTAATTTGAGGGTATTCACATACATATCCAGTGACTCATTTTGGAATTACAGCCATTTTTTATACAGTGTTGGAGTACAGAGCCAAAACAAGAAAAAATGTCACTGTCCGAAGACATACACACTGCACTGTACCTAAATACATACCCATAAAATATCATGTTATTCTCTGGCAAGAGACTTTAAAACTGCGTATCTGTATTTGCACTCTGCTTTCCAGAGCTTTTTACGGCATGAGTGCACTCTGTCCACATTCGCCGAAATTCCTTTCCTCTAGGGGAACCTCAATCTACTCCACCTCTCCCCTGGGTCCAGCGTGTGTGAGACTCCACGACCTCAACACGCACACCGCAGGACACGGCGCTCCGCGCGCGTTAATTATCGGACCTCAACGCGTTTCCCAGATGTGCAGCAGTCACATCTGGTGCATGTTACACATTTCACGTTTCCACTGGGGGACCTCCCGGCTGCGGGGCCAACAGACGGGCCTACACCCAGTCTGCTCTGCATCGCTGGGATAAATACTGGCTTACTGTGCTGGCTGTGTGCACAGGAGGGGGGGGGGGGGGGGGGGGGGTTCGCTTGTGTGCAGGGTGTGGGCACCTGAGGGTGAGGGAAGGTGACACAGAAAGAGCGAGTGTGGAGGGGGAGGGCAGAGGAGAGAGAGTGACAGTGTGAATTAGGGTGGTTAGAAAGAATATAAGGAGGAAATATGAAAGGACGGGACATTTTGAGGAGACATTATGTAGGCAGCTGAAGGCAGACATTATTTCCTGCAGCTGGCCTTCTTCACACACACACACAGACACACACACACACAGATATATATATACACACACACACAGATATACATACAGACGCACACACACAGACAAATGCATACAGACACACACACAAAAATAAAGACAGGAGACAGCAATGGGAGGAGTGTGCAATTGAGAAAAGAAAGGAGTAGAGTGAGACGAAAGGAAGAGAGACAGCTCGAGAGAGCAGCCCCGAAGCCAAGGCGAGCTGTCAGTTGCCTGCACTTGCTTATTACTCCCGTTGCACGCCTGTGTTTACTTTTCCAGCCGGGCGGACGGCCAGCGCGCGAGCTCTCGTGATTAGCTCTCAGTACCTGGCCGGCGGCTGACACGGCAAGGTACCGAGGCTCGGCTGTTTTCACAGGCGCTTTCAGCCAATCAGAGCCCTCGGCTCAGCCCCCGCCACTTCGCTCGGCCCAGTCTGAGGCGGTGGTGAGAGCTCCACATCTCCACGGCGACTTGCTGGCCCTGGCGCCAGCCCGCCGTAAACTAAGACTGCATTCCCGAGCCAGGGAAAAAAAACACTAAACACACACACACACACACACACACACACACATCACCAACACCTGGCTGACTCGAGCGCAGGGAGAGGGCTGGAATCCCACCCCCACATACGGTGCGCAGTCATGTGATCAGCCCACACTGTACACTGGGAGTGTGGGAACTGTAGTCCCAGGATGTAGTGTACAGAGAGCTAGCGCCCCAAGCCTTGCAGAGGGAAAAGCCCACACACTCACACTGGCATGTTAGGTGTGCTTGGCACAATTCCCAGGAAAAATTAAAATGCTGGATTTGGCCCATATTGCCTACTTCACATGGCAGAGAGATATTTTAACAAAGTTATTTTTTTTTTTAATTAAATAATGCTGCACATTACACCTTGATTCCATTTTCCCCATTATGCACTTGGGCATCAGCAAGGGGGAAAGGCTGATATAGTATTGTGATTCTTTATTTTAGGATACAGTATATAGGCCTAGTTGTGAAGAGTATCATTATTTTGCCTAAATATATACACATTTTACAATGCATGTTACTTTTGTGTTATGATTTATGTTATGTTATGCAGAGGCAAAGAACCACCCTATGCGGAGTGCATTAAAATCATATAGGCTAGCCGCACATCTGGCTATGGATTATCCTGTTAATACCATGCACACAAATAATTAAAACACGACCATTCGCTTATTTTTATTAGACACTTTGCATTCGAAATTAAAGGTTATTAGCAAGAGAGGTGCCATTTCCCTGGAAAAACAGGGTCAGGCTAATAACTGGAAAACAATAACTGTGACCTGTAAACATCGGCTCACAATACAATGGAAAGTTTACTAAATGATTTCAGCTAATTGCCCAAACCCTAACCAAACAGATACTCATTCTAGTCCATCTCCTTCTAGTCAAGTAGCAAGCTAGAGTTATGCAAGGTCTGTTGCCACTTGCGTAATTTAGTATTAAAACGGGTCAAAATAGTCTCACAGCACGTCTTCCATTTTGGATAGCTAACTAGCCATTTACTCCCAACTGCTTAAAAACCCAAAACTGTTTTCATTCAATTCAGCGCCTATTGTGATGACACTTGCTAAACTAAATATGTTACATATTTACACCAAACTGCTCAGTGTTGATGTAACCAAGATAGTTGACGTAAAACAAGTGTTGTTACATGTTACAAATACACGGTCTGAAACTACAGGCCTACACCTGCTGCTCATTCAGAACTGCTGACACTGCAGTGCTGTAATTGGATGAGCAATTGGATGAGTTCTAGACCACAGGCTTCAAATTTTTAAAAAAACCTACTTTTCAAGGTGCATCCCATCAGTACCAGGCACTTATTCACTGTTCACATTATTCACAGTACTTCAATAACACAGCAACGCAGAATTATTACAGAGACTGTGCATTTGAAAAAAAGATTGTGAGAAAATGTCTTTACTGTATTCCAATAAAGAGGGGGATGGATGGGAGCACAAACATAAGGCCACCTCGATGTCACACTCGCTCCCTCTGACGGACTCTCGCACCCCTCGTGATGGTGAAATCATGGATGGCGTAAGAGCCCCGGGTTTTTAAATTGGCGTGCAGAGAGCGGAACCCGCTGGTTGGCGGTCCATTATCCTGCTTCCGCCAACAGCGGCTCAAACTGCACGCGCAGTGGGAGGGCCCATTCCATCCCTGCAATTGTCTCTTAAAATAGTTCCTTACATATTGCTACGTGAAACGGCTCAGTCTACATTGCGCCAGGTTAAGCTGAGTGTTCCGGGATACACACGAAGCAGACAGAGCGCCGCTGCTCTAGTGAAGTAGCCGCGCGGGCCCCGTCGCATCGCCGTGTCAGACTTTGAGGGCCGCCGCCGTATTGTTCGGGCTGACAAATTAACCGCCATTATTTCTGTGAATGGACTCGTTTCACAAACAGAGGGCTGAAAGAGCTGTGGCTTGCGCGGGGCGGGAACGGCTCTGAGCCGAGGTGAATGGGGGCTCCGGCGCAGCTCGAGGGCTCCGCTGTTGGCGGTTAGCGTGGAAAGGGCCGTGTTTCTCAGACGCAACCCGCATGGCTGGCGCTGGATGCAGGCGTGTTTGCGCCATGTAAGGAGGGCTACGGCCAGTCTGCCAGCTCCCCTTCCAAAGACGTGTGTGAGGGGCCTCTGTATTAGACTAAGAAGGGGGGGGGGGGGGGGGCCTCAAATATAAGCGTTTTTCTTTCTTTAAGGGGGGGGGGGGGGGGGGGCCTCAAATATAAGCGTTTTTCTTTCTTTAAGCCCCCAGAGAGCTCTAGCCATCCAGGCGGTGAGCAGAGGCTCAGCCACGGCGTCTGCAGCCGGAGAGCAGAGAGCAGACAGAGAACCTCAGGAGCTGAAACACGATCCGCCCGCTCCACCCCCAAAAGAGTGGCCTCTGAGGCAACTCAATCCCTCCCCCCAGCTCTGTACTCCAAACACCATTCTGCAGGCCTGCTGGGGAGACGGCGGCATATGGCCCGGAAAGGTGGGGGGGGGGGAAAAAAACACAGATTCTGATTTTCTTTTCTTTTGATAATGGTGTGTGTGTGTGTGGGGGGGGGGGGAGGGGGATAAATCGCAGCGTTTACAGAGGAAATCAAATTTATTTTGCCTGTAATCGCAGCAACCACCACTCCACCCCCCCCCCCCCCCCCCCCCCCGGACACCGTCCAACCATTCCCCCCCCTCCTGCCCCCAACCCCAAAGTTTCCCTCGTTTTCCCTGCATTGCCGTTGACTTGAGGGACTGCTGGAACGCCGGCCCCCTTGCGCTGCACTTGAAAGACTCCAGAGAGCGTTCGTTTGTCAAGCGGCAGAAGGCGAAAGAGGGGGGGGGGGACGAGCCTTCAAAACAAACCCACAGGAAGTCTGCGCCTCTGGCTGTTCCAACCACGTCATGCACGCCGACCGCAATTACCTGAGCACAGGCCGGCGAGCGACTGCGAGAGGCAACCGCCAAGGCCGGTTTGAAAAACATGACTAATTCGGCACGGCTCAAACTGTGTCATCGGTCCACACTGTGACTTGGCACATTTCTCCCCCTTTTGTGCCAGTGGAGAGTAATTCTGACAAAAACAGGGAAGGGAAAAACATTTTTTAAAAATGTAAACTGTATACCACAAACTATTATCCTGCTGTTTTTTTTTTTTGGTGGGGGGACGGGACTAAAAGCACTAGCATTACATAGAAAGGTCATAAGTCTGGGGACTTCTAGTAGAGCTGTGACCAATATTCTTTTTTCCCTCTCAAAAAGTAGAAGAATGTACCGTCATAGTAACTAAACTCTCTCTCTCTTGTATGGATTTCCTCACCGGTAACAGCCATGGAACTTAGACCTCTGAAAGTGCGTACCTTACGGCTGAAACATGCACGCCTCCTCTTTCTTTTATCTCAGCGTGGAGGTCTTACGCACAAACAGCCCTGACCCTTTTACAGCAGGTGATAGTGAATCACTGCTGTCTCAGCCAAAAAAAAGTGAGATCACCCAGACAACCCATCAGAGCAGTCTGAGCGAGTGGCACGTTTGAAACGTGGTGGAACTTTTACTCTTTGAACAAACAGGCCTGATGCAGGCCTCAGACTAAGTCTTCTTGGGCCGTTTGGGCTGGTTTGCATTGACAAAACTGAAGAAGGATCTCAGCTTACCGATCACCTCACTCTCACTTTCTGAACTGCGAAGAGAACAAGCAATCGCAAAGCGCTTTTATTTGCTGTGAAAAATCATAGAAGCCACTGCTGTCCAGTCTTAACCAAACAATACTTTGCATGGGTCTCTGATGTTTGCTGCCTGTACAATGTAGCCTAATGGAGAAGCACACTTACAAGCCTGTATTTTAAACATTTCATATAAAAAGATTACTCAAATTTCTACAACCGCTTCAAGTTTTCACTGACATTCCTGCCCAAATGGACTTCAAATAAAGTGTTTTAAAACTTGTGGAAACTAAGTTGCAAACAATTTAGAAGGTTGAAAACACAACAAGTTCATTCAAAGTATCAAAAATATCTTGTCAGTTGACTGAGGTTTGAAGGACCTGCTACATTTTCCCATTCAGTGGATGATATATGGCAAAATGTACAATGACTTGCATGCTCATTAATACAAACATATTTTTTCTGTTGCTTCACTGGACTCTTTAAGGATCATAAATGCAAATACTTTAAATATAGGCTACTTCTGCGTGTTGGCACCAGATTTTCCATTTGCAAAACGTATTACTATATGCACGGCTGAATTAATAAGAAAACCACAATTTTAGGATGGGCTTACGTTACAAATGCATACCTGAGCATACATAAAATGTGCCAGCATTAAAATATAAAACTTCACACAGTTTAAAAACGTTAGAAACTACAAAGACACTTCATGCTCCATAAACCAAAAATTGGAGTTTCGCATTTAAAAAAATGCTTTGAACTACAACAACGGGTGACACATTTACTGCTTTTAAAACTCCACTTGCGGTGTTTCAGAGGCTTCTGGGATCACAGTCACAGTGTCTCGGTATTGATTGATAATAAATTACAAAGACGCTTCAGTTCCTTCGAAGAAACCAAAACGTGGCAAAACAGGGAGCGTCACTAAAAATAACTAAGCTTTTTTCCCTCATTTACAGCGGCTCGCCAGAATATTTGGAAATTTTAAGTTTCAATCAACCAATATTATTAGTTTCGAGCAAAATGTTGCACTAACATAAAAAAAAATAACGTCGGGCAATGAAAACATAAAAAATTCGTTACCTTTAGCTTAGAGTGATAATCAGCATTTATTCACTAGAAGGCTCTAAAGAAATGCAAACCAATTAAATAGAACCACGCATTAAATTAACTAGTCGTACTTGTATCGTTTAACTGGCTACATGGATAAAGCACTGCCTTAAACCTTAAGCTTGTCACATCATACGGCTTGCAAGCACATTGATATTAGGAGCCTGTAAATTAACTAGTTTTGCCGCGACTATTTTGCTCGTACAAACTTCGCCTACCTCTGGCTCCAGCTTCTAGCGAACGTCGACTTATTACTGCTACCAGCACATTATGCAACGTCACAATTTTTCCGCAAACAAGACAAAGGTAAATGTAAAATTAAAATAAAGAGGATACATTAACTCCAGCCTTGGGTCACTTAAATTCTGACTTTGTTCCAGATCAACGACAGACGGCTAACTTCGGCTATTCAACTAAGTTAGCTGGTAGTTAGCGTAACGCCAACTACCCAATTATTCACCCGCAATTCGATTCTCATAAAAAGACATACCCAGTACCTCAAAAATACACAAAAGAATACAAACAAGAAGTCATTAAAATGTAAACGCAACATTTGGTCAACTTTTTGTTAGCCCACACAAACTTTCCCCCTCAACCGGAAAGAAAATACGTAAGTTAAAGATCCGGAATTCCCACTCACCTTTCTAGTGCAATAGCCTATTCGTTTTTAAATCCGTTCTCCAAACTTAGCTGTCTTACAAGCCAAATATTTGTATTGTTGCAACTTGGAAATGTACATACAACTGTAGCAACGACAGATAATTCCCATGGAAAATGTTGTATGGGGGAGCTTAAAGAAGTGCTGTGTTCCACCGTATCTTGCTTTCTTTCTCTCACTTTCGTGGCTGTGCCTCTTGCAGGGGGAACATTCCAACCAAACGCATAAACGTGATCAACTGTGTCCCGACCCCTCCAATCAGTGCAGTCCTAGCGCCCCGGACTCTTACCGAGCAGATAGCGCGAGATAGGAGCCAAGGGGATGGGAGGGAATTGTCGCTACAGCCACGATACGCCACCTACTGACCCATAGGCTATAAAATGACCACGGGGGTGCTTGGTGGGGTATTTAAAGAAGGGAGATTGATGAGGTAGCTGGCTAATTAAAAAATATATATTGTGCAACAACCTGGACTTTCAGGTTTCACGATGCAAATTTCACATTCAGTTATTTCCATGGAAACACATCTAGTCATGCCTTAAACTCAGCCTACCACATAGCAGATAAATTTCAATTTATCATGGCAATGTACTGTAGATTTAACAGCTCCCCCGTCAATGAAACCAGACAGCCTACGTTCTCCGTTAAAAAAAGTGATGCCACCGATTTAAATACTGAATGCACTTGGATCTGTGAAAACAGCTTGGCCTACATTAAACGCCAGCTGGTCTTATTTTCCGAGTCACTTTTAACGTTGTTTTCCTAAACCTATTTTTTTCCACAGAAAGTGGTAAATGTAGGAAGAAACGAAAGAGATCGTGTCACGATAGGTTCACATAAAGATCTCTCCCCCCCCCCACAATTTCTTTTTTTGAAGACACCAGTTACAGTCACGTTACAGCTTATGACAAATATTCACTGCCATACTGTATGCGCTTATTTTAGTAATTCACATCGTTATATAGATCCAGATAGCACCAGAGATAATTCTTCGACATTGTTAGAGTTATGTGACAGGTATTACCAGGTTGAGAGTCAGCTGCCCTTCGAACTGTGCTACACAGCCTCCCATGCTTTTTCGGATTTTCATTGATTTTCATAGACTGCCCCATAGCAACCTGCTGAATTCTAATTCTCAGTCTCCCTCTAGTGGTGCAACACTATAAATAACATAAATATAATATATAAATATAAATATGACTAAAATATAACAATTTGAAGTCAATTTGAAACCACTATGAAGGCATTTAATATAGCGCTGGGCCACCACAAGCTGGCAGCACAACTTCAATCCGCCATAGTATAGAATATGCCTGTGTCTGGAATTCTACATAAAGGATGGGGCACCATACTTCCACAGGAAATATTAGTTGTCCATGCCAGTGGAAAACACAGTCAGCCCAGAATTCTCCATAAATACTCAATTAAGTCCAGGTCTGGTGAATGGGAAGGGCATAGCTTATCGATAACATTGTTATCATGCTGATCAAACCATTGGGTGACTGCACATTCTTTGTAGGTTCGGGCATTCTCATCCTGGAAGCTACCCATCCCATTTGAAATTAAATGGTGCAACATGGGATGGGATTAAAGTAATACTCAGAATAATTGAATAGTAATTATCATTGACATTGTCTTTTAAGGGGATGTGCATACTCAAATCATGCTCTGATTGTTTTTACTTTTGACAATAAATAATAATAATAATGATAATAATAATAATAATAATAATAATAATAATAATAGGTGGCACGATGCAGTGGGTAGCACTGTTTCCTCCGAGCAAGAAGGTGTTTAGTGCAAATCCCCTGGGGCCTTTATGTTCTCCCTGTGTCTGCATGGACTGTTTGCTTGTCTGTGTTTTCATGTGCCTATGTTTAGTTTGTTATTATTGATGTATTTTGTGATTTTAGCATGCTTTTATCTCCTAGCCCACCTCCCCTTCCCTTAAGTGGCTTTTGTCGCTTGTCAGGCCACCACTGTAAATAAGAATTTGTTTTTAATGACTTTCCTGGTGAAATAAAGGTGAAATAAAAAAATGGATTTCCTCTAGGTCACTCTGGTATCCTCCCACAGTCCAAAAACATGCAGGTTAGATTAATTGGAAAGTCTAAATTGCCTCTGGGTATGAGTGTGGGAGTGAATAGTGTGTGCAGTGTGGTGAACTGTCCAGGTTGTATTCCTGCCTCTCGCCCAATGCATGCTGGGATAGACTCCAGCCTCCCAGACCAGGAATAAGCAGGCACAGATAATGGATGGATGGATAATGATAATAATAATAATAATAATAATAATAATAACAATCATAATCATAATCATAAAAATATTAATACATAATAAATAATAATAATAAGTCCTTCCTGAAGATGCAGAGACAAAGAATGGCAGCTATCTATCCAGTTTATCTCATATTTTCTGACCCGAACAGCTGGTCCATGCTCAGTTCATGTAACCCAAATCCTACCCAATATTGATCTATTAAAAGGCTGATCCTGAGTCAGTGGCCAGGAGCTGTAATTATGTGACCCCGTAGCAGAAATGTCAGAGTACACTGACGTATTGCAATTCTTAATAAATGTCAGAGAACAACACTCCACAGCAGACCCCAGGGAATAGCTCCATTTTTATGACACAAACTGTTTGATCATGAGGCCGCATTTCTTTCGACACTAAACCTGTTTGACAGAGGCAATCTGTAGGTGAAAGAATACCATTTTTCTGGTGGGGGAGGCGGGGGTTGGGTAGGTGGGGGGGGGGGGGGGGGGGGGGGTAGTGCTGGAGAAAGTTGCCAAATCACTGGAAACAAGAAAAGACACTGCCAAATCGGGAGCATAATTCTCAGATCGTATGACAATGGGCGAGTGTGGAGACGCTGAGGGAGAGAGAGAGTTACGTAAGACGGCTTTACGCTGGTGCCGCGGGGTGTAATCCAGATAAGCTACCCATATGTGTACCTGGGATTATGGGATTTGTAATCAGTGCTGTGTGATGATAGAAATGTAAAGGGTCTGATGAATGCCTATCATCCCACATTCAGAAGGGAAAAATGTAAATGCAAGGCCAAAGCCTTCAGTGTCATTAATAACCTGGATTGCCCTGGTGTGACCTGTGATTACATGCGGTTGGTTCATATAAGGAACGAATGACTTCTTGCAGTTCTCCTCGAGTGCACGCACGCACGCACGCACACGGTCTTGTTGGCTACCGCTCCCACACCCTTTGGCTGTGTCACACCTGCTACCCTGTTAAAACATGCAAATCTTTTTTTTTCTCTCCCCCTCTTGCCTTTGTTTATGCAGAAAACACAGTGGAAGAAACCTGCTTTATGTTTTGATTAGACTTGCATTAGTAAGATCACACTTTTTTTGCCAGCAGTCTAAATTGTTATTCAGTACACCTATGATTGCTTGGCTTCCAATATTCTGATAGATAAGTCAATCGATAAGCATAAAAAACGGTTTAATATGCATAAGAATATTGGATGGTGGAGAACATAGGGAATGAGACAGCTTTAGACATTAATATATTTTGCCAGAAGTCTAAATTGTTATTCAGTACACCTATTATTGTTTGGTTTCCAATATTCCAATAGAGAAGTCAATCGATAAGCATAAAAAAGATTTAATATGCATACGGATATTGAATGGTGGAGAACAGAGTGAATGACATAGCTTTAGATATGCATATATACTGTCCTGCATATGAATTCAATTCTTTCTTCTTGTTCTTCATCTTAGTAGGAAAAATAGCACTAGGTGTTGTAAAAGTAGAATTAGTAAAAAAATGTGAACAAGTAAAGAAATTTCCAACTTCACCCCAGAAACAAAGCTGACAAGGCTCTTGTGTGGCTCACTTCATTTAAAGTGGTATTTATTCACATTGATGAACTCTTAATATACGGGAGAAAATACAACGTAATAAGGGAGAAAATACAATAAGTTCTTTCATAATTCTTTTTTGTACAGTAGTAATATGTTTCTTTTAGGATCAGCTGAACAGCCAAAAGAGAAAAAAGAAAAAGAAAAGAGAAAGAGCAGAGCACTACATCATTGCCATGTGTTAACTGGCTGAAGGATATGTCCTTACAGTGGCGGAAGGATATAGGAACAAAAAAAAAAAAAACACAAAACAAAGTGAAGAACAAGCACTTTCAGGGCAGCGTTTCGTGTTTACTTCTGAGCTAGTCTACCACTCTAACACACATTCCAGTTGCATTTGTTCAAGTCTTCCCTTCTCTGCTCCTCTTCTTGCGCTTCTGTTCAACTTGTCTGCTTCGATGCGGTTACTCTGTCCATCTGCCACCTTCGCGGGCTCACTCCTGCACGTTAAGGATCTGAGCCGAGAGGCCGTGATGCCACTTTCTCAACTTGGTGAATCGCGGGCCCCGGAGTTCCGTTTCAAACTTTTCCCTAAGATGTGAAGAAAGAGGGGGGAAAAAATCAAGGGGCAAGAGATGGGTTAGAGATTGTGGACTCCTTGGCTGGGGTCTTCATTAACGGTGGCTAATAGCCTTAACAGTGACATTTTGCATTTGATTAAGTTACTGTTATAGTAACTACACCATGTGTAACAATGTTGTAATTACTTTAGGAACAAGCACTCTCCCACTGCCACAAACACTGACACTGACACTGCAGATGGCCTACCTTGATTTCCTCAGGGCCTCTTCATCTGGGTCTTGCACTAAGAGAGGGAGAGAGAGCGAAAGAGAATGAAAAGGAGAAAGAGAATGAGTACATGTTTCTGCATCCCACATCATTTATTGTTTTTTTAAAACGGGATGGGTAAGGAAACGTAAAAGGCCATTAAGACAGAAGAGAAGAGGTTTGGAGTCACGGCTGCTGCAGCTTGCTTGCGAATTACTGTACAAGCATATGATTTCAGAAGTCTCCAGCAGTCGCAACGAGGCCTTGAGATCACTGTGACTGGTGTCCTTGCAAGGCGGTGTCACACAGGGAGTGTGAATTTCAGTTAGGCAGGAAATCTTCTTTTTCATTTCTGTCTTCTGTCTCATTTCTCAGCGGTAGAGAGAGATGTAGAGGGAGAGGTAGAGGGAAAGAGGCAGAGGGAGAGAGAGGCAGAGAGAGAGAGGTAGAGGGAGAGAGGTAGTGGGAGAGAGAGAGAGAGGTAGTGGGAGAGAGGCAGAGGGAGAAAGGTAGAGTGAGAGAGGTAGAGGGAGAAAGGTGGAGTGAGAGAGGTAGAGGGTGAAAGGTAGAGGGAGAGAGGTAGTGGGAGAGAGAGAGAGAGGTAGTGGGAGAGAGGCAGAGGGAGAAAGGTAGAGTGAGAGAGGTAGAGGGAGAAAGGTGGAGTGAGAGAGGTAGAGGGAGAAAGGTGGAGTGAGAGAGGTAGAGGGTGAAAGGTAGAGGGAGACAGGTAGTGGGAGAGAGAGAGAGAGAGAGAAAGGTAGAGTGAGAGGTAGAGGGTGAAAGGTGGAGTGAGAGAGGTAGAGGGTGAAAGGTGGAGTGAGAGAGGCAGAGGGAGAGAGAGGTAGAGGGAGAGAGGCAGAAGGAGAGAGGCAGGGAGAGGTAGAGGGTGAAAGGTAGAGTGAGAGGTAGAGGGAGAAAGGTAGAGGGAGAGAGGCAGAGGGAGAGAGAGGCAGAAGGAGAGAAAGGTAGAGGGAGAGAGAGGCAGAGGGAGAGAGGTAGAGGGAGAGAGAGAGAGAGGTAGTGGGAGAGAGGCAGAGAGAGAAAGGTAGAGTGAGAGGTAGAGGGAGAAAGGTGGAGCGAGAGAGGCAGAGGGAGAGAGAGGCAGAGAGAGAGAGGGAGAGGGAGAGAGAGAGAGGTAGTGGGAGAGAGGCAGAGGGAGAAAGGTAGAGTGAGAGGTAGAGGGAGAAAGGTAGTGGGAGAGAGGCAGACAGAGAAAGGTAGAGTGAGAGGTAGAGGGAGAAAGGTGGAGTGAGAGAGGTAGAGGGAGAGAGGCAGAGGGAGAGAGAGGCAGAGGGAGAGAGGCAGAAGGAGAGAGGCAGGGAGGGAGGCTTGACTCACTGTACTCGGTGCCTGTAATGTGGGCCAGCATGCGGAAGGACTTTGACTGCAGGTTGGCGGCACGGCGGGCCCATTCGGCCAGGTCCGGGTCCTTCTCCTGGTTCTTGATCACAGCCTGGTACACCGGGGAGGCACTGTCTACCAGACGGTCTTTAACAGGGAGCGTACTGCAACCACAGCGAGAGCCAACGTTAGGCGAGCGACCTTTAAGCCCAAAACTAGCCCCCATGGATCCCTGAAATAATCTTTACCACGGAGTATATCACAAACATAGAAAGAGCTGAGTTAATGTCAGGTACATGAACTTTAACCCTGCCATCTTCCCCTATGAGAAAAAACCCACCCCACACTCCACTCCGACACAGTCTTTAACAGGACAGGGAGCATACTACAAACTCACAGAGAACCACACAGCAGTATCACAGTATCACTGACTTTTAATCTGACCCCCTGCACCTGTTGCCCCATGCAAACCCTGACAACCCTCCAGCAGCCCCCACCCCCCACCCCACTTCAACCCAGGAAGCTGTATTGCAGATAGTCTTCCCTGCTGTCTTCCCAAACCTGTGTGCAGTGCAGCCTACCACACTTTGAAGTGCAACTTAATGACTCAAAAGAGCCTGTGAGAAGGAGCAAGCTGTGGTTTTTTGAATGATCCTACAGTCCTGATAGTGTCTAAGAAACACTGCGTAAATGTCACTAAACCCACTCACTCTCGAGCCTGCAGTCGTGTGGTTTTCCTTGTGAATGAAAGCGACTGCTTTACAGAACACTTTGTCAGCAGTTTTTCTGCACTGTCTGACGCAACAGTATTTATTTTATTTGTTTTTTTCCACCCCGTGTAGGCATGTCTTTAGCAGGAGGGCAAAATAGGAACGTTTTCAGAACATTCATGCTTCAGTTAATCATGAAATTTGCAATGCCAAGCAATGCTGCAGAAGTCTGTTAAACAGTTTTTTGTGTCTTCATGAAATGGCTGTTCCTAATGACTAAGTTAAATACTGTGTGCTACACTATCTTGCTTTTGGAATGTCAGCCGCTACTTCTTCCAGTGTTTCCTAATGTTCACAGACTGTAGAAGTCAATGAAAACTGCGTGAACTCAAACTCTGTGGGCCATTGTAAAAACCCTTGTGTCACATCAGCCCAAACTTTAAAATCTGTTTCTTCTTCTTGGGTATCCAGGCAACTAAGTAGTAAATTGTAACTTATATGCGCACTTGCTGTTGGGAAATATTCTCTTTTGAGACTACAATCCATCAAATGTGCATGAACGTTCATGACTATTGAGTTTGAAATCATCTGCCATGTGATACTTAAGGGGACCCTTGACTAACGGACTAACTAACTTGCCACAAACCGAGGTGCCTGAACAATAGAATGAATGTCATGCTCAGAGCTCCACCTTGAATCCAATCTGAAGGAAGTGCTCTACTGAGAATCTGACCTGACGCCCAGATTCTGGCCTAAAGCCATTGAAGAGAGCAGCCTGTGCAGGTGGCAGACCTTGCAGGTTATTAATGGAGTCGCAGCTGAGCAGAATGTGAATGGAATGAAAGCAGTGGGTTCTTATGACAATAAAAACCATGGATAACAGCCTGGATCCTCTTCTGACAGCTAGGCTGCTCTGTTCTTCAGTTGAGTTCCTCTGTTAAAAGCCACGTGTCAATAGAACTGTGTATGTATGCATGTATGTGCATGTCTGTGTGAGTGCAATACCACTATTGGTATTGATTGCAGTGACCCTTCACCCCTGTAAACGCTGTAAAAGCACTCGTCTATTATGATGTCATCACTGCGCTAGTATGCATCACTGTGCCGGGGATTGTTTTACTCATCCACGAGGGAGAATGAAATGTGTCAGCAGAAGGATTGAGAAGAATAGTGAGGAGAGATGGAGAGGAAGAGATGGAATGATAGATAGAGAGAGAAGCAAAAAGGGAAAGATTACAGTTAGGATAAAGAGACAGTTAAAAATGGAAGAAGATAGGAAGACAGCGTTAGAGAGATAGAGACAGAGACAGACTCGACACCAGTGTGAGATGACCGTCAGTCTACTTACGCCAGGGGAGAACCAGTTTGACCTTCCTCACTGAGTGACCAGGGCGGGGAATGGGTGGGGCCAAACCACAGAGGGGGTGGATGGGGTAAGGGGTACGAGCAGAGGGGAGAAGAAGTGAGATGGAGGGCGTGGTGTGGATGTTGGTTGGTTTGGTGAAGGAGTAGCAGAAGGGTTGGGGGTTTTGGGGAGAAAAGGAGAAGTAGACATGAGCTTGTCAATGGAATATGTCCGTTCAAGTGACATTCCTGATTAAGACATGGGATACGCATATGGATATATACACCATTCATGCAAATTTACATACATGCACACATATTGCACAGATATACGGACATGTATGTCTTTGCAGGCATAAAGACAGTCAAAAACATGTAGACAGCAGATACATAATTCAATGGAAGTAAGGTCCCTGGTTCTTACTAAAATGAAACATGGATTAATAGCAACAAAAAAAAAAAACATGCTACACATTTTCTAAAGTTGTCCATGTGTTAATTTATTTCTGTGTATTTTCAAATGGAAATATATTTGTGAAAGGAGCTTTAACTGTGAGTTAAACTATGGGTCCAGTGAAAGCAATGGGCTAATGAGATAATGACAGATATATTTATTTAATCCAGTCACAATTTTGTGAATCAGGATGATGTCATGGCTGGTTGGTGTAGAATCAACAATGGTTTAATGAGTGAATGAGTGAGTGAGTCAGTGGGTACTTCTGTGTTATGATCACACAGATAGTTGCTTATCATTGACCCTACATGAGGTGACCAAGTGTACTAGGTGTCCCCTGTGTGTTCGTAGGCTGTCAGTGTCAAGAGAAGGCCGCATCCGTCTTGGTCTCTAAAACCAACCAATCACTATACCTCCCCTTACACCTCTCAGTGGATCTCAGAGCTCTGCCATGCCCTATGGACAATTGCTGAAGATTTTAACAGATGGCACTCCTCACAAATCACACATCATGCCTGCTTAGGAATAGCCTTAGCTTGAATGTTATATGCATATCTATTACAGATAAAATAAACAGGTTGTATCTGTGAAATTTTAAGAAACCAATAGCATGCAAACATTTTTTCCTCCAAGAAGGGGAGAAGCCAATCCCAGTTCCAGCCAAGAGCTGGTCATTGGCAGAGAACAGGAAGTTCATGCAGGCCAAGGGGGAAAAGGGGCGTGTCTTACCCAGACATTTCATTGCCTCTGGCCTGGGCCTGGCCAGCTATGGCGTCCATGATGGCGTCCTGGGAGTACATGCTAATAGGGGTGTTGTACTGGGCGTGGATTATAGTGGCCTTGCCACCCGGGCCCTTAACCTCAATTGGCTTGTGAGTGGAGAGGGCGGAGTCCTTCAGCACACTGGCGTTGAAGTTGGGAACATACTCAGTGCTGCGAAGAGGAGGTGATCACAAGGTGGCAGTGATGAGCATACGAGAGAGAGGAGAAGGTAGAGGGAGAGAGAAAGACAAAGGGATAGGATAGCAAAAGAGAAGAAGTGAGAGATAGAGATGGAGACAGAAAAATGAGCAGGAGATGAAGATAAAGAAAAGAATAAAAAAGTAAAAGATAAAGCAGAAGATAAGACGAAAAGGAAGGGATAGAATGAGAGAGGAGAACATTGTGAGAGGTTAGTTAGGCTGTGCAGGTGCAAGGTACAGCAGGAAAGGACAGCGCACATAACAAGTCTTGAAATAAGATGTAGGCACTGGTTAAGCCTTAGTACAATTTAAGACTTGACTTTAAGTATAAGCAGTATCTTCCTACCAAACTTGGCTACACTTCCATATTGTACAAATCATCCTAGTTTCTTAGTGTAACAAAGCACACTCACCTAAATGGAAAATAAATTATGAAATCCAAAATATGGGGCATACATCTTAAAGGGCATCACACTTAGGATGGTCAAATAAGTTAACATAGCATTAAACACTGAAAACGTCAACGGACACAATCACACAAACCAAAAAAAGCTTTGAGCAGAAAAACAAGCAGCTCACATCTACTGTGCCTTTGGCAAACTAACTGTAACACATGCTTATGAGGGTAGCACAGGAAATAAGGCTCTCTAAGCCATACAGGGAATTAGACTCACACGAGAGTAAAATCTTTCAGTTCATTGGCCAATCATGCCACCACACAGCCGACAGCATGCACAGCACGATCTCCACGCTATCACCAGAGAAAACCGTATGCACCACTCTTGGCATTCCTGTGGTCACATGCCACACACAGCAGTAGCTCTTGCAGTGACATCGTGCAAAAACACAACATCATAGATGTCAGCGCGTGTCACAGCAACAAAGATATTGGAGGGAATCAAAGGATCGGCCTCAAAATGATATCAAGGATATCAGAGGATAACATCAAAGATGGCCCTCAAAATCAAATAATTGTTGATGTTTCTGAACATAAAAAGCATGACACCAAAGTCATTGGAGAGTGACGTCAAAGATGTCTCAGGAAATAGCATTCCCAGAAGTGCACTCTCTCTTATGTGGAAAAGGTCACATGGTCACATGGGTTTTCCACATGGGCATGCAGCAGGCAGTGCGGTCTCAGTTCACTGGCTGGCTGAGTTTTATTGCATTTTTTTGTCAAAAAAGCAAGCCGAACGAGTTTGAAAATGAATCTGAAAGCACATGTTCATGATCAAGCACCATGCTCCACGCCACACGGTCCTAAGCACAGAGAACTCAGGAGATAATACTAACGTGGCAGCAGTGTTGGCAATGATCTGTAACAGCAACATTTAAAGAAGGAGAGAGAAAGAGAGAAAAAGAGAAAGAGAGAGAGAAAGAGAAAGAGAAATTAAAAAGAGTTTATCTTATTGTCACGTTCACTTCATGGAGTGGGAGTTTTGTTCACAAAGTTCAGGAAACATGAAGACAGAAGACAGAAGAGGGGAAGAAGTGTGGTGATGCTGAAGATTGCCTGTAGATTAAGGTCTGATGTATAACAGAGCACAACAGCCATCATTGGGCAACTCTTTCAGTTAACTTCACACACTGGTAAATGGTAAATGGACTGCATTTATATAGCGCTTTTATCCAAAGCACTTTACAATTGATGACTCTCATTTGCCAGAGCAGTTAGGGGTTAGGTGTCTTGCTCAAAGACACTTCGACACACCCAGGGTGGGGTTTGAACCGGCAACCTTCCAACTGCCCGACAATCGATCTTACCTCCTGAGCTATGTCGCCCCTAAACTACACACATTGATGCAGTCATCCATGTGATGGCTCAAGACCACATACACAAAAACATTGGAATTTTGACCATGACTACAAGTATTTGGGCAGGTCCCTTGGCAAAATTATGGAAGCAATTAACCTCTTAAGGAACAAGCCAAATTTTGCCAATCCTTGCCCATTTAGGGGGTACCCTATTTAAAGCTTTATAACTCCAGACGTGAACACCACAGAGACTTGAAAAATGGCTTAAATGAAGCAAGACATTTGTACAATTTACAATACTAACACAGATTAGTTTATATTCATAATTTTGGAAGAAATAAAGTGCCACAAATGCAATTGTTTTGACAAAAAATCCAAAATAAATTTGCACTTTTTAAGTTTGCAATGAAATACTGCGAGATTGAATATATGCAGGAGGTTAAACTATACATGTGCTAGGTCAAAAACGTCTTGACCACAAGTTCATAAAATCTAAGGGTGGATATGTAGAACTACTATAGATGTATGAAGCAAAAACTAAGCAGTGTACCCAGCATCTCCAAATCTATCCAAAATGTCTAAATTATGCATTGCTGTAAATCATAACATATCCATGTATTTCACTACAAATCAACTGTTTTGACTCAAGAAAATCACTGTTGCATAATTTTCAAATGGGAATTACAAGCTTTCAGTCAGTACAGTGGTCTAAAATAGCTAGGTGTCCAGAAACATATCCAAAATCTCTCCAAAATTGAATAAAATGCTTTTTGTCCATTATAAAGCATATAAATGAGCCCCTTATGAGGGTTTAAGATGAAACATTGCTATCAGATTAAAAAAATAATGCAAAAACATTGTCACACAATGCGGTACAGTACCTAAATGTGTAATAATTAACTCGTGTGTATTTCTATACTCTGTACTCCCGTATGTTTTCTTGTATGGGGATGAGACAACATGAAAACAATTTTCACCCGTCCACCACGTTTTGGCAATGTTCCAGCTATGACGTCATCACTGTTGCATGCTTCACAAAAACTATTACACTTCCGTCTAACGCTTACATTACAGTGTAAAATATTTACATTATATAACACCACTAACCTATTTAAAGATACTCAATTTCAAAAATAACGTATATAACCGAAATATTTTGAACGGTAATACTTACATAGCAATGATGAAATCTCCTCTATGTTCAGTAGATAGAGACAGAGACGGTATCAATGATATTGTTCTATTCGCTTCTGTTTTGCTCCAGAAAACGATGTCAGCTAGGTCTATCAGCAAACATATGGTTTAGCTATGTTCAGAAGTCCTCAATAATAATAGTATTTTCCAAGAAATTACGAAATATCCTTGAACACGTTTCGTTAGGTGCATCGTATTTGTCTGCTAACAGAGTGATTGCGTAAGTGAATGCTATGGTAAGAATATTTTCTGTTACGCTGACCTATAAAACGCTATTCCAAAAGCAGAATTAGACATGTTATACATCGTTAGAAAGCTTATACTCTCGCCTACCGAATAAATGAATTGTAAATCAAGTCAGACTGTACTAAAAAGGACGACGACGCCGTAAACAACAGGTGTGGTGTTACGCACAGCTATTTTGGAAGATACCCAGGCGTCACAGGTGCGCCTATATTTCCCAAACGGATTGTCCAAGACAATATATGACCACGCAGTCTCAAAAGGGACATCTCTACACGTAAAACCAACAGTAAGGTTTTATATTTATTCAATATTTAGTCCCAGATATTGACTGTAGAATGACATGGTATCATTTTTAAAAACTTTTTCTCGTTTATTTCGTTATTCAGTGAGCAGCGTTTTCACTGCTGTATAGGCATATCTTAGTGCTATTGTCGGGTTTATCTTGCTGCTATGACGGAATACGATTTTTTAGTGGTGAAAGAATATTTTTATTAATGCCAGGATAGACAATATTGTCCATTATGTCAAGGGTGGGGGGTGTTTTTTAGATGAGACTGCAGGGAGGGGGTGCGTGTTAAATGAACGACCGGAGCGACAATGGTGGGGCTGCGAAACTCCGTTTTCGGCATAGTTGTCATGTATCGTCTACTAATGAAACTGAAACAACGCGTTTCTGTTTTCATCTCACACGTTGGTTGCAGTAGCACCGAATGTTTGACTTTAGTAATCTAGGCACGCGGGCGTGCCCACCACTAGGGGCAATGCGCTAAGAGGTTAAGGAAGTAATCTTCTGAAAAGAGAAAGCTTTATGCAGGGAGGGTATATGGAGGAGGTGCTGTTCTTCCCCATTGCCTCTATAATAAGACAGGAATGTGGAAGCAGGTCATCATCATAGCTTTGCTCCCTTGCCTGGACCTCTGAGACAGGGAAACACCAAGCTCTGTGACTGCCGATCATGTCAAATCCCTGCAAAAAAAATGTCAACCCCCCATGATTCACAGGACTCTGCTGATAGGGTTCTCACCTAAATTGAAGCTTCCCAGAGAACATTCTGTGGTGAAAAGTTGGTGAAACCGTGTCTAGGCATTCAGGGAAAAACCCAGCTATGTTTGATTGAAAAGTGAAAGTTTTATAGTCGACTAGAACATAGCCAGGCTATATCCTGGTAAAACCTGAGCTATATTGGGGTTAATCTAGTCTGTTTATGTCAAAACATCTCTCAACCAAGATTTCCACCCCTCTAGATGTCTAGATTCTGGCTTTTTTTCCACTGGTTTGGCAGTGCATAACTCAAACCCTACACTGAATACACAGGCTCCCTGTAAAGTTACCCATCGCACTTTAAAATCTTGATCCTGGCTATGAAACCATTAAATGCTCTGGCTCCACTTCAGTGACCTTCTCCATTCCAAGGAATCCAGGCCAAAAGCTTATTTCAGAATCTGAAAAACATTCCTCTGGGGATCGAGCCTTCCATTTGTCAGTTCCTAAGCTCTGAACACAACACATCCACCAGAAAATCTCTGATCAAACTTTCCCTGTTCTGTATTCTTACTTACTGTGCTGCTTTTTGCACACTGGATTGTTGGCAATTTGGTGGACTTGGACTGATCCTGTACACCGTAAACCACCCTTGGTAACTGGATAGTGCTATAGTTTTATTTATATAGAGCATTTTAGGCATTACTAAAATGTATATGCTGAGGAAATGCTCTACAAGTATACAGCAGCAAAGAATGCCCCCTGGGATCTGTGATTGAAACCTCTGCTTAAAACTACATGGTGTTGTCACACGCAGCGAGACTCTACCTTTAGCCAATAAAAATAACACTGTGTACTGTACAAGAGGAGTGAAAGGGGGAACTACTGTACTGCATCTAGGGAGGTGAGAGCATACGCAGGGGGTGTGGGCAGGGGAGTGGGTAGGGGAGTGGGTAGGGGTTGGTTTAGGATACACAGGAACTTGAGCCCTGACATTGCGGAGCCCTAAAAAGGAGCGCGAGGAGCAGGTGCGCTCCTGTTTTGACGCAGCCAGAGGGAAACTCTACCACCCAGCGCTGAGGACATGCTGTGCATTGAGGAACCTCGCTGTTGCTTAGCAGCGAGGCATGAGGTCACCTGGACAGCTTACAAGTCCACAGAATCTGCAATCCTGTCTTTATTTTAGGTCGCTCCGGTTACTGCAGCGCCTCTTGCCTTCAGACTGGAGGTAGGGGGACTAATTAGACCCGTTGCAAGTGGGCTTTTCATGGGCGGTAATTGGATCTCGATTCAGCATTCTCGGTTTAAACATTATATGGCAAATTTGAGTTCCAAATTAAGATGAAACCTGATTTTTGACTGAATGAAGAACGTGCTTTTCTAAAACCCAAAAATAAGGTATGGAATGCTACGCGACAGTGAAATAGTATCCTTCGAACAAGATGTTGTCAGGGAGACCTTTCATGTCGCCTTCTCGAGAGGAATCGGTTTCACCAAATCGGACACAGCGATAGGATGGCTGACATGTCCAAGGGGCTGTGGCAGTGAGGAATTATAAGGGCTGGTTAATATTACCCAGAGCACAGCAGCTCACCTAAAGCACATTTCTTTGCTTGTACCAGAGCCGGCTACTGGCATAAACACTCACACATTTTTATTGTACTTTATTGTTATTTATGTCTCTGCAGTGTCTGTGGTTTCCCGGTCCACGATTGGTTCCCCCAATGATCCCCCGCCCTCAGTCCGCAATCAGTTCGTCCTCAAACATTCTTATTTAGGGCCAGCAAAATCCTAGAGCTGGCCATGGCTCCCAAGTGACTGAATCACCATGATGAAATTGCTGTGAAGTGGGAACCAATGAGTTTGGGCATGTAGGTCAAAGAGCGAATGTGCTGACGTTCTCATCGCCTTCCTGCTAAAGACGCGACTGCACCACTCCAGCTGATCCCGACCAAGCTCCGCCCCCTCCCGTTTCCCTGGCACCAGTCGTAGCCGCGCGGGCTACGAGGCACCCTGAACGCGCGTCTCATCACGTACCCTACAGGACCCCCTTCGGCAGAAGCCCCTCCTCCTTGCACCCCTTGAGCCAGAGCCATCTCCTCGAGCGTTTCGGCAGAGTACAGGCCGATAGGGGAGTTATACTGCTGCCTTAGCCCAGAAGCCTGCTTTCCTACAGGGCTCCGTAAAGCAGAGGACTGGGCGACGGGGCTGAACACGCTCTTTGATGGAGGGGTGGCACCAGCTTCAACATCCTGCAAGTCAGAAACTGGGTCAGTGCCCCCGTAGAGGGAAGGAAGGTTTCCCGACCAAGCTGATGTGAAATCTTTGTTCTGGTGTTTCTTCATCCGGGCTATCCTTGGAAAAAAAATGGGTTACCTAAATATACAGTAAAATGCAAAAGTATTGGGACAGGGAATGAATATGAGGTTAAAGTGTGGCCTGTCAGCTTTAACTGGAGAGCATTTATCAGGTGGTTCATGCAGGAATTTCAGCCCTTCTTCCCCCCCCCCACATTTTCGGGGAGCAAAAGTAATCGGACTAATGAATTTCATATGAAATAAAGTCATCATATTTAGTACTTGGCTACAAGTCCTCTGCATTTGATGACTGCCAGAAGTATGCGACCCTTAGACATCAGCAGACGCTGGGTATGCTTCCTGATAATGCTCTGTCAGGCCTGTACTGCAGTCACCATTCGCTCCTGCTTGTTTCTGCAGCATTTTTCCTTCAGTCTTGTCATCAGCAAGTGAAACAAATGAATTCAGGATGGGTGATGGACATGGCCAGTCAGGATCATTCCACGTTTTTGCCCTAAAGAACTCCTTAGTAGCTTTAGCAGTACTTTTGTCTTGCTGCAAGATGAAGCACTTATATATGAATATGCATATGCTGTGACTCTGTATTCCAGCACATTGGATTTCAAATAAAACAATGAATATGAGGTTCAATTATTCAGGCGATCCCTGCATAAAAAGGGCTGTAATTCCTACACGATTCAACTGATATGGATGCAAATACTCTCAAATTGAAGTTGGCAGCCTGCAATTGAACCCCTTCTTCATTTTATTTCAAATCCATTGTGCTGGAGTAGAGAGACAGAGAGAGAGAGAGAGAGAGAGAGAGAGAGAGAGCAGAACCAGTGAAACACAGAGTGATTCATCTTGATTGACTGTCATGTTAGACAGATGGGAAATTAATTTTAGGTAGTGGTCCCATTGGGAGTAACACTCCAGATATTCACTGATGTTGCATGTGCACTCCAATTCCACTAGAGGGAACTAAGCTGACACCTGCGTTAGCTGTTAGTTAAGTCATGATCTGGCCATTTGTCTGCTCTGTGATCCTGATTTTTATTTCAATGGGATATAACACATGCAATTGTGTATGAGTGCCAGTATCACACTAGTTTCCTTTGGCAGGTATGATGGAAGACACACATGCACCCACACGCGCACCCAAACACACCCACACACACACACACACACACACACACACACACACACGCACACACACAGATTCTCTCAATCTCTGCCTTTTCATTTCTCCATCTTTCTGGATGTTTCCGACCTTGTTTTCTTATTGGGCAGCACAGTGTTGGCTGCTGACTAGTGTGGTATGTTTTTTTTTACCTTCTGATGGGCGATGACCGGCATTGGGGAGTCCATTCTTGGGGTAGCCGTGGGAACAGGAGCCGGGCGCTTCGACCTAAAGCAGAGAAGCAAACACAACAATGAAAAGCCACCGACGATGGCCTTGATTACTTCAGCCAACAGCTGTGGACACAAAACAACACATTTTCAACGTACAACCAGAATCACTGGTGTCAGAAAAAGGTTTTATTTAGCAAAACACACACTAGGCGAGGCTCTTGAGAGAGAAAGTAACCTCTCTTTAGATTGTATCTAGACTCTCCCATCACTTCTCCCTAGCATTTGTTCAAATCTTCTTTTAAGACTACATTTGGCAATAAGATACTTGAGTTTGCCTGTCAGGAAAGCTAATCGTACTTGCAGTATAACCCTGTCAGCTCTTTTTGCTCTGTAAACGGCAGCATGCGCGTTATCTTTTTGTTGTTACCATTGTGATGCATGTGTATACTTTTGTAAGTTGCCCAGGCAAGACGGGTGTCATGCTAAAAGGATATAATGTTCTATAATTTGGTGGAGATGTTAGCGGTTGGCTTCCGTAAGGGCTACTGAATCGGAGGACTGATGAACTTCGCAGAACGGCGGATCGCTGAAACCTCCCAGTCAACAGCGAGGCTAACGACCCCGCTCTGACTCGACGTGCCAGCCGCAGTGCCCCCCAGAGGCCACTCAAATTTGACACGGCACCGCGCGGCGCGTTTTACGAGAAGGCTTTCGTACTCCCGCTGTGTGAATGAGTCAGGTGCTGAGCGTCGTCCGGGGGCTTCCCCTGATTCGGCCACGGGGGCTCCCTGCGTGCGTGACCCGGTTTCCCAGCTTCTTCACCTTGCTCAGTTAGGGCCTCTGAAAACACCCATTGAGTTTGCCCTCTATGTGCCCTCGCCACCTATAACCTTGCGTAGGCCTGACTCATTCGCGGTTTACTCTCTCTCTCTCTCTCTGGCCTTTCACAGGCTGCCATTCAGCTCCGATCACTCCATTACTCTGTGCTGTCAACACCAGTGCCATTCTATCTATCAATTAAACCATCAAATCACACTCGGTGTAATCTCCCCTTTGAAAGTTATTGCCACTGAACATTATGAAAATGAATTCATCATTCAGTCTAGACTCACACTTCGGAAATTGCAGGTTAGGTTGAAATAAAAAGTAGTGTATTATCAGGGATGGGGAGGGGCAGGACAGAGTTTTTGGAAGCCATAGTCAATGCCAGTTAGCACTTGTTATTTCACGCTTATGGATTTGATGATGATCATGACAAAAGATACCAGCAGGGGGGGCTCCTGAATGGCACTTTCTGTGTCGCTGCAGAATACTGTAATCAAGGGTCATTTTTTGAGGGTTTAACGTAAATGCCATGGCACAAGATATTAGTGATGAATCAAGACTTCTTTAGATAATAACTGTGAATGGGTTTTGTAGTTTTTTCAGAATTATACTTCTTTGTGTTTGAAGTGACCTTCAATTTTTTCAATTTGTGACTCTCTGAACCAATCATGGTTATTCATGCCTGTAACTGAATTGCATGTATGATTACAGAAAACTGATGTGAGATAGCCTTTCCAAAAAAAATCTAGCTGAATGCAGCTCTTACACAAAAGGATATTACACTATGTTTTACTCATCTAAACAGTTACATTTTATAATATACATTTTCAGATAGTAAACTGTGATTTATGGATATTTTGAGGTTGGGAAGGAAGGGTGAGCAGTGCCGTTGAAACAAATTATAAGATAATTCTAGAGAAGTGATAAATCCATCAATAATTCCCCAAAACGCAGAGGTTGTCTCTAAGAGACAGCAGAGGAAAGAGTCAGAATGCGGCTCTTTCATCAAGGCGAACTTCCCCCCGCTCCCCTCCACTGATCGGAGTGAGCAGACACGCTCTGCAAACCCCTGCACACAACACAGCTTGGGAGACTGTGACTCTGGACATAAGTCAAAGAAAGGCTACAACCTAAAATAGGACTGTCTGCACAGCCCAATACTCGTATCCCATGATGCAGTCCTTATTACGGCCCATATTAAGTCATCTGTAATGCTAGTAGGCCGACGCTATTTACTAAGTAATCGACCGCTGATTGGCAAGCGAACGTTTGGCGATGAGCTAACTTTTTATTCGCAGAAAATATCAAAATTCACATTCAGAATTCAGAAATGATGTTGCAAGTTTTCATCTGTTTTTATCTGGCTGTCTATTTTCTTTGCCTCTAATTTTCTGGACAATCGAGCAGCGGCTTTTCCCCCGGACCACCGAAGTCAATTTGATTCCCTATAAAAAGCTAAAAGTCTATTTTTCAGCAGTTGGTGACAATTTATCTTTGAAAATAGCATACATTTAAAAAAAATCTATTTGGATCGATTGATGGAAATTTGAGGGCTATTCCCAGCCTCATTATCTCTTGTTTACAGAGTTCGTTGGTGTGGTGAGAAGAGAGAGAGTATCCGCACACTGTTTTTCCTGCTCCCATTTGTGATTTAATGGTACACCCAGTCACATGTTCCGGTTGATGTACCCGAGGAGACCTTTGAGGTCGAAACGTTGTACCATTAAATCACTTTGGGAGCATAAAAAACAGTGCGCGGATACACTCTCTCTTCTTACTAACTATTTTTTTTATCCTGCACCTGTTGGAATATTTCGGATGTGCGTGCATTCCCCCGGACTTCATTGGGGTGGTCGTCTGATTTTGGATGTCATAATGCTATTAATTTGGAGGAATCAGTACCACCTGCACCGAGGGCTTCGATTCTGGTGCAAAGCTACCGAAATACCATAGAGGCCATATTTCCTGAATGGCCTCGTCTCTCTGGTCTGCTGCTATTGTTGCCTCGGCAACACTGCACTGATTACATTACCTGCTTGAGTAAGCTTGGAAAATCTGTGGCTCTTTGGTGTTTATTTGTATGCAACGTTGTACATACAGTTATATACAAGAGGAAACCTTTTCATCTTGAAAAATACTTTTCAATAATCTTTTTTTAATAATCTTTTTACTAATTAATAATCAAAAATTGATGAAGGTTTAGAAAACAATCTGTGTTCTTTCATCTGTTGCCCACAGGTTTAAAATATGTTCCTTGTGTGAATAAATCATTTTAGACACATGGCCCTGAATAACTGGATAACAAAACTGGGACTAACACCGCCCTAATGATAAAAATAAAATGACATCACTGCAGGTTTCGGGTCCGGTGTGTACTTGAGGTCCTCTTTCAGGTTTGACCTTAATGACACTGAGTGACATGAGTGACATCCTGGAGATAAACGGGTGACAATGGTGCATAAAGAGGTGCCTCAGAGGCTCAAAAGCGATGGTTGAGTATGGGTTAAATGGACACAGCGCTGTGGCAAAAATTCCGATGGGTGCTCTTTCTCAAACCACGCAGCAGGGAAGATTTCTGTGTCCTCTGTCCCATCTTCGTCTTTACATCCCGACTGCTAGTCTCCTCTTTTTGCAAAAGCCAACAACAAAAAAACGTAGTAACTGGTTGCATCGGTATATTCTCTAAAAGGAAAAATGTAAAGTTTGTGTCATTGAATTTCGCTTGCTCCTCAACAACCTGAGCAAAACATAGACCTCCTGAAATTAGACTGGAAAGTACAAGACCTCTATTCATAGACCAGCTGCTATGCCTTTAGTTTAAAAAAAAAAAACAGGAAAATTTTTTGCCTGAGTTTTGAAATTATAGAGCTAGCTACAGCAAAAGCCTACACCCACACCAGACCTTTTGATTAACATTAACTTGATGAGAGACCCAGTAGCCCTGTAAGGAGGTTTTTATATTTTAATGAACCATAATGCTTGGATGATGGATGATTCATTAACTGAATTTCAGTTTGTCCAGTTATCAAAAGAATGTAATTATAACTTTCAGTAAAGATGCTCTTTCTTTTATTTTTTTTTTGCTACAAAGGTATTTTTAAGTGGGCAAAATAAAGCTCTCTTCATGTTCTTCGTGTTCCTGCGTAAGTGAACTCTACTGCGGCAGTGGGCATGGAGTCTGGGCGATGGGATGGGGTGTGGGGGGGGGGGGGGTTGGTGGAGAGCCTGGCAGAGCATGACAAATTGCTGATCTGATTAATGTAGCTGCCACAGCCAGCAAAGCCATTTATTTACCGGAATGAAAAGGGGGGCAGAAGTGAGAGAAACAAGGCTTCCCGCTGGTCGGAGAAGTCCGGGGATTTGATTAACCGTAATCTTTATTGGTAGTGTTTAAGGGTAGCCCAAGTCTTCAGATCATCAATAACATCCCCGCAGAACATTATCCTTTGTGGAGGGAAACGGGGGCAATGCTGAAATTATTTATGAGCTCACACTAACAAGGCAGAGCAAAGGATGTCATTTCAACCAGAACGCGCGCACTATAGATGAACCTCTAATGAACCTCCGGAAAACATTTATTTTCCAAAACGCATTGCTTATTGTAGTGGAGGAGGGAGCGCTCAGGCTCCGCGACAGTAATAACTAGCCGAAAGGTCTCTCGCCGTCAGAAGCCTGCGAGCGGATCCGCAAACGTATCAGGGTTAAGTTTGCAGCCAGTTTTCTTCTTGCTAAACTCCTTGCATGCCTTTTCCAGGGTCGGTGTCACATTCTGTAGGTTCACGTGCTAAGGTCTCCGAATTCTGCGACACAGAGGGGTGCCGCATGATCATTCAGTCACCTGCACATCCTAACCCCACCGCCTAGTCCACCACATTCTGCGCCAGCCCCTCCTACTCTTGTTATGATTAATGAAGTCAAACAAATCTCCACCAGCTCTCCATCCAGAGACCCTACTGGTCTTTTATGCAGGAAGGAAGGAAATAAGAAGAAAATGAAGTGACCTCACTCTTCCGTTTATCCCAAGAATCGGTGTTAAGAGAAAGCACTAATTAATGAGACTCAGTGGAGTGGGGCAATGACTCGGGGTATGGTAACATATCTGCCTTTAGGCTTACTCCAAAACACATACTCAGTCCAAAAGCACCCAGACTAAATTGGACCCAGAGCGCGGTTTGCATTAATTAGAAATCTATGTAGCCCACTGGCAGCTTGTCTCACAAGTCGCAGGCATTTATTTTAATTGAAAATGCTGTGAGCGATAATTTCTCATAATCAGCTTTTTGAAAAAGCAGCTTTTCCATTTTCTTGATCTCTCGCAATTGACATTCCTTCCGCATTGCGGCATTTCACATTTCAATTATCGCCACCTCAAATAGTTCTCATTTGTCATGTGAAACCAGACTTTAATGACAGAAAGGGATTCTTCAGGGGAGGGATGAATGGGCGATGTGAGTCACGCGCGTGACTCATCCGCGTAAACGAAGCCGCCAGACCGTCCTCCAGCGAGGCGCTTTGGCGCCCGCCTCCAGTCGCTCCGCGGGAGCTCTTCAAGCATCGCGCTCGGAAAACGACGTCGAACACAACTCCTGCTGCCTACGACACACCAGCTACGAATCCTACCTGTTCCGTATTAGCGACCGATTCACTAACGCAAGCAAGTAAGCCACTCAACCGCGCCCAATTCGTTTGCAGAGGCCGTTAATGGTGACACAAAACAAAAGCAAACCCAATTGAGCGGAGACTTGGTGGTTACACAATATGAAGCGTGATTTGGAAGAACTTGTCCAAAAAAGTATTCAACCAGAATAAGCAGTTGGGGTGCATGGCATTGACACTATGGAGTCATGCATTGACGTTTGGCTAATTAAATGTTGCCAGGTTTTATTTGTTGTACAAATTTGATGGTTTGTGTCAGGTAGTCAGAATGAGCTAATTTACAACGCCATAAATTAAGTACCAATTCAGCACCTTGGTAAAACTCCTTTTAAGGGGAGCTGTTCAATGCACTAAATCCAACAGCTTTCCATATTCTATTGCTGTGTTGGCTACAGACCATGATTTTAATAGACCTCTTACAACAAATGGGTCTTACTGGAGTGAGACACTGGCTCATGTACAATAATGTTATTTTTAGTTGCAAAGCATGACATTTTGGTCAGCCTTCATTAAATATTTTTTGAGGAAGAGTCATGCTCACACAGCCGCACACACACATACACCCACACACACACACACACACACACACACAAACACACTCACATGCACGCACACACACGCATACACACACAAAACAGAACAGGGGTGACACAAAATACTAACTGTAATGTGCTGCTGGTCATTCTCATGTGGGCATGTGTATGTGTATGTGTATGCGTACGCGAGCATGCGTATGTGCGCGAGCTGGGCACCTTTGCATGCTGAGTGTCAGGCTATGGGTGGCCGCCTTGATTTTGTTCTGAGCCTCCAGATGGGTCAGGCCTTCTGTGCTGATCCCGTCAATGGCCGAGATGATGTCACCAGAGCTCAGATTGCCCACCGCCGATTTGCTGCCAGGCGAGATCTGTGGACGGACAGACATCCATATTACAGGATATCGACAAGCTGCCAATGCTCTCCCAATACTGCTGTTCCTCTGCTGCTGGAAAAAATATGGTCCTTAAGAAAGTGTCCAGATAAAAGGTCAATCAATTAGCTGGCCAAACAAAGCCCCATCCATTTACCCGATTGATTGATCGATCGATCAATCAATCAATCAATCAATCAATCACTGCACCATTTAAGAATCACACAAATCATCACAACAGCAGTACAAATTCCTTAGGATCAGTTTTCAAAAGACCATTCAACAAAATATTTTATAGTGGTGTCAGCTGTTTTTTTTTCACATATTCAAGAGTGGCAAGGCTGGGTTGGAGTGGTGGCAATTCAACTGAGATAAACCATTTGAACAGTATTAATACAAGCAATGGGATTGACTCAACACAATGAAAAAGGCTTTTTTTCCTCATAACCTCCCCCCCCCCAATCCTTATTTACAGCTAGATCTGTTGAAGTTGAAGTGGCATGGCACACCCCAATCTGGAAAATCCACCTGTACTGTCCCATATCTATCAGGGGTGGGGATGCACATCCATCTGTCTGCGCTCTGTCCATGGTGAGCTCCTCTGTTCTCCTGGGAGACCGAGGTGAAATCCACCTTTATTGGCCTGTCTCATAAATATCAGCACTAATTGGCAATTGGAGCTCAGGGAATTCCCCAGCAAATCTGAAAGGTTATCACTGGTGGAACATGCTTCTTCTTGATGACTCATCTTGGCATGGAGCCATTCAAAGCAATTACAGGACGATCTTTGACCCCGCCCCCCCCCCCCCCCCCCCCCCCCCCCCACCACTTTCATCACAAGTTTAGCCAAATTCAGCCACCTGGTGCCCAGTGGCTAGGCGGATATACTGATTGGTGGCCCTCATCTTAGTTCATCTGAGGGTGCAACAGAATGAAATGTTGAGTTTGAAGAAGAATGCAGGTTTCCACCCTGCTGGAAACAGAAGAGGGAGCCTAGTCATATGCAAGTCCTTTTCCTAATATTTGTTGTTGTCAGTTGTTGTATTCCCTATGACAATGGCAAACAAAGAGAAGAAGAACCTTTTCTTCTGCAATGGATTGGTGACCTGTCTCTCAGCCATTGCCTGCCCCCCTCCACGACCCTGACCAGCAATGAGCAGTTCAAGAAAATGGATGGATGGAACCATCACTTTCTTCCTTTGCAGTTTATGGATGCTGAGGGACAGAGGGGTAATTTTGGTGGTGAACTGCAGAGCAGAGCAAGATAAGACACGTACGCATTCGGAAAGGAATCTGAACAGGAGGCACACACGGATAAGGTGTGTCCAAACACAAGAGGTTCTCTATCAACAAAACATGGTTGAGGAACAGTGCTGCATCAAGGTATCAGTGCTGTGTTGGTGTACAGTCTAGGACATCTTTACTAAGAATAAAAGAAAGGAATTGCTTAGACCACACAGTGAGTTTGGGCGCTGCAACTGGCTACTAGACCATATCTTTTTAACCCCCACCCTAAAGGATCTCATGGGCTTGGCATTCACGCAATGAAAAGCTATCTGAATGCTGTAACAGTATAGTGATGGATTACACCCCCTAGGGTTAAAGTTTCAGCACCATATCTTAAGAGTATAGAGATTTTCACATTTCCTTCCTCTAGAGAATTTTTAATGGGAACATGTTGCCATTGCATTCTTCAGTTGTAGTATGCCTGTTCAGATGTTCATTCTATTTACATGTGCGGACAGGTTTACTGGGCCTGACAGATTTGTAACACATTAAAAATGTGCATTTTAAATCACAGTAAACCCTTCAAAGCATGACATAAGACTTATTATACAATATTTTGAGTTTTTTTTAAATCAAGTTTTCAGCTCTTTCATACAAATAATTGGTTCCCTTTGGTTATTGAATGTTTGAAAGCCATGAATATTTATAGACATGATATGATTTCAGTGTAAGTCACGCAAGCACCTTGCCCATTATCATGATATCTGCACTTAAAAGGTTGGCAACACACAATTCTTTAATGACCTCACCAAGGTTGTTTAGTGTTCAATCAAGCATTCTCCTTGAATAAACAAGATTATCTTCACAGGAATGCAAGACTTGAGAGTTGATCATTTTCAAGAAAAGAATTGAGATCAGGTAAATGTTTTGTTACTACATGTACTCCAAATGTATCAAATATGTGTTTCATTAATTCCTAGTGAGTACTGCTCTGTAAAAGAAACTAAAGGAGGGAATGGTGCCAAGCTACATACGTACATATTTTATACCTAAATTGATGTAGCAGCCATGAAAATGACTGAGGCCGGTCTAAAATCCTTTCAAACACTTGATTGAGCCTTGATTGAAGCCTGCTCTGAGAGCTGGATGGGCAGGGCTGTGCATTTAGTCTCATTCCACTGGATCAGGCAAACTCAAGTGACTAACAGGTAATGCATCTGAAAAGACTTTGTCCCAGGTCTGTTTTACAATTCATTAAATATCATCAATGTGTGTGTGTGTGTGCGAGTGTGTGTGTGTGTGTGTGTGTGGACTAGCAACAGTGGGTTGCGTTAAAGAAGGGCCACATATTCCCTCAGGGCTTGTGCTGCTACCACCCTATCAATATTCATCTGGACTGGCCCAATAAAAAAGGTGCCAGACCAGGTGAGAGCATTGATTTGATGTGCTGTGTGGCATAGTGGTTAGGGAACCGGTTTAATTCTCAGGAGGGGCACTGCCATTGTACCCTTGAGCACGGTACTTAACCAGAATTGCTTCATCCTGCTGTATAAATGTATTGCGTGTAAAAGGAAACCATGGAAGCCACCCTGGATAAAAGCGTCGGCTAAATGCAGTGCAATGAGCCCGAGCCAGAACCAGAGCTGGTGCCCCGCGTTTGGACTGAACGGCGGGGTGAAAAAAACCCAGCGCCCTGCCAGATCCATGATCCACCCGATCTGCTACAAGTACACTGACCTTCAGCTCCCTGCTAAAAACAGCTCCGCCTGTCAGCAGTGTGGCTGCTGCCTTTAATACCCCAGGCCTGGGGGGTTGGAGAGGAGGGGGGTAAGGAGGAATGTTGGCGCTTGTAGGGGCTAACAGGGCTAACATTAATGACATGTGCTATCTCACTGTAGCTACTTTTGCAGGATGGCGCTGGGGCTGTATGCTAACCCCTCCCAGTCCAGCTGGAGACCCCTCTCTCACTTCAACATTGGCCATCGGGGACAATGCTGGATTCTATTGTGAGAAATTTTTTCCAGCTTCACAATCCTTCTCATTTCTGTTAAAGTTCTACCACAGATGCACTGCTTAGCAACAACCTTCATCAAAAAACATACTTTCAAATCAGCCTGGATACGTCCTGTCACAATCAAACCTCAAGCCTCGACTGGCACGTTGCCTGTGTGTAGTTTGGTCTTGTTGACATTTCGCTTGAAGCCATCAGTGGACTTACCACTGAACTCTCAATGGAAGGTCAGCTAGAATATTTACTGGTGATACTTGGAATGATCATGATGATCGGCCACCCTTTTGAATTTGCGTGCAGTGCATGGGCATGCATATGATAGAAGGAAGGAGTGGGGGGTTGTGTTACCACGGTTACCCAGTTTGGCCCTACACCTGACATGACCGCTGAAGAGCACAGTAGTGCTCACTGCTTCACGCCAATAGGTGTCATGCTAATTCTTGCAGAGGTGTGGTCATTAACACCCTAGTAAAGTCTGATTCATTTTTGTAATATCATTTTGCCGTGGAGTAACAGACATACAGTAAACTGCAGCCTCTAGTTAGCGCTGCATACTTTGGTGAGTCTTAAAATGATGCCTCCATTTTATGTCTGAGAATGAATAATGTTCATAAATGTATTTTACTGTTTTAAATTTCTTTCAGATAAAATAAACTGTGTCTATAATCTCATTTTGATAACTAACATTTCACATAAGCACTCTATTGTTGTCAATGTACTTATTGTCGAGATTTTAGATTTTGAGTCTTTTGCGTATGTTTTTAAATATGGTTCTAAAATCCAGATGGCTTAGAAAAAGGCTCATATAAGCATCTGAATGGAGGAGCTATGCAGCGTGACAATGCATTTATGTTACAGTAAAAGTAAAATAAATAATACCCTACTACGCAGAAGTCAATAAAAATTGGCTGCTTTGTAATGCTGGGGTGGTTGGGGGGAGGAGCAAAGAGAGCTGCCCCTCCTCATTGGCCACTGGCAGAGCTTCTGCTGTTCCCTAAAGCCTGGGAGCCCGTCAGGACCACAGACAGCAGCAGCTTCACTTACAGGCATGCACAGCTGAGGATGATTTGTAATCAGCTCAGGAATTTCTTGGTCCCTTAATCAGTCACTTTTTAAAGGCACAGCCTGCTTTAGTTTGGGAGAGACTTTCATGGACAACACTGGCAATAAATTGTATTTTTTGGATCATGGGATATTTTATTGTACACTGGGAGATAGTTTATTGTCCATTGGCATGACACCTGACCCTGAAATTTCATCTGCATCATCCAGAAAAAAATAACCCTCTCTCTGTCTCTCTCTCTCTCTCTGTCTCTCTCTCTCTCTCTCTCTCTCTCCTTCAAAGCCATTGGTATAATCTATTTAAAGGGTTCTCAGTTTCTTGGTTTTTTTCCACCAAACAACCAAGAAACTGTGTCCCAACTGTTGCCAGTAAGAACTATGCTACTTCCAATCAGCTCCCTGCAAAACAAGATCCAAAGTGAGAGTCCCATGTATCTGCATGACGCTGCCAAGACCACAAGCTTCTTCACATGCTATGTCCACAAACCATTAACATAATGCTACGATAAGCAGAAGCCTGCCTGCTGACCTATCACATAGTTAAGCCTGTTTTCAAGTGGCAGGACTACAAGCTTACATTGTACTGAGAATGTTAGCAAACTATTAGCCCAACAAGTGGTTAATATGACTGCAAAACCTGACGCAAACTGAAGATGCACAAAAATAGCCTGTATTTTGTTTCAGTTATTTATGAGGGTTCCCCATCAACACTGACATAAAGGTTCTGATCCCCACGGGGGAAACACGCCCTTCAGGAAAACTTCCTTTTTTTTTAAACGCCATGTCAAATCTCTTTTGCAGATGTGCCTGATCTTTGCTCTTCCCCACTACTAAAATGCCCGGTTCAGCTAATTACACCATGATTACTCAAACCTCTGTTCTTCTGTGGTTACATAGCAGAGAATCAGAATGGCCCTCTGCTGGCAAGCTACAAATGAAGACACATAACTTGTAAATGTCATAGTAAACCATTAGGGTGAGGGTGGCTTGCCTCTGATGCAGGGTCTATAACACTTACCCAGCACCTTATGAAATCCACACTTGCACGTGCCTTTTCCATTTTTTTTTAATTTTTAATCTTTAGGAGGTGAACAAAATCTATATGTCATTTCTCTCTTGAACCAACATGAGTCCATAAAACATGGAGAAATTTCACCCAGCTCAAAGTATGCTTCCTGCCATTCCATAGTGTGAATAACTTCAAGCAGCAAAACCATCTGTTTGACAAACTTATCACGAGCCGTTCGACTGCGAAGCTGACCAGATGAAATGCGATTTAATTTCTCTGCTCTGAGTTGTATCTCTATTTTAAATTTTAGACTTTAGACGCTCTCCCCGTCCACCCAAGGTAATGAACACCCAGCTAGCGCCGTTATAAATCAGATGAACAAACTGCTGATGCTGCTGTGAGAAGAAACTGATTCTGAGATGATTTTCTATTTATTTTTAGCAATGCCACATAAAATTTCATTTTAGAAGACGCTGGAACTTTATTCATTCCAGCCTGCCTGCCAAGTGAAATTTGCTACTCACTACAGTTGCCAGGATTAAAGTTTAAGGTTGGCCTTCGGTGTACCATCTTTTTTTCTAGTATTACATGTTTTGTCATGCAAACCAGGATTGATGGTCTGATTTAAAACACGAGAACGATACACAGGAAGGTGTTCCATGGACAAGCCGCTTCATTAAAAATGAACATGTCTATCAACATACGTCATCCCTGAAACATGCCAATTAACGGGTGTCATCACCAAAATGTTTGCATCATGACCTCAGAGAAACATCTTTGATGTCATAATGTGAACTCTTACTGCAGCATTGTGAGAATGTTACAGTAAGTTACAGTACAGTAATGTATCTAATATAAATCAGCAAAATTATTTTATTACAAATAACCTGAAGTTTAAATTGTACAATGCCAATAATAAACAAAAGCAATGGGCCCTACAAAATCAAACCACATTTTAATCAGATGTAAATTACAGAGAAATGTAAAAATATGTATTTAAATATGTATTCAGTTTCTCTTAAATCAGAACTCAATCTAGTGAATTTCAATCACGCACAGTAATTACGATAAAATGCTTTAAATTCAGTAACTTATGCATGCATCACAGAACAATGAAAATGTGATTGCAGAATTAGCTGCTCATGGTGCACCACTAAAATGAATTGTTTTTTTTTTCTTTCTACTTTCAACTAATCAACTTCAAATTGTTGCATGGCTGAGGCGTTCATACTATGCATATTTATTGAAATAACCTCCCACAGGAGGAAAAGCAACTAGGTGTTAGTTTAAATGGATTTAATGAATAAATAAATTGTCATCTTGTTCTTAAGCGAATGCAAAATGGTGTTTCCACAAACAGTTTATTTTCTCCACAGCACAAGGCACACTGCAAATAGAGACTAACTAAAGGTAAATGGGAAACCATTTCCATTTTTCCTCATCAACCAGTGCTGATCTGCTGAATGTTTTGCCCAGGTAGAATATGCTGTTCTTCTCAATCTTTTTGTGAGGACCTTTACACAAAAAAGGTCCTCACAGTAGTATTAGAACTACAACATTTTTTCATTTTTTAATTCAGTGTGTCTTCTTGGTAGCGAAAAATCACAGCAAAACAGCTGATATGGTGACATGCATGCATGTGCAGAAGAGAAACCACTTCGGGGTGAAGGAAGAGAGAGGAAGTCTGAATACATATGACTAGAACAGACCTGGGTCAAATACATATTTGAGCCTGCCAGTATGACCTGAAGGCGGGATTTGCACTTTTTGAGAGTATTTCATTGGTTCCAATACACCAGACAAGATCAGGAAAGCGTAGAAAAGTATTTGAATACAAATCAAATACGTATTTGACCCAGGTGTGGACTAGGGCCACCAGTTTGTCTCCCCTTGTTTTCTAGCATGGTACCTGCACAAAACCTGCACCCACACCAGCCCTTTTCTGATAAGATTGGACACATTTATACTGGTTCATTTTTCTGCAGCAAAGCTCAATCCTGGTCCTGGAAATCCGCAGATCTGCTGGTTCTTTTTTTTTCTTCTTAAGATCAGCTATTCGGACCAAAGAAACCACTGACCTGAGATAACTCTGTAGTCAACTGCTTTAACTGATCAATTGCTGTGCTACTCAAGTGCTGAGTAACAACAAAGTCAGCAGACCATGTGGCTCTCCAGGACCAGGAGTAAGGACCAGCTACATGGTTTTTGTAGCATTTGAACTTCCATCCATGTTCGCTTTTTATCCTGATTCTCCCCATACTAGATCAACTAATTATTTTTCAATTAGGAACTCAATTGTACGATTGATCATTTTGTTGTGACGTTGGAGTGCCTGTGGGGACCCCTGGAGGATAACTATTGAAATACAAGTTTAAATCCCTGGGGGTCACATGGTGGGAATAAACTGGTGGCCCTACATATGACATAAGCATCCTCTGCTTTGGTTCATTTCCCATGCCTCACCCTGGTCATACCTCTGCACACATCCCTAACATGACTGGCACTCATTTAAGTACAATCTGAAATGTCCAAACTCTTCATTGTACCACCAATATAAAAAGACTGATGTCTGATTATAAGTAGCGGTAACCTAATGGGGCTAGTAATCAGAAGACTGCAGGATTCCATTGTATCCTTTTAGCAATTAATTCAGCAATAGCCCTTTAAACACCATCTCACAATTAATGAGATGCACTTTTTTAATGCACAATTTAAAAACCCTTTAAATATTAATTTTAGTGTTTGCTGAGTTAAAACTTAGCAACGAGCATTGAGTTGCAGCAAGGTAAAAGACAAATTGTGATTGAGTCCATAAAGTTGAAATCCAGACCTGTGCTTGCTTTTTGTATTCAGAGGCTCTATTAATGGAAATGGAAAGATTACATGCTCTTGGATCTCAGTCAAACCAGCACTAACTTTTACAGCCAATTTTGGCCTTCAATCAAGTTCTGAAAAGCTGCCAGACGGAGAAAGTCAAACAATGTTCCACTGATATCACCCTGACAGCACAGAAGGTATGAGATCATGCACCATTGATACTATCTCAGTGAGCGGAAAAAGGTAGCCTAGTGTACATTGTTCCTGTCATGTCACAATTACATGGAAATCAAAGGACTGTAATGCTGTTCTGTTCGTCTGTTGTGGGGCAGGATCAAGCTCCAGAGTTTACATGTATATGTGTGTTTTTTTCAGTCCTCAATTTGTTTGTAAATCATGTTAAATGCCATTGCAAATGTATCCTGATGAGGGCTGCAAATAACTCCCTGCATATAAATGCCCCCTAGGACTGAAATGAATTTCCATCTGAGACACAGGAACCTGAATCGGTTCCACAACTTTGGGTGCCAACTGCATACCGTTCCTCATTTATATTGATAATTTCCTCCTTGTGATAATCACACATTCTTGAAAACATTCAAATAACTAGCCTCTACTACTACCAGATCAATAAACCCCATGTTGTTTGATGGCAGACTTGGTTTTGTGGATACGCACCACACTTACAGTATGGTCAGGCAACTTGCATTCAGACTTTAAAGGCTCAAAGATGTGTTAAAGTGTATTTCCACCTAGGCAGTCAAAAGAAGCTCCGCTTTTACTTTACAATTAACATTTAACCTTGCACAGATTAAAAATAAAGTGGAGTGAGACACAACAAGACAAGGTCGTATAAAGTTTAGTCATTTAAAAACAGAATTTCAAACTAGGCAAGCAGAAGCATCCCACCGAGTTCAATACAAGAACAAATAGCCAGAGAAAGAGGCTACTGATTTATGGAGGGAAATAGCAAATGCAAATGTAAAAATGCCTAGCTTCATCTCAATCGCATATCCTCTTACAAATATTGTTTTTCACAGAGTTCTTGCATTTGGCGCTATACATAGCCATACATTCTGTGAATGCATCTTCAAATTTCACAGTTTATTTCATTGCAGGGGGTGGGAGAGGGGGGAGGGGTGGCGCTGGAAGAAGAATTTACATTACAGATATTCTAACCATTTGAATCGCAATAACAAAATTGAGAGGGACAGGACATTCTACGATGAATGATGCACAAAATGATCCCTTTGCTGTTCTCATAGCTAGACCCACAAACTCCTTATATGTGTGACAAGCTAACCCAGTTCCACGGATAATTTTGAGCACAAATAAAAAGCATGCTCACTGATGACTTAATCTACATAAATGAGGACTTGATGTCCATCAGCAAATAACCAGAATGCGAGCAGAGAAGCAGTGTGCTAGTGTAGAGGTCAGTGGCGGAGTTGCGGTTGGGTGTGGTTTGTTCTTACCCGGGAGATGGTGAGGGGCATGTTGAAGTCCTTGCCTCCTTGCAGTCTGAAGCCCCATGGTGCAGGTCCTTTCAGGGTTACAGTGTAGTTGCTCATTTTCAAAAAAATAAAAAATAAAAAATATATACGTATATTTATAAACAGATATCTTTTCTTCTAATTCTCCTCCCAGTCGTCCAGGGAAAAAAAACCAGGGAGGGGGGCCAGCGAGCACCAGGGAGCCACTGGAAGGAAAGATCGACAAATGAAACAAAAATCCCAATGGTGAGAATAGCACAGAGGAACTGAAAACAGAAAGGATGAAGAGATATTTCACACGTTCCCCGTGTAAACCCCTAGCGCTCTATTCCTTTCACTCCCTGCCCATGCAACAACAACCCCCTCAGCAACCACACCAACTACTGCTTGTACACAAACCCCGCAAAATGAGAGAGAGATTGGCAGAATTGTAATAAAAGAAAAAAGGGAGAGATAGAGGTCTTGCCTGCTCGGACGGGCCGAAGTGACAGCCTAAGAATAGCCCGGTTCTGCAGAAAGCAATAGCACTCTGGCCCTGGGGGTCCTTATATGGCCTGTAAGGGGACACCCAGAATGTCAGGTCTCCATGATTCACACAGCTGATATAGCCTCTTCTTTAGCCAGACATTTCTAGTCGGCCCCCACCCACCCACCCACCCACCCGCACAAACAAGGCACCTCCCACTCCTGGCCTAACCCCCCTGTCACGGTGCACTAGACGAGGGTGAGGAAACAACAGATTAACTAATTAACAGGAAAAAGGAGCTCTTACTCCTGGAACACCCCAGGTCACCTTTGACTCAACCCCAAAAGCATGCACTCCCACCCACCTGCCTATTTTTAGCTTCACCTGTGCGGCCCAAAGCATGGCATCTCAGCATTGTGAGGATATTTTGACAGGACTTTATGGGTGTGTGACAGTCCGATGTACTGACTGACAGATAGACAAGCGAATTGGGTGAATAAAAATAAAACTGTAAGAGGACGTGTGTGAAAATAGTTTGCCGTATGCTGTAAGGCAGCAGACAGAAACACAAACCTCCATCCAGCGCTGCACCCAATGCAGCACATATGCTTAGAATGTAAAACACATGCTCTTAAACCAGATGGTTGTGGTTGTAAACCCCAGGCCGAGCATTGCTATTGCACATTTAACAGAGTACGTAACCTGAACTACTTCCATTAATCCCCAGGTGCATAAATAGATGACGTGTGAATATTATTAGACATAAGCCTATGCAATATTCATAAAATTTGTTCATCATCTGTCTAAATTGATGTAGAGGAGGACATCAGCTAAGTGAATTAATAAGTATAATTGCGGGAATGTTTATTTTTGATGCTGTCATGTTTAATTAATTTTTATGTGAGCTGAATGATTCCTAGATTTAAAAAAAGTTACTCAATGCACTAACTATGGCTATAACTTGAAAAATGCTGATTGGCTTTTAACCAAGGCAGGGGGAAACCTGCCAGAGTTAATTTGAGGCCTGAATGTGAGTTAAATGAGTTGGATCTCTTAAATTTTATTGCCCGTTAATTCCTTTAACTGTTGTGTTTGTAGGTGCTTATTTCCCCCCTTGCGAGTTTCATTGAAGCTCACCTTTTCTGTAATAGTTTGTGGATAAAGACATTTCACCTGAAATAATTGAGTTAAATAAGGCAATGCAACACTCTTTTAATTTCAGCTCACGAGTGAAATGTATATCCAACTTGACAGTAGAAACTGAGGAATGTGGCTATGAGAAAGGCAACACGTTCCCAAAGACTGGGTCTGCGTTCTATGGCACCCCAAGTAGCCTGTCAAGAGTAGATGATGTTAAATTATCATGGGAGGCGATAACTAATGCAGTTGAATCGTGTAGCTATCAATTTAGTGGAGAGATCCACCTATGGGGAATGACATCCAGTTATGACCTCTGTAGAAGCACTCCACTGCACTGGCTCTGGCTTTGCCTGGCTCTGTCAGACAGTAGTGTGTCCAATGCTAAAGGAGGCTCCCACCCTCTTGAAAAGGCATATAGGACATGTGTGGCAAGCAGGGCAGTCTAGATGGTTCTCTTCACTCAATGTTTCAGATAACCAGGGTTATGACAGTAACTTAAGGTTCTCTTTCATCATCTCATGTTCAAGATACACCAATGGGGAAATATGAGCAGCTCCCAGATTGCCAGATATGTACTCTGGTGGACAGCACCCCAATTCACATCCTGGCACCAGATCCCCCCCTGTATATCTCATTAGGGAGGGTGGGCTAGGATGATGCCCGCCTTTTGTAGGGTTGAGGTGTCGAGCTATGGAGGGTTCGACAGCTTGAGGTTCCCTTATGGCATGGGCTGCCATGTCTTTGACTTCTAGGCCATGTATTTTGACTTCTAAACTTTGGTCGTGTTTCATGTGCTTGGTGGAGGCATGGAGAACTGGGAAATTATGTTTTCGGGGGTCTGGGAGGGCCCAGTAATTTCCCATCATAGAGCAATACAGCAGGGAGCAGGGAAAGAAGCATGGGAGAATTGGCAAGCTAGTATGTATCCTAAACCCAGTCCTGTTCAACATTAGCAAATGCAGAAAGAAGATCATATTTAAGGCATGGAGCCCCATACAGAAGAGTAGGAAGCTAGCAACAAGTGGAGCTTGTCAGCACTGCCCTAGCTTCCCAAGACTTTCATGCCCTACAGAGACAGATCCAAGGATATATCATCATGTGCACTCCAATGTTTGCAAGAAACAAATATATTCACTGAGAAGGAGTAGCGTAGCAGTGTCATATATGCTCTTCCAGCAGGGTGGGAGCCTCCTTTGGCATTGGATGTACTACTGTCTGTCACAGACGGACTTGGTGCAATTGGATGCTTCTGTGGAGGTCACAATTGCATGTCATTGTCCTTAGGTGGATCTTGAACACAAGATGATGAAACAGAACTCAACATCAAACTTTGAATATTATTAACAAGTGATGTGTTCCTTCAGGAATCATCAAGCCTGCTTCCATTGTACAATAGAAATCGTGCAGTACCAACAATCTAGAGATTAATTTCAGAAAAGCATGATGCAAACAATTTGTTGCTTGCGGGTTGTAGATAAATCTACTACCACTTCAGGAAACTCACCTTCCCTTCAGAACTGGAATTCGTATGACTTGTATAGAGAAGGAGAATCATGGCTAAGAGGCATTTTTCACCTTCAACAATTATGTTTCTTCATATGTAATTTTATCATTGACAATTAAATTGTTTTATTGATAGTATTAAATAGGCCACAGTATAGTTATAATTATCAACTGGAACCTACTTTTAGCTAAAGGATCTCATTGTTCATGAGTTCGTATGCTCACACTTGCTACCACTTAACTGAAGCTAGGTAGGGAAATAGTTGTAGATCTACTGATTTTTCCCACAAGTTCTGTGCAGAAACTTTGCAAGATGTCTTTTGGGAATTCCATTTCTTTGTGAAAAGCTCTAATAAAAGACAAAATATTCAAATCTCTGATATTAGCTGACAACCTTAGAACTTACATTACATTACAGGTATTTGGCAGACGCTCTTATCCAGAGCGACGTACAACAAAGTGTATAACCATAACCAGGAACAAGTGTGTTGAAAACCCTAGAGGGAAGTACAGTTCCAAGTGCAGGGAGTGACCGCATAGTTTAATTTGGACCCTGTAGATTAATCTGATCAACACAAACAAAAGCAGCAACAAAGCAGATGCAAACAATAATACAAGCAATAATTAAGTAGGCACGAATGAAATAACTAAAATAAACTAAGATAAACAGCTTACCTAGCTACAAACCTAAGCTTACATAGTCAATTAGAGACTACAGGGAGGTAGGGAGGGATGGGGAGAGGTGCAGCCTGAAGAGGTGAGTCTTCGGTCATTGCTTGAAGGTGATCAGGGTCTCAGCTGTTCTGACCTCCACGGGAAGGTCATTCCACCATCGTGGAACCAGAACAGACAGGAGACCGGGAAGCGCAAGTGCGAAGAGAAGGAGGTGCCAGGCATCCTGAGGTAGAGGAACGGAGGGGTCTGGCTGGCATGTAGGGTTTGAAGATCTTATGGAGGTATGCTGGGGCTGATCTCTTGACTGCCTGGTATGTTAGGACCAATGTTTTGAATTTGATGCGAGCCATGACAGGCAGCCAGTGGAGGGTAGTGAGCAGGGGGGTGACATGGGAGTGTCTGGGGAGGTTGAAGACCAGACGAGCTGCAACATTCTGGATGAGTTGCAGGGGTCTGATGGCAGATGCCGGCAGGCCAGCCAGAAGAGAGTTGCAGTAGTCCAGGTGGGACAGTACCATTGCTTGGACCAGGAGCTGGGTTGAGTAGGTGGTGAGAAAGGGATGGATTCTCCGGATGTTGTACAGGAAGAATCTGCATGCCCGGTTTACCGCTGTGATATTCTTGGAGAGGGACAGCCTGTTGTCCATCACCACTCCGAGATTCACTGTTCTGCTCACTTTCAAAACTATTGTGAAATGTACAATAATCAAAGGCACAGTTACGTTTTAATATTTTTTATGATGCTAGAAATAGAATACCCTAAAAATCAATAAACAAAATAAACACTACACTTCCACAAAATATTTTGAACACCTCTGCTTTTATTAAACACATGTTTTGGTCAAAATAACTTTTTTCAAAACATTGCAACAACAATGTAGAGGTCCATCCTTTAAAAGTAGGTAAACCTCCAAGTGTATTCATGAATCAGAAGCATTTTATTTTTTAATGAATTGTCATTACCAGTCCTAGGTACACTTTGAGCATGGACAGAAGACAAGCACTTTGCATTTTAAGTAGTGAAGTTGTCTGTGACGCTAAACAGATCTCTGTGTTGGCTGATTTTAGTTACAGTACGTGCTGACTGGACCGTGTCACAAATCGTGGGCATGCGGTCGCTGAGATAACAATGGGAAAATAGGAAGCTGTTGGTCAGGTCGTGTGATAGCCATTAAGAGTGGCAGCATTCCTAATTAGGCAAACTCATGGCAAGCTGCAAGGCAGGCCATTATAGTTGTCTCTCTTAGGAATTGAGTCTATACCATAAGAGAGCCAAACACAAAATGTTCCTGATTTATTGGTTTTTATCACTGGTTTACTGGAGGTCTTTTTTATGATGGTTTTATTGTTCAATTTTGTTTTATTGTGGTTTTATTTGTTTTTATTTAAAGCTTTCTTGGCCTTTTGTCCCTTTTTAGTATCTTTTTGTAACATTGTTTTAGATTGGAGGTTATTGTTTCTGTAAATATTTTTTTTTTATGATGTTCAAATAAATCTCTCTCTCACTCTCTCTCTGCATTGTTTGAGAGAGGCAAAAAACATGACAGGGTAAAAGGAGTGCGATATGAATATGTTATCAGCATTTAAATGTCTTCAAAAATGAAGGCTGACACATTCATTAGAAGGACAATATCTGTCATGAGAAGCAGAAGTGTTATAAAGTGTAATTCCCCTTTAAGCTTTGTATCTGTCAAGACCTGTGTGGGAGGCTTTGGGTAGATTTTGATATGGGGGTTTTCATTCTGGGTCCAGGGTACTGTGCCAAACACAGGCATATGCTCTCTATGGTTAATTTTTTATTTGGACAAGCAAAGCTTGCAATTTGGATCACTAGGAGGAAGAAGATTACAACAAGGGGAGGTCACGGATCCATTGCTAGTTTTCAGAGGGTGGTTTTAGAAAGTTTTGCTTATAGATCATGTGTATTTTAGTTGGACTAGTAATATAAGCACTTACAGAAAATCTGGGGGTGTTAACGAGGCTGTGTCGTCGATGATGGAGGGGGCTACAAGGTATGTTTTAAAAGAACACGATGTAATACATGGGTGGACTGGAATGAGTTTGGCTTTTATTCTGTTTTGTTTTATTGTGTTTCTACTTATTTATTTTATTCATTGGTTTTTATCTCTGGTTCACTGGAGATCTGTTTTCTGATGGTTTTATTGTTCAATTTTGTTTTATTGTGGTTTTATTTGTTTCTACTTACAGCTTTCTTGGCCTTTTGTCTTTTTTTAGTTTCTTTTTGGAAGATTGTTATAGATTGAAGGTTATTGTTTCTGTAAATATTGTTTGTAATGTTCAAATAAGAGGGACATAAAAATAAAAATCTCTCTCTTGCTACATTATTTTAGGCTGGTATAGTATTTGCTGTTCCCCCAGGCTCTGGCAGGCATCTGCGTGCTTACCTACCTGCATAATGCAGCTCAGTATTTGAAATTTTTAATTAGAGAAGCTATATGTGAATATGAAAAATACTCTTATGTGGCTGAATTTGTCACGTGAGAAAGTGAAGCTTTCTTCATAGCATGCATGGACGAGCTGTAAACATGTGCTGCTTAGCATTCTGGGCCAAATGTGCTCCTCGCTCCACGTGTGTCTGCTATCTAGTTTTCAGATGATCACCTTTGAGCAACAGACAATATAATTTGATTGGCCAAATTTGCTCTGTTTTTATCATATGAATGTTCTCTATCCCAGCTTTCCCCTCTACAGACATCAAAAGAAATGTTGTTTGAAGCAATTAGAGGAGTTGCACAGTGGGTCTAGCAAATGAATACAAAATCCAGGGTGTCCTGGAGTGTTCTCTCCTTTAAAATTTTTTATTACTTTAATGGCTTCTGGAGGGAACACAAAACATCCAAATTATTGTGGGCCAGAGCTCGGTGTGACCAGAGAATGCCTATCAAAGATCAGTTGGTGACAATTTATTTGAAATTGGTGACATTTGTTTGAAATAATTTATTGAAAATCTTAATGATAATGGTTGTGACTCTTCATTTTAACTCCTTGAACCCAAATAACACCTATTGGCATCATAAACACTCCCTTAAATCTCCATTGAATAACTATCTTATTTCTAAATGTAGGATCGTTTTCTTTTTTATTTTTTGTTATGCGGTGGAGACTTGCATCTCTCAAATGCATTTAATTGACTAACTATAAAACCATATTTGCGTTTAAAAACCACAACTACATTTAACAAAAGGCTAGCAACAGAACTAGTTGCTGAAAACACAAAGCACAAAGCACACAGCACTGCAGTTTTAATACTGCAGGAACATGTTTCAGAAATAAACATTTTCAGTAGAACTACTACTTCATGCCATACTTCATTCTAATGACGAAGATGATGATTCGAGAGGTGAAAGTGAAAGTGTGCTTTCTGGGGATGGAAATGTTTATTTCTGTGAAAGACGACGTGCAACTGAGGGCGAAGTGAGACTGAAACTGATAAATTCACACTATTCGAATAGGTAACATGTTGTTTTTACAGCACATGTAATGAAATACAAACATTATTATATACACATTCCACTGCTATACTGACAATTATAACTATTGGAATATAACCATTGTTTTATAGGCATTACAAAGCCTACAGTTATATCGAAAATGTATTTGAAACATTGGGATTCAGCAGGCTGTTTCTGTATTCTGCCACCTGCTTCAGTAGCTATTTAGTAGTAGTAGTAGTTATTTATACAGGTGTTTATTTTTGTTTTATTTCATAGTTATATATAATGTACATACATTTTTATTGTGTAATTTATTATTGTTAGAAATATGTATTGTTTGGATTGATTCCAGTGTCATCAAAATAAAAGAAAACAGTTTTATTTAACCATTTCAGTTCTCAGAGCATATTTCTGCCAGATACTCTGCTAATATTTATTATTCATTATAAAGCAATGGTATGCCATCTTTTTGCAATGTAAGATGAAGTACCTGAGCGGGCAGTTTTGTTTTTGGAGATACTCAAATGAACACATTTTTTTTAGCAAGCAAAAAATATTTTCTCCTCCTAAAACAGGGCCTACCAATTAATCCATATTATATCCATGCCTAAACTTGGTATTTCCAGGTGGGGACAAGTCTTGTGAAAAGAATCATGGGTTGCAAGAGGGGTTATCTCTTGGGTAAACCTGTTTAATCTGGGTAGTGGGAAAAAATGTCAAAATCACCTTAGGGCTTAAAGAGATGTGTGAGAAGATTTGTCTTTATTACACTTGTGTTGAAGTATTCAAAGTGCCGTTAAACAAGGGTGTTAGCTGTTAAAACTGCTCAATTCCTAACATATTTCACTCAATCCTCACTATCCCAACAGGAGTAATGACTGAGCAGCTGAGCTAATGAATTGAAAAGAAGTGTCACCCAACAGTGCAAAATGCTCTGGAGGAGAGTGTTTTGGCACAAGCAGACCGCATTCTGGATCACACGCATTTTACCTCTGTAGACATACAACGAGGAGGCACCAAAAATCTTAAAAGATCAATAATATTGCACATAAAAATTGAATAACATATAATATCTTTTTACAAAAAATAGCACAGACAATTTACTCAACTAAAAAAAAAAAAATCCTGTTGGTACAGGATGTTTTTGTAAAGGTGGGCAAATAAAAAATAAAAAAATGTATTCATTGCACACAGATTCAGTGTGCTCTGAATAAGAGTAATGTATTCCACTGTTTTAAAAAATCCAGTCTGTGGGCAGCTGGGTTTGTACTTTAGTTTAATGTATTGCAGAGTGCAATATATTCTAGAACCAATAGCCAATCATCTGTATGTCACTACAAGCACACACATTTAATTATGTTTGAATACATGAGCCACGATACTATACTTATAGCCAGTCATGCCTTCCACCAACATCATATTAATTTCTCTATGCAGCCACGCTCTCCAAGGACTGGTCCATGGTACATTATAGGAAATGCTGAAATATCTTATACTGTCTATTCTGTGTGATTGTAAACTCAAAATAGCTGTACCACTATGGATTGACTATGTGTATATTGGCTATGTGAATATAATTTGTTTGCTGCATGACTGACTTTGGGTACTAATACAGTCAATCAAATATTGACCCACTATTGTCAGGAGCCCAAACTCACGGAAATGAGGATGTAGATCTATTAATACCACTGAGTATTCCTAATTCGGAAAAAAGAAAGAGATCTTGGTAAGAACTGGTGAAAAATATGCAACTATGTTGAGCTGAAGTTAATCATTATATAAAGAGCACTTAAATTAACCACTGGTGAATTCCTCTTCAATGTAGTGTAGTGATGTCCACCAGCATCGCTATTTAGATCCTGCTGGCATCTGGAAAAAATGAATCAATGCACGTAATGCAATGCAATGCAATAACAACCCCGGGAATTTCCCCATTCAGACATTTAACATGAGGATGGACTATGACCTAACTCCCTCTCTGACCACAGCCTTTCAGAGCATGGAAAATATGCAGGGCAGTCCATTGTGTTGAGATGTCTCTCGAACAGTGGATAGGTGTCTATATTTAACACACCACGTGTTTCTAATTTATTTATTTATTTTTTACAAGTTTGTAGGTGACTTCCTAGCACATAAATGAGACCAATCCTATGGTGACATGAGATTAACCATATGGTACATGACAAGGAAGGAAAAAGACTATTCCATTTGAGCCAGCAGAAAATGGCCATCAGAAGGTTTTTGATTATTTCTTGTTCTGCTGTGTTGCAACATCAAGTTAAAATACCGGAAGAGATGATAAGCAGTTTTTGTTGCTCACAAGTGCAGAAATGCACTTCATCATCTTTCATCTTTTCTACAGCACTATACATTAATTAGAGGAGCTCACTGACCTGCATAGCCTTGGCACCTATACAGCACACACACCATTTGGGGCGGCTCAATCCTTTTGCAGCTGTTGGGTAACATTCAATGCCAAACTACATTCTTTGTCCTAGAAATGGTAAACACAATTTCCAGCTTACAGGGAGTGGACAAATTACAGGTAGTGGACAAAACCTGAGAATAGTTTGGTAACAAGGGTTTTTAGTGTAAAATAGTTTAAGTGTACCAAGCGTCAATAATGTGTGGCCCCTGTGTCAAATTTGGCTCTTGCAATATTATTAGACCTACCAATGGCCTCCTATATGTAGACGTTATTTAAGGTAAAATTTTAAGATCAATTAAATATGTTCTTAATAGAGCTGGTGTTACATAACATGACATAACATAATATAACATGACATAACATATCATAACATAATGATAAGGACAGGCCATTCAGCCCAACTCTGCTGGTCATTTTCCTGACTAAATTGTACCTTGTGCTCTGATCACCTACAGATTAGACATTATCTAACACCATATTATGTGAACATCGTGTTTTGTGAACATGAAAGAGTCCAGCCATCCCAGCCCATCTAGTGGTGCAGCAAGGAACCAAGAATCCATATTTGTGAGAGAGTGAGGAGCAGGTGAGAAACGCTGGTGATCATTGTGTAGTCCTTCTGGCTTTGACACTCAACTACCACTGCTCTATTATGGGGAAAAACAAATACAAACTGCAAATAAGACGTGGCTTTGCAATCCTGAAAAAAAATATGACTGACTGTGAGACCAAGAACAACCATGTACAATCAACATCTCAGCTTTTTAGTAAGAATCTGTTCAATCCTCAGACTGTAGCTACTATGTTGCTGGTCCACAGGAGCTTGTTTTCGCTGTATCATCTTAATGATAATTTTCCACAAATGGAGTTATACTTATTGTTGGGTTTTGCTAAGTCACAAATTGTGATACATAAAGCATTTGATTAATTATTTGCCAACCATTGAATAGTTAATCAGTGATAAGCAGGCAAGATGGTTTGGAAAACAATCAAAAGGTGATTGTCACAATATTTTATTTTTTTTACGGATGTCATGGTTCCTGGTTCTACTGTTTTTCTATTTTTAAAATACGGGGGTCTCCATATTGAAACACATACCAGAGTACGTGGAGCCTAGAGTATGTGTTCTCTACACTGATGTGTTAATTATTTAACAAAAATGTGATATCAGTAAAGTCAACATTCCTTCAGTCTACCTGAAAGCAATGTATTTAGCAGATGTACTGTACAGTATTTTCTGCATGGTCCTCCAGCAGTAGCAGAGTACACCAACAGAGGGCGCCAGTACCTGGGCTGCCTCAGAGTCAGTATTGTGACCCAGAAGATCACAGGACTGTTTCAGTCTGGGAAAAATCTCGGGCTTGACACATAAACGGCCATAAACTAGGAGAGAACTGCATGTCTTTAACCTGTCAGGCCCAGTTTGAACCTTAAATTGTCTCTTGTCTCAGGGCTTTTATTTGATTTAGTTCGGAGCCCAAAGCAATTCTCTTGGGTAGAATCAGTCAGTCTTTCTTGTGTAGAGGCTGTGATTGATGTTTGTAATAGTGACCAAGGACCAGGGTAAAGGAGAACAATAACAAACAAAAGCAATAAAAAACTGCACTTAAAATTCCAGTATGTTGGAACCCAAACCACTCTAATTAGAACAATCCACGTTCAACTCAAATGGCACAAAGAATTGACAACAGAAAAAGTTAAATTGAGTGCAACAAAACTACAGCTCCGTTTGAGGGCTCCAGTCCTGTAGCATGAAATGTTTACACTCAAGTGCTAAATTAGACGTTCCATAAATTGTAACTGCTATCTAACGCTTGTTCTTTCCATAATTGTCTTCAATAATTAATCAAGGATCACTGATTAATCTTTGGATCATCAGAGCTATCATCAGCATGCCTTCTGCTGGCCCAAGCAATGCATCCCTTCTCTGCGAACTGATTGTCATAAAGAACTTATGATGCCTGCGAGTCTGAAACATGTAATCTATAGGGCCCAGTCTGTGCTCACAGTGAACAAATTAACAGACTGATTGAAGATGGTATTGTGAATATTCACTTTGTCTGTTGAGATTAGCAGACTGTGTTCCACTTCTTCAACAGGGATACTTGGAATTCCACTAATGCCCAGCATCAACAATCCAGAGCACAGACCAGCCAGAATAGTCACAGAGTAATCAAAGTAATGCCCTCATGTCCATGATGAAATTGCAAATGGACGTGGGAACACATTTGTGTGCATTATTGCCTTACGGTACATTATATTACATTATGTGTAGGCGTGGCAAACACCATTATCCAGTGTGTCTAACTTTGCATATAGTAGCTTACGTTTTCTGTGCTGTACATTTATACAACCTGGATATTCTCAGACATAATTTAGGTTAAGTACATTGCCAGAGGGCACAGCCATAGAGCAGTTCAATTCCAATCAGCTCATTTATCATGATGAAATGCGATGAGCAATTAGGAACCACTGAATGGACATTGCATTCACACCCTGTCAACTATAGGCTGATTGCAACATTTTTGATTTGATTGCTTACATACCCCATCATTAATGTGGGCAAATCTCTCTCCTGAAAAAATTACATTACCTTGTGACATTTGGAACTGCATATATTTAAACATTTTAATTCTCACATTTCCTACGCTCCAAAGAAAACATCTATCCCATCATCTCAGGGGGATTCATTTTATCTCATAAAAAACACGTTTTCAACGTACAAAAATGCCAAGTTACTCACACATACAAGACATGCACTGTCTATAACTCATTCATTCAAACCACCAAAATCTAGGTTTGTCATTAAAAGTATTGATATCAAAATGACGCCAAGTTACTGTACTACAAACAATATAGGCTATCTTGCCTCCCAAAATTAAATAAGCTGTATTCCAAAGCAATACTACCCAATGTTTCCTCAATTGTTTCAAGTCTCTTAGGAATTAGTAGAACCGGAAGACTTGATAGTGGAGAATAGGAGTAGACGCATATGTCCCAGCAAGCTTTGCATATGATAAAATAACAATAATATGAGAGAAATGAGGAGAAATTATGAAATTGAGTAGTTGAAACAATATGTTTTTAGCAGAATGGGCATGTAGGGGAAGGTTGACATGATCACAGGCTATAGTGCAAAGTAAATGAAGTGACCATGAGCGAGCTGAGCTTCCTTATGGAACGGTATATATAACAGACGGTATACAGTAACAGTTGTTGAAGTGGTGGGTAAAGTAATGTGTGATAATGAGAAAGAAATCTATTGCACAGATGTGCTTTTCTCATGTTCAGTATTCGTAGTTATAATTATGATTGAGTCATGATTTTAAATGTAATGTTTTAATGGGGAGTTGCAGACCGTACATACTTAGTAATTATTTGTATGTGGCTAGATAGAGAACAGGGCGAGGTAACATGAATGTAGAAACGTGGCGTTTGCTGATAAGGTTTTCTACAGTAGCCAAGTGAAGAAATTTAGTTAGTAGAAATGGCACAGTGGTCAACTGGTGTAACCTTTTTAAGAAAATCAATACATTTGCCATCATGAAATGCATATGGGTGGCCGTCAGTGACTTTTGGTAAAGCAAATATAAGTGTAAGAAAACCTTAGTGTAAAATATGCAAATATCTGCCTGAGGGCGAGGTGGGATTCGATCCTCCAATATAGCTATGCATTGCATGAAATTTCATTGGCAAACCATGGTCCATGGTTTTAAAGAAGAACACAGGCCACTAAGCACAGCCAAGCTCCGGTTGAATCCATATGGCCTGGTGATATTGTAGCCGGTTAAGTGAATGTGCAGATGGTATGTCATAATGCAGTGTGTATGTTCGGTGAACGGCGGGTAGATGTGGTGCAAAGGAAAATTGTTGAGAAGTAATAGAGAATTATTAGTGAGCAAAAATGCAGGTTAAAGAATGTTGTTACTAGCTGGGCTTGAAGCGACGACTTCATGATCCATAGTCAGTAAGGCTTACCTGTAAGCTGTGACCTGACAAGCTGTTGAACATCGGAAATTTCTTGGGTGATAATAGAAGAACTGGGCTTGTGACCGAAAGGTCATATGTTAGATTCCTGGGTAGGACACTGCTGTTGTACCCTTGAGCAAGGTACTTAACCTGCACAGCTTCAGTATATATCCAGCTGTATAAATCGATACAATGTAAAAACCGCTGGATACAATGACCGCTAGGCCACAAACAGACTACTGTTGACAAAACTGGAAATGTTTCAGACTAAAAAGTTATGGGTATTTTGCATGTGTATGCGAGATTTTGATTGGCTCGTGTACGTGGAAGATTGGCTGAACTCCTCCCTCTAGCTCCCTCCTCACATACTACTGACATGCATTACTATGCACCTATTATACATGGTTGTGTGTACTAATTATTTATTTTTTTTGATGATATGTTGACTGTACCCCTGTATTGTGTCATGCTAATATGGATTGTCCATTTATGTATTGTGCTGCAGAGTAGAACAACACACTGTACCGAAAACAAATTCCACCGGCCTTGGCCGTGTGGCTAATAAACTATCTATCTATCTATCTATCTATCTATCTGGTGTCGGTAAAATGACCAATGGGGAGACATTTTGTTTGTGGGATAGGCGGCAGGAAAAAGAAGAAGAAGAAGAAGAAGAAGAAGAAGAAGAAGAAAATTCAAAATCCCCTTAGTTTGGGGCTGTATTGTGTGGACATGTGAAGTTGTTTATGAATTCTGTCTGTTGAAATGGGGTCAGAACGTACAGAATTGAATGTTTTTAAGGGCTGAGTGTCTGTGGTTGTTGCGGTTCTTTCTGTGGGGAACCCTGAAAAGTGTCAAACTCTCGGTGCTGTATAGGTATGGGGCATGCCCCGCCAAGGCGTAACTTGGCAGGATGGCATACCTGCCATCCCAATTACCCTTCTGGAATGCAGTGCCAGATACCATCTATTCAGCAGAACAGGAATGAAAGGGAACAACCTCCCCTGCCTCTCTGAGGAATTCCACTTTATTCTGTGGCATCAGTCCTGACTGACAGTTCAGAATGTTGCATGACCTTACAGTTAGCCAATCAGTTAGCCCAGTGAGCCAATCAGCAAGATCAATCAGAGGTACACAGGGTCCGAAGTCTCTTCTGAGCGGAGCATACGGTGCTGTGAAAAAGTTCTTTTTTTCTTCTATTATTGCATATTTGTCACACAGATCTTTTAACAAAATGCAATGCTAGACAAATGGAAACTAATCAAACACAAAACACATTTTTTCAAATTATTTTATTTATTTAATGAGGTCCTTTCAAAGACATGCATTTGCATCCTAAGAGAAATTGTCTAGCAGCCTGGGACTCCGTTAAGTATTCCTTTTGGGCAATTCAGAGTAACTCTGAGGTCAAGACATTTATTTGACTGAAAAATAGAAACAGCAGGCCTTTGACAGAAAGAATGCAAGAAGAAGGACCAACGCACAGGGACCTCGCCAGTAAACAGCCGAAGAACATGGTCTATGTAGACTGCCATACCTCACATAGAGTACTGCAGTGTGTGGTGGCGTCATTGGTTGAAATGGATAAAATACAGAAGAAGATTACCCCCTTAGGGGTTGGGTATGGTGGTTGCAGGGGTGAGGGTAGCGAAAGTTGGCCAGTGAAAGCACATTTGAAACAACTTCACTACAGGCACATCAGTGCATTGGTAAATTTGTCAATGCACCCTCATTATATAACAAGGGCTCTGAAGGGGGGAAAGACCCATTTAGGTTGACAGCGAATGGATGGTGAATGGAAAAATCACTTTCCCACTAGATGATTGCCAAGGGACTTTTGGCATTGTGGGTCCAGTCTTGTGACAATAATACAGGATTAGCAGCGTGCTAACTTTAGAAACAATTAGATTTACAAATAACCTCACACAAACATGCATTAGCTCACGCATGCACAGACATACATGTATAAAAATTGTAATTGGCTTGACAAATGTATTTATAAACAGGACATATGCACATATGAACTGTTAACAATTTTACACACATTCTAATTGCCTTGACATCCATATTTATGAATTTTAAATTAGAAAGCATATTACATATTTAAACAAGCTGAAATATGTTTACACACACACACACAATGTAGGAGGGTACATAAAGTACTGAAAATGGGTGTGAATAATTGTGATACATTTGAATACATTTCAAGCAAAATCTTTTCTCTATGATATTGTTTCAATATTAAAGACTATAATTTACCTTTTTTTAACCATATTATAGAGCCCATTACTTCTATTGTTAATTTACTCATACTAATTTACTCATCTTTCTCAAGAATGTGAATAACTTTGGAGGGCATTGCACATACAGACTATGAACCTGATGTACTTAGCACATTATGTACTTAATCTAGGTATTAGTGTGGCTGTCCTGAAAGGCTATGACAAAAAATATGTGTTTTAAGATCAATAATTTTAACGTACATTGCTGCATCTCCTGTAAAACTTTGTAACGATAAGACCATGTGGACACCAATTCCTTTGTTAATGATTATTCGAACACCAGTGTGTATGTTCAGAAAAGCAACACAATAACCAAAATGACGAAATTAGTAATTCCTTACCTTTATTTAAAAAATGGCAGATCATGATTTTAAATTACACCAAGATTGAAATAAAAATACAACTTACATCAGCGTAATAGACTAATTGTGCAGCTGAAGTCACTTTGACATATTGTGTGCAACAAAGGCCCTGAATTAAATGACAAATATTACAGAATGCGGTTGAAATTACTCCCCCTACTTCCACCCTGGCTTCACAAACAGTAGACACTGGATTTATGCATACAATCTGACAAGTTGTCAAAATTAGTCTGTAACAGGGACGAATACGTTAAAAGAAAGTTAATCAGCTCCAAGGAACTGTGTCATTTGTGGTATCGCAGATTTACAGTATATGGCAATGGAATGTTCTCAGTGTGTCTAAATATTTTTGTACATTACATGCAAAAACTTTCATTTGAAGTTCCAATTAAAAACAGACTGATGTCTAATGTGTAAAATGACATTCAAATGGAAATATTTAGATTTGATTTCATAGAGGAGAACTAGCTGAAGCTTTCTTATATTAAATTATAATCTAAAAGCACGGTCTTTCTTAGCCTGACAGGATTTTGTAGATGCCATAATCTTCTGCATGTTGAGCCAAATAATCAGAAACTCCATTGCCCCTCCAAATTTTTGCTTTGCCCAAAATTGAAATAGTAGTTCAGTCGTTCAACAGGGGAGTGCCGTTAACAGAAATAGAAAAAGCCATCCCCTGGTTAAAATAAGGCAATTATGTAAAATAACATAAAATGGAACATTTTCCCTAAACAATGCAGCAGTTCTAGTATTCAATATCATATTGGCATGCTTGTCAGCATGCACGCTATAGGCAGATATCTTAAAGTGTACTTCAAGTTCAATGCACGCTTTTGATTGCCAAAGACAAAAAAAGATTGGTAGGGGAGGCTATGATGAAGAATAAATTGCTGGTAGCTGGGCTAGAGGGTGTGGTGTGATTTATGAGATATTTGCGGCGTTAACGTTAGCAGCATGCTAACAGGCAGGCTTGCTTTGGGCCATGGCCAACAAAACAATGCCAAGGACCTGCAGAGTTTTTTGAGGTTGTCAATAAAAACAGGATATTTACTGGTACAGTTAGAACAGAGGGTACTATTATACTATAGTTTTTGAAATATATGCGTGCAGTGTCTATGCTTGTTAGCTGATATTCCAACCACAAATTAATTGATCTAACTTACACATTTAAAATAAATAAATAAATAAAAATAATTCTGCAATCTGGTTGGGTTGCTTGAATTACAGTAAAGCAATACGGGTACTCTGGTTTCCTCCCACAGTCCAAAGAAAAGCAGGTAGGCTAATTGGAGACTCTAAATTGCCCATACCTGTAGGTATGAGCAAGTGAGTGGTGTGTGTGCCCTGCAATAGGTTGACACCCTGTCCAGGGTGTATTCCTGCCTCTTGCCCAATGCACGCTGGGATAGGCTCCAGCACCCCTCGCGACCCTGTCAGGTTAGGTAATGGATGGATGGATGGATTATTATACAGCAAGAAAGCTACCGTAATTTAATTACGTGGGTTTAGTTTAAATGGGACAAGTTGTACATTAAACATTTTCTGTCTATCAGTGCATTCTGCCAATCATGAAGCAGAACGATAACATAGCTCTTTTAAGCATGTGTAGCTGATGTTGGATTAGTTGTAACAGTCACTTTATTCAGTAGTGTTGTGACTTTATTAAATTTTTGTACTTTCTTTGTTGTGATGACCTATGATCCCCTAGAGTAGTGCTTAAATTGAACCCTGTCTTTTTGGAAAAAGTACTGCCATTTCTGAATTTTAAATGATTGCATCAAGCTAATTGGGATGTATTGATCATTCCACACTCTGGCTGGCCTCTCACTTAGTACAGCTGGTTTCACTCAGGGCATAAAAAAACAAAGGGAGGTTTAGCCATGGTTAGCTAAGTTGACAAAACATCATCTAGCTAACAATGAAGTAAGATAAAGCCAAGTTTCACAATTTTGTTTCATGTATAAAGTGTGTCTAATTTAGGACTGTGGCTGAGAACATACATTGGCCATAAGCTGGCTAGCTTTCAGATTGAATAAATAAATTTATGAGGCGAATGCATGGTCAAAACTTAATTGGTGCTACTGCAGTAGAAGCGTGTCTCATGTCTGGTGTACTATATATGGAGCCATAGTCCGATACAATTTTGATCCAATTCAACAGTTATTGAAGCAAGATAGCTGCCATCTGATCCAATCACGTGCAATCCTGGAAAGGACTGGCGCACACACAAATTATTTAGGAAGCAAATATATTGCCCCTGCTGCTGGCTCGGGAGAGTGAACATAATCTGCAGTTGTCCTCCGAAACGCATTCTTGCCAGCCAGCTGCTTCTTTTCAGCTGCAAGCCACGTATGCACAGAGCAGGGGAGAGGAAACCCATTCAAATGCATGCGCAGAGAGTCACTCGAGCAACAAAAAAATGCTGATATCCTGACCAAAATTGCAAGTTACTTTGAGAAAAAAGTGACTGATGTTTTTAGAGATTATTGTGCAAACAACTTTGTTCCTAAGCTATGTTCTCACAAATGTTCATTTTATTTACATATCTTTGGTCGAGAAATCATTTCTTTAAACATTTTGCACTTACTAAAGATTCATTAGAATGTATGTAATTACTCTCATTTAGTACGGTGTTCCTCAGAATATGTCTTGTATAAAAACATGTAGCTGACATCATAATATGGACAAAGGTTTGTTTTGGCACCGTATTGCCGCATAATACATCCATCTGGGCCTCAACCATCAAGGCGCCAGGTCTGTGGAACGGGAGTAAACAAAATTGGCATAATGTCCTCTCATTGGGCCTCATTCACAAAACTTTGGTTCTTAAAAATGTTCTCATAAAAAACCAATATGGGATTCATGACACGTGCAGACCTTTGTCTTCGTCAGGTCCAGATTAATATAGTCAATGCTTACGCTAGTAGACAGCTTACACAATAGACAAAAGTTGCTGGCCAAAATATGTTTGCCTCTCCAAAGAATGTTATTGCCATCCTCTCCCAACCAAAGTGGGCTATAACCAGGGCTGTCCGCCACTTTTCCATTAGAAATGAAAGGAATGGGTTTTTTTTTGGGATTTCGACCATTCATATTTTAATTTGGCAATTCAAGTTTTTTAAAATTATTATAGTCATATTGCAAGTCCCAAGAAAATCTGTAACAGCTATGTATGTAACTTTGAAGCTTTAAATAATAAACCGCGTCCCAACATCTAGGTAAATTAAAGTTTGTCTTGTCGGGCGGCAGAACATATTTAAAAATTTAAACATTATATAGAAACGTTTTACATGATAATGATACAACAGTGGAATAAGACAATTCAAGTTGTTCTCCAGCAAGCCCAGCTTTTTCCCATTCTGCTTATCTGCTTCAGAAGCTGAAATACATTAGAGAGTTGACAACATGTATAAACTACACAAGCACTAAGCACATTTTGTACATTTTGACTGTCTACATCATATTCCAAAGGACATAAAAGGTGCCATGGACAGAAATCATATTGCGTTTTACAAAAGGACATTCTACACATGCACAACACACAAAAAAAAAAAAAAAAAAACATTTTTAATATAATGTTTCAAAACATAAGGTACAAAAATATGTAATTTCCATCACTATATTCATATTGGTCAGGGTTACTGTACTGTACCACTGTGAGGAGGGCTCATCTTATATTACATTCATACACATCCTGCACGATTGCACGTGGATACACTACAAAATGATATAAAGAATGTAACAACGCATGCTCGCACGCACGCACACCTGCGCACAAAGGAAAAAAATGACAGTAGAAAAATAAAACATTTAAAATTCAAATATTAAAATAAACTCCCCGGCCCCAATAAAATAACCTTTGTAATCACTTCCATAGGTAAACAACATTTCAGGTAAAAGTGTGGATTAGAGGAGGTGCGACAGCAGCAGGAGCTCTAAGTTGAAATCCAGTGGTTTTCTGGGGAGTGGTGGGGGCTGGGGGGGGGGGGGGGGGGGGTGGGGGCGTGGCAGTGGTGATACTGTAACAGAATTGTTATAATGAGCCTGAAATTGCCACTCCTGAAATCCAGGGGTCAATCCCTGGCTCACAGGCATCAACTGGGGAATATGCACTGCTTGTCTTAATCTGTACCCCCCCCCCCCCCCCCCACACACACACACACACACAGTGAAAGTCCTGGGGCAGTCATGTGCACAGGCATGGCTCTAGCCTTTCAGCCATCCAGGACCGGGTGGAGGGAAGATAGCAGTTATATACTGGGGGGGGGGGTTAAATAGCAACCGACTCTTGACTACTTTTATACATCTGGACATAACAGCCCTTTTGTCAACTCTGTAACCATGAGACCTCATTTTTAAATTGAGTGCAAGCAATGGCGTACATGCATATGCAAAATATGCTAATGTGACTGCAGTCTAGTACAAATAATAAACCTATTTACTCTTTTTGGTCAAGAACTATTAAAGCTGCCCAAAGTTGGGGGTGGGGGCGGAGGCAAGAATACTCAGCTTATGGTGGCTACTGAGCCACTGGCTAGTGTATGACCTTCTTATTTAAATCTATTGTCCTAAAGTTAGGACCGGAGGTCATGCTCAGAGAAAGCAGTTTTACTAGACTCCTGCAATGTAACAGACAAACTGTCACATTAATCTCACCCTCTCACATTCTCTTGGTCTCTCTCTCTCTCTCTCTCTCATCTCTGGTATTTGAGAATCTGACCAGCTGTACCAGGGAAATTTCAAAATTTACACGGCCTGCTGTCTGACCCTCCTAAATGGACAAAGTCCAACCGGGACCAGCATTCCACTCACCGCCAACCTATCAGTTGCTTCCCCACGGGGGGTTTGCAACACACCTTTTCTGCACCTGTGCAAATGTCTTTCAGTATTACATTGAACAGGGAAAGCACAAGAAGACACAACACAGGTAGTGGCTGGAGTCATCAGGTGGAAGTAGGTATATGCTGATTACAGCCCCTTAACAACTTTGCACAATCATATATTTAAAAAAATAAATAAGTATAGCTCTGTATGAGCCAAAAAGGTGATGTGGGCTTTTTCAGATGTTTTCGGCCTGACCCGTGGAAGGGAGAAGTGAACCCTGTTGGCCCCCCAGCGACTCCACGGTGACTGGCCTTGCCCCCAGTTCCCCATTGGTTGTTTTGGAGCGGGAACCATGGCTGCTTGATCTGTGCGGCGGCAAGACGGCTGGGCTAGACTCTGCGGTGACGAGGATGCAAGGTATCTGCCCGGAGATTGCATTAAGCCCCACCCCTTCACCAGCCTGGTCAAACCCAGAGAGGAAGAAAAGACCCAATCAAAAAACAGAGTGGTCCAGTATCCTACTCATTGCTGAGATGTTGTGAGGCTGTAAAGGCTATGACACTGTTATTTGTTAAGTTCACATCCTGACTGGGCATGTTGTTGTTCAGTCCAAAAGCTTGAATACAGGAAAAATAATCACTTCAAGAATTCAGTCAGCGAACAAAGTGAGCGTGAGCATTGAAAGGCAGTGGAAAGAGCATTTGCTCTGCTTTTGACAATGGTCATAGCTGTCCTGAAATTTAACACCTACATTTTCCCTGAATATGTAAGGCTCAATGCATTTGCTCTGCTAGGTCCCTATCACATTTCTGTTACCATTCATTTTATCTTAACTATTACACTGGGCCAACCAGTGGAAGATGGGCTCCCCCTCTATAATATAGCCAGATTTCTCTAGTGATTTCTTCAGATCAGGGAGTTTTTTCTTGCCACTGTTTGAGTGTTTTTCTTCCCGCTGGGGAGTTTAAAAAAAAATCTCAATTGCTTGCTTTTTTTTCCACTGAAGAAGGGACTTTGTGACGGAGTCTCTGTAAAAAGCGCTATACAAATAAAATTGAATTGAACTACTGTCCTGAGACTCTAGAATCCACTGGTGCCCAGAGACGGTAATGCTCTCTGCTGTTCTAAAATGGTAATGCTTTCTACTGCCCTGAGACGTGATGCTCTCTGCTGTTTTGAGATGGTAATGCTCTCTGCTGTTTTGAGATGGTAATGCTCTTTGCCATTCTGAGACTGTAATGCTTTAGTGAAGACAGTAATGCTATTCCTGCAATTACAAGAAAACTCCCAAAGTCCATTAATGGAGTTTGTCTCTAGCCAATTGGCCCAGCTGAGCCACTACTTTAGACTCAATAACAAATGTTCTACTTTACGGCTGTTTGTACACAAAGCATGCATACAGACAATTGCATGAACAAAGGATGGATCTCAATCCGCCTGGCCTCATTGCCCTGCTGTATCATCCATGACACCAAAACGTTCTGGGTCAGTCCTCAGCCATGCCATGCTAGTGCCATTAAACTACGATTTCATGGTCATACCATAGCAGGCTTTTTGGCAACAGCAGGAGATTCTGCTTTGAGTCTAAAATGTAAATGAGCCAAGTCCTGTCCCTGTGTGTGTGTGTGTGTGTGTGTGTACATATGTGTTTCCATGCCATGTCATATCAAACAGGTCTTCTAAGCAATTTCTCTCTCTCTCTTTCTCTCTCTCCTTTCTGCTTTCCATCCCTTTTTCTTATACTCTCCTATCTTTGTTTCTTCCTTTTGTGTTGCACCTGCAACAGGGCCTGCAGTCTGGGCTGGTCAATTAACGCAATAATTCCTACAGTTTTCTGCATGACACGCTCAACCTTACAGTGGAAAGTCAAATGACTCACTACTTAGCTCCAATTTAGAATGCAATTTTCCAATAACCAGTACCAGAAGAGAATGAGAACCATGATGGTTGGAGCCACCATGTGCTGTCAATCTTCTAGCTGCTTGAATGAAACATTGATTGGCGATTGATTCATATTAGTGATCAGGAAGCATTCTGTCCATTGGATTAGCATCAAAAACAAATCACTTCAGAAGTCGGGCAGATAGTCTGTTGGAAGCCATCATTAAGCCAGACCTTTTTATCAATGCATGTGAGCATTGCAGTGTAAATCTCTCAGCAATCATGTGACATCCACCCCAACTTCACACTTCTACCACTTCTAATTGGCATGCGATGCTATTTGTCACTTTTCCAACGGCAATCTTTTTATTTCATTAAATACTCATGAAAGTCCAGAATGTATAATGAAATCATGTGTTTGTTGTCATTATCAACTCACTCGTTTGGCAAAACTGATTTCATCATTCAAGGACGCTCAGCTGGCTAACTCCAGTGCCAAGACAAGGAAGCATTGAAAGCTTTAGACAAAATATCCCTGGGCACTAAAATCAGATGCCATTACACAGAGGGTAGTAACTGATGGGCCAGTTCAGTCCGGTCACCAATGATGTACTTACCATTAAAGGTGAACTATGACTCAGTTGGCCCACTTCAGCCATAGAGATGTCGTATGTGCCCGTAGAGGCCTGTTGGGGAGGGGCACAGTCAGGTTAGAGAACATTCCCGCGTTCCCACGGCGACACAGAGATCACACAAGTAATGCTTCTCTTCTCGCTTCACATGGAACCAAGTCAGACCACAAAAGCAGAATCAATACTTTGCATCCTCCTTTTGGAGTTTTAGTTTTGTGCCATTATTCACCTAGACCACATTGTGGTTATCATTTCTGCAGAGATTATGGTGTCAAAGCCTCACTCACTACCTGGCTGACTCACTGACCCATTGTCTCAGTAAGTGGCTCTCTGGCAAACTCATTCACTGAACAACTTGGTCACCACCTTTTACAGTGGGACTGAGTGGAAGACAGTGGAGGACAGTACCCCGTTTCACCACTAGATGGCTGAAAGGGACATCAGAGCAGATATAAACCCTGAACATTGCTTTAAGTTGTGGTCTCTCTCTCCCAGAAAACAGAGTAGGGCAGATGTTCTAGGAAGAGTTTCCAGAGACAGGCTCTCCATTCGAATTGCGTATTAATGATACGTTATTTGTCAGGAGAAACAGTGAGCTCCCTCAAACGTGGACATGGTACCCAGGTTCGAGGTGAAGGGGGGAGTTTTCATCGCCGGTACTTGGTGGTGGCCACCAGCGCAATCCCGCAGTGAAAGAAGTGTGTTCAGGGATTATCTCAAAGATCATACCAGATTAGTCCAGAAAAGAATTAAACCTCACTATAATCGCAGAATAATGGAGTCTCTCTTCTCTCTCTCCCTCACACTCTCTCTCTCTCTCTCTGCCTCCCTCCCTTGTCTGGCCCTCTCTTATTCCATCCTCTCGTAACCTGGCCCCCATATTGACCTGGAACTTCAGTGCTGCTATTGTGAGCTGGTACTTTATTGGTGTGTGTGGGGGGGGTCAAGTACCCAGCAAGACATAACATTTTGTTCCTGATCCCGTTGTTCCTGCTGTTCCCTGTTTGTCCGGTGCCAATCGGGAGGGTTCTTTCGCCTTGTGACACTTCTCATGATCACATCGTGACAGTGCTAATGCGCCTCGACCGTGCAGCACAGCCAAAAAAACACGGGGGCCTGAACGAGCCACAGTCTCCAGGCTAGCCTGAAGTACTCATGGCACAACAAAAGAGCATTCACTAATTGAGAGGACTGGCAAATGGAAAACAGTTGGATGGCAACAAGAAATACTGGAGTCCTCCAGACCATAAATAATCTAGCAGACGGCTTCCCACGTATGTTCAGCATCATTCAAAAATATTTAATGGCCCAGTTTCCCCAGCACACAAAAAAAAAAATTGCAAGGGGAATTGACGATGACAGTGGAAATAATTCAGAAGAATTTAATTATATGGACCAGGAGCAGCAGTCCAACGCTAATAGCTCGAGTGATAATGCCCCCAGAAAGTAATGGTGATTTAAAACCACACGCACATTCTCTCAGTCCCACCACAGAGCAAGCAGGCTGTGCGGAGGTTCTATCAATGAACCTCATTGACAAGATCACTTTCGTCTCCCGGGTTGCCAGATCAAAGCAGGAAGCAGAACGTCTCTGGGAGCAGCGATTGTCAGATTAGCGTGAAGGAAGCATGACAAAGAAATATTTGTTTTGCGAGGGAAAAATATTCCCCGCACTCATTATAATTATTAATTTGCTTAGCATATGTTCTCATCTAGGGCAGTGTATATTTTTGCATATCAACCATTCATAATGCAGGACATTTTCTGTTGAGTTAATGCATGCTAAAAATAAGGGATTCTGACCTTGCAAGAAAAAATAAATCTTTATCTGTTAAATGTGTATTTTAGTGACAAATGGAAATACGCTGCCTCCACACACAGGAGCTTGGAACAGATATCCAAGATTGTTTGAGGTTGCATGGATGGCTTCAAACTGCACAGTCCTTTGCTGTTTAGTCAAAGAAAGTTTTAGTGCATTACACACTTTTATTTGCAGTATGTGCACACTAAAGCAACACTGCAAATATGGATTTCAATCATGACTACATGTTGAGAGTCCTTTAATATATATTTTAAAAGAAAAAGTTTTCATAAAGGTTAATGTTGCTAGGTTGTGCGATAAGTGCTCTTGCCTTCCAGAGGGATAAAAACAATAAATATTGGTGTTCCTTATTTCTGGCAGGGCACAGTTCAAAGTCACACCTTGTGACTGCTAATAACACAATGTTATTTCCCAAGTTTTGTTCCCTTGGGAAACAAGAATTCATTCATTTTGGAAGCCAGTTCCCTGTCGAATTTTCAAGGGCCTAAGGAGTGAAATTTGAAAATCTCTTCCTGAATGAGCCAGTTCATCTGTAACTGTGCCACAATGTACCTAAGATTGTTTATTTTTGCTCGAGCTCAGGGGGGTATTTCACAAAGCAGTGCCCTGTTTTGTGAAGCAGGATTACTCAGTTAGCAGGATAACTACACTGAGTAAAACCTGGAGCCTTCCCAAATCTGGAAAAAGGACTGAAGTAAAAAAGAGTTTGTCGGGATTTTACTCAGCGCATATTCCAGTTAACTCAGTAATCCTGCTTCCTGAAACAGGAGGATTGAAATCCAGCTGTTTCTATCAAAGTTTTTGCTGCAGCACTTGGTTGAAGGCCTGCTTAAAGATTAATATAGGCTTCAATTATTCACTTAGAAAACTAGTGCTTTTTGAAAATGTATTTTACTGTACAAGACATCCATCAGATGTTTCTCAGATATTTTACCACACACCCTTGCTTTGCCCCACCTGTTCCATCCGCTTCTGTATTTCCTCACCTCCAAATCTTTCCCCTTCACAGAGACCAATTCCGGCTCCTCCTACACGCCACCTATGCCCCGCCCATTCATGCCGGGAGGTGGAGCTAGCGTCCATTACCTTCTCGCAGATCCCCAGCTCCCGGCCCTTCATCTTGGCCTTGAGAGAGTTGGCGGGCTTGCACTGGGGCATCTCCTGCGTGTACTTCCGGGTGTCGCTGGAGACCTGCCGGCTGGCGGGGTGCGACCCCATGCTGGAGAGGTCCGCCTCCGTGTCCGTCCAGCCCTGAAACAGAGATCGAGCGCCAAGTCCAACCAGAAGCATCGCTGCGGCATGCATTACGTCTCGCTTCACCTTTCGAGCGCCATTTTGTGTTCTTGTTACGCCTTCCACTTTAGGTGTATTCACACTTGATGCCTTTGTTCAATGAGATAGAGGGAAAAAAAAAAAAAATACTCCTTTTCTGCTCGTAATAGCTGGGATTATGTTTCAAAATACTTATTCCTCATTTATTTCATTTTTCCCAATTAGGGAAAAAACCTTGTATTCGAGGAGCAGTCAGAAGAGTGTATTAAATATTGAAGGACAATTCATACACAGCTGGCACAGAACACTGTAGGCATCCAGCTCACCAAAAGATCCTCTGGTGAAAAATGAGACAGAGGAAAATCCTGCTGACTAAATTCCTCCCTCATTGGACGAAGGAAAGCAAACATCAGGACGTAGAGGAAAATGGACAGACAGACCTGATGAGTGTGTGTGTGTGTGTGCGTGTGCGTATGTGTATGTGAGAGTTTTATGCTATGGTATATTACAAGTATTCCATATTATCATTACAGTCAATTACATGATACTCTACCACAGTGGTCTCCAACCCTGGTCCTGGAGAGCTACAGGGTCTGCTGGTTTTTGTTTTCACCTTAAAATCAGCACCCAATTGAGACCCAAGACACCAGGTTAGTTGAGTTAACTGTGTAATCAACTGCTCTATTTGATTCATGAAGTGCAGAGTCACTATGGAAACCAGCAGACCCTGTAGCTCTCCAGGACCAGGGTTGGCTGCTCTACCATGTATAAACTGCAGTTAAAGTGTGTGTAGTGTTTATTAGTACTTCAGTACTGTATGGTTCCATAATGTGTGCTTTGAAGTCAGAGCCAGAGAAAACAATTGAATGAAAATGTTTCCTGTTTTCTGTAAATCTCTCCATACAGTATACAGTACATGCTTTATCTGTTCATCATTTAAATCCCCTCCCCTGCTATCTTTCTTTCTGTCCCTCATTCCCTCAGATATGTTGATATGCTCACCCTTTACATGAACTCTGTACAACCCCATAATCTACGAGATCACACACCCCAAATACAGGTAATGTACACAGGATAGCACCATAAATATAGTCACCATACACAGTCCAGTACACACAGGCTGCAGGGTCACACCCAAAATATGAGCGGTAATTACATGTACTGTAAAATATATCACATGTACAGAGGCTGTTCATCACCCTCTGATGTTGCTAATATGCTATGCTGTACTGTGATGTATTGCAGTAATTGTAATGCCTGTGTTTGTTTTGCGACGCTAGACCGATTTTCCTCAAGGGAACACAATAAATGAATTTATGGGCCGTCAGCCACGCCCACGTACAGACTCGCTGTCGGAGACGGATGAGAGGCGGGGCTTGACGCTGCGCTGGTTGCTGTTCTCAGAGCACTGGCTGGTGACGGTGAAGCGGCGCGTGGACATGAAGCTGCTGCTGGCAAAGCGGTCCCTGCTCGGCACGCACAGGATCACGCCCAGACACGGGATGTACTTAGCAATGGCTGACCTGGGGGGGGGAGAGAGAGAGAGAGAGAGTGAGGGATAGAGAGAGAGAGAGAGAGAGAGAGAGAGGGATAGAGAGAGAGAGAGAGAGAGGGGGAGAGAGAGAGAGAGAGAGAGAGAGAGAGAGAGAGTGAGAGATAGAGAGAGAGAGAGAGAGAGACTGGTTAGAAGATCTGTTTCATATGATATGGCATGGAAACACATAAAAGATATGTACACATGCACACACATCACACACACATCTTTTACACACACACACACACACACACAAAGAGGGACAGGGCATGGCTCATTAATATTCTGGACTCAAAGCAGCACCCACTGTTGCTGCCAAAAAGCCTGCTACAAACTATAACCATGAAATCTTAATGGCACCAGCATGGCATGGCTGGGCATTAACCCAGAACCTTGTGGTGTCACCGGGGATACAGAAGGGCAATGAGGCCACACAATTTGTGCACCACTTAACAGAAAGGAAATTAGCTTGGAGCTACACAGTGTTTTGTGGGTCAAAGCAGTCACCTCTGAAATGGAGATGCCAGATTGAATTAGCCTATCAGGTGACAGCATAGAAGGAGTGTCAGAGAGTGCTTTACTTTGCAGAAACATTTCACCGTGCAACGTGTCAGTATTTTGGCATCCATTCCGTGTACATTATAAGTAATGACATATTTTGGGTTAACTGGACCGTCACCCTGTGTGTGGTGACTATATTCGAGGTGCTATCCTGCATGCATTACCTGTATTTGGGGTGTGTGATGGCGTAGATTATGGGGTTGTGGATGGCTGAGGCCTTGGCTATCACCGCTGGTACAGAGTTCATGTAAGGGGTGAGCATATCAGCATATCTGAGGGAGAGAGGGACAGAAAGATAATAGATAGCAGGGGTGGGGATTTAAATGATGAACAGATAAAGCATGTAGACAAATTGAGAGATTTACAGAAAACAGGAAACATTTTCATTCAGTTGTGCTCTCTGGCTCTGACTTCAAAGCACACATTATGGAACCATACAGCACTAAAGTACTAATAAAAACTACACACAATTTAACTGCAGTTCATACATGGTAGAGTGTCAAGCAATTGACTGTAATGCATTTTATAATGATAAAATGAAATACTTATGAAGAACCTCATAACACACATACACATATGCACATGCACACGCACACACACATACACATGCAATAAACTTTTTTGCGTGGGCATGTATGTGTGTCACATGCTTCAGGGCTCAGAATGCACAGTGCATTAACCTGGTTCTCAGTGGCAAGGCTGTATGTGTATGTGCGCTAAGGGGAAATCAGGGAGAGTGGATTGCACAGATTAATCTCCTGAGAGTAATGGGTGAAATGTACACTATTACCCTTTAATGGTGATGAGCCTACATATAAATCAGGTCTGCTATTAACCTCATACAGAAACACAGGCATTTGCAGACACTGCATACCTTCTGCACGCCAGGTGATTTACTGAAAAGGTCATTCAGAAATCTGAAAATTTTCTTTACACCATCTCAACATGTTGTTGCAATATCATGGCAACCACCAATGAGGGGTTAATTTGTCTGATCTATCTGTCTTTCTATCTGTCTGTCTATCAATCTTCATCTATGACAGTACTTTGCAGGTTGCACAGATAAGCAGATTGAAGCTCTTTTCTCCAAGGTAACATCCTGGAACAGATACATACTGTACAACATGTTTTACTATAGGTTTTGTTTTACTACAGGTTTTACTATACTAAGCAAAAGACCGTAAATTCAAGCTGTAAGAGATAGTGTTAGTGTGGTAATGACTTACTATGACAGCAAGTGGCAGCGTTACTTTCGATATATGAGAGTAGAACTCCATGAATGAAACACGGTTGTAAAATACTACTGCAGTGAGAGACAATGTTATGATGCTGAAAAGACAGTGTTACTATGGCAGCAGGATCTACATTGTAGCTGTGGAAACATGAGAAATGTTTACCCTGCGAAAGCTGTCAGGGCAACACAGGAGTAGGGGGACCAGGATATGACGTAGAGTAGGATGACGATGAGGGCGATCTTCGCCATTTTCCACTCGTTCTTCATGCGGTGGAATTTCTTAATTGAGTCTTTGGTGTTGTCCCCAGTAATCTTACCCACCGCCCTGCAATAAACACACACACACACACACACACACACACACAGGCAAACACACACACACATAACCACATACACACAAACACAAACACGTGCACATACACACACACACACACACACACAAACATATAACCACACATACACACAGGCAAACACACGCACACACACACACACACACACACAGGCAAACACACACACACATAACCACATACACACAAACATATAACCACACATACACAAAGAAACAAACACACACACATGCACACACACACAAACATATAACCACACATACGCAAAGAGACAAACACGTGCACACACACACACATAAACATATAACCACACAAATACGAAGAGGAAAAACACACACACACACAGACAGAGAGAGGGAGCAAGAGAGTGAAACAGAGAGAGAAAAACACATACACAGAGACTTTAACAAACTAATATTACTGTAACAAATGAATATTATGCATAAGCCATAAGGGCCCATAAAATGACTGCAGCTCAAGGGGGGCGGAAGCTCACATGTTCGTGTCGCGGATGGCGCGGAAGATGAAGACGTAGCAGTAGATGATGATGAAGAGGGGGATGAAGAATACGAAGGTGAACAGCAGCATGGTGTAGGCGCGCACCGAGGGGCTGAAGGTCATGTAGTCCCAGGAGCAGGAGGTGAGCAGGCCCTCCGGGACATAGGCACCTGTGGGATGGCAGACAAGGCGCTACACTCAGAACCCTTCGTTTCTTACCAACCAATAAGGATTTCTTCCTGTCTTTTCGACCCCTCTTTACATTGGTTCTTGTGTACATCTCTCCCACCTGCATTCATGACAAAATTACTCTTCTGGCCGCTGTAATATGTGTTCCAGCTGCTTATCCCAAACAAGTACCTTAACAGATTCATGGAAGTGCGTGGAGACCTGATTTTCCAAAAATCAGTCACCATCAACAATGGGCATACAACCATTTCTTAAAAATAAACGGTTGCATAGGCAGTGAAGCAGATGACAAGAGGTGCTTATTTTGCATAATTACAAGGACGAGGATAACCCTGCCAGCACCCTACCTTCTTAGGTGATGCTACACCCAATCATGTCCCACCGTGGAATCAATGCCAGAGCATAGGGTGCATCACTACACTGAGACCCAACTCTTTAGCAGGACAAAGACCCTGGGCAGCTCATTCAGCCCATGTATGTCAAACTATGTTTTCTTAATTTGCAGAATTAGATAACAAGGTGTGCATTCATTGGCTACATAGTATTGTATGATTTTACATTTATTTTACAACAGCAAACTGAGTAAAAAGTTAGAGCTAGTTAAACATAGAAAATGAACAACTGAAGTTTTGGCAAAAAGCCAATGCATGCACATCAGAGTACTGCTGGTAGTCCCCATATCACCACAACATCCAAGTCACAAGGAATATCTTGATGGACAGTATACGACTTCTACCACCCCTCCCCTTGCTGTCACTCACTCCAACCAAAGAAAGGGGGCAGGCTCCACCCCATGGAGTAGACCCAGCTGGCGGCCAGGATAAGCATGGCGCGTCTCCGTGACATCACCCCGATGGAGGCCAGCGGGCGCGTGATCACGAAGTATCGGTCCAGGGCGATGACCGTGAGGGTGATCATGGAGCAGATCCCGAAAAGAGCGCCACAGAATGCATACAGCTCGCAGCCTGCCGGGACAGGACAGAGGGAAGGACAGGTCAGCACGCAGTTCGAACACAGCCATTCTGGATCAGAATGGAATAGCACTGTGCAACAATTAAATTATGACACTGTAACTTTAAATGGGAATTGCACCGTGAAATAGACATTTACTTAGACATGTACAAGAGTGGCTGTCCTCTTGAATAAAATGAGCTCTCAGCCAGCTCTCTACCAGTAGTGAGTGCAGAGACATAGCCCCCAAATTACTGTGTATGCTCCAGGTACCTGCTTTGCTAAAGACTACAACAGGCGGGCATTTATAGTCAATGGGCGGGTGTCAGACAACATCAGACACAGGTTGCCATTCCTACTGAATACAAATGGAGAGGCTGGGAATTAATACTTGGTTGGAGAGAGGGTAACATTACTTACTAGCAGGCTAGCCACCAAAGAAAGAAAATCCAGGTTTATCTGTTCATTTCAGTTTATTTTACTGTAAAGTCCTAATAAAAAGGAAATGCCACTTCAGTGGGGAAAATCGCATGGGTTTAATGCAACGATTTGATTAACTCTGATTTGCACCGGTGACTCATAGCGAGTTATTTCAAACAAAGTCACAACTTGCAATATTTGGTTATAATAAAGCTGGGCAAAATTAAAGGCGTGGCTGACATTCCCTCATAAGAAATATTAACAAAAGTGTTCAAAAACACAATTACATACCACACTTTAAAATGAGCTATGTTGTTTGAGGTAGAATTCCCCCCTTTAAATAGAAGTTGGATCATTATGTTAACATATTTGCCCCAGTGTGAAGGGCCCAAGGGGATGAGTGTAGGAGTGTGTTCAGACTTCAGAAACACAAGTTTACTTTAGTTTCTCAAACAGTATAAGGAACATGTTTTCAGTTATCTTAATATGCACCTCTCTAAACCTAGTAGTCTGACATCAATTACCCACAACTCTGTTGCTCAAACAAATGAACGTATAACGTATAACCACGTATTGTCAGGACTCGGGTGCTGGGACCCAGGCGCAGAGTGGGGGAAAAAAAAAAAAAAAAAACACGAAACTCAAAAAGGGAAAATTAACAAAGACTTTACTAACGACAGGTGAACAAACAGGGAACAGACAAGGCCACAATGGGCTAAAACACACTCAAAAAATAATCTAATGAAACAGAAAACAGGAACTCAAAAACACAGGCAGGGCAGAACACGGGAAGGCAGAGCACAAGGGAAGGTCAAACGAAACACAAGTCAGGAACAAAATACAGGCAGGTACAAACTGTTTGTAACAAATAGAATTCGGGAACAAACACAAACAGGTCACAAACACAGGCAGGTACATACGGTTTTCAGATTTCAGGAACAAACACAAGAAGGCAGGTACATGAAAGTCAGGAGACAAACACAAGGAACCAGCACCCAAGTCAAGGGAACAGAGAACTTAAATAGACAGGGGTAACAAGACACAGGTGAACTCAAAAAACAATCAAACCAGAAGGAGGGGATAAGACAGGTGGGAACAATGATGGGATAACGAGACAATGAAACAATCATACAATTAACAGGGGGGGAGCAGGACACAAAACAGAAGTGCCGCCATCTGGCGGCCCAACAGGGGAAACACAGACAGGAAAACAGGACCATGACACGTATAAACAGCAAGCATTCTTTGATGTGAACAGAGAAGCCCTGTGGTGATCCCTACAAACAGAATTAATGCACGTCATAAAAAATAGATGCCCCTGGATCAACAGCACCTGACGGCACCTCATAATTACAGGGAAACTGAAAGCGTGCGTAGAGGAAGGGATTTGATACTCCGGTACTACGACAAACTGAGCATGCAGCCCAAATCAATAAATACATTTCTTTCATCTACCAGATATGAAATATCTGCAAGTGCAGAAATGCTTCATAATTTACATCCAACCCCTTCTGGCCTTGTGGAGGGCCCTGCTGATTAGATTCCAGGACTGGTCCCTGCTGGATGTTCCTGTCGAAGGCTCACACACACACGGGCACACACGCATTGCTGGCTTCATTCAGCTCTTTTGCGCTAGTCGTACCGGGGTTTTGCTGGAGAGGGAACAAATTCCTCAGCCCACTTCTGAATCTTGTACGGTTCTACGATCATACAATCAGGTAACTTTCTGAAATAAGGAGACTGTGCTAGGAGGTGTTAATAATGAACTGTTTAACCTTAGCCGTCCGACAGGCAAAATCTACTCAAGTTCATTTGTTTCCCCAAATGCATTTATCTATGTATCTGTTTTTGTTTCCAATTGTTCTTCAGTCCAGTAGCCCTACATAACTGTAACCCTTACATATAACAGCAAAGTACTATGTGTTAAATGAACTCTGGTAGTTTATTTAACTCAAGAGTTCATTTGAGCCTTGTATGGGCTAAAATAGCAATCATTTATTAGTAACGAGAACTTTACTGGAGTTGAGACAATGCTGAGGTCTTTTTGAGTGCACTGAATGAACAGTAAGTACATTATGTGCGACGCGTAATACGCTCCATCACTTCCATTTTTGGACCCCGTGACCACATTCAACCACAGCCATCAGAGATTGGAGACGGTTTTTCTTTTTTTTTTTAACACCTTAACTAATTCATAATCACTTTATATGCTGGAATTTGGTGCCAGAGGGCCTGCAATTGGGAAAAAATGAAATGCACGGGGACATTCACATGTTCTGCAGGCTGGATTTGGGTCATGCCATTTTCAGCTCAGTACCAACAGATCCACTCCCCAGCAATTAAAGAGAAAAAAAAAGGAGGTATGTTTTTAACAATGTTGAATTACACTCTGAAGTGGGACTGCAAGGTGTTAGAGAGGAAGACAAATGACCCAGAACCAAAAAAAATAAAAAATAAAAAAAACCCGACCCTGACCCGACCCTCCACTCTGTCGACCTGCAGCTAACGTGTTTAGGAAAAGAGGATGGATGATTTTTTTTGTGAAAGCGCTACAGCGGTGATCAAAGGCTTTTTCGGCACTCAAACAAATGAGGAGGGCAAAGAGCGACAAGGGGCAGTGTTTGAGCCAAAGCTGGTCGAACGAAACGACTTTAGCTAAGAGTTCCCAACGATCCAGCTGTCAAATCGAATAATCGGAAAACATTTTATTTTAGCCCTAAATGTACACCTTTGACAAGGTTTCTCTTCCCCTGCACCCTCGCTATGTGGCCTGCAAAGCCAAATGTCGAGCTGGACTTTAATCTCTGTCCTGGAAACACCATTTTTCACCCCTCGCGCCACTTTCACATTCACATTGGTTTATGACCCCGTTCTGAGGGTCATTTTTCACCATTAAGTAATGGCAGGCATTAGGGTAATCCCCATCCTCTAGGCAGGCAGCGCTGTCCCTCAGAAAGGCCAGTATACAGCCACATTCTACACGGCACCCTAAACGTCACATTCTCTGTTCCTACGAGGTCTTTCCTGAAAGGCTGCGCACCCTCGTCTTTAGTGGTGTAGGGTCAGTCACTGCATCTTCCACCAGTTTCGGTGCGGATTTTATATAGAGCTCAAAAACTACAAACAGGCAGTCTGTAGCGCATACGGGAAATGAACTGCCCCTGCCTCCATCAGTGCTGCGATCAATCGATCAATCAACCAATCAGTCGTCTCCTCTCGCCTCCTTTTCGTTTAAACTCGGCGGAGCTCCTCAGAGCTCTGGGGAGCGCTGAGGCAGGAGATCAATGGCGCTCCTTTCGGGCGTCTGCTTAAGAAGCGGAATCGCGGCTCCTCCGGGGGGGGGGGGGGAGATGAAGACGTGCGCGTTAGCCGCGGAGCGAAAGCCGGCGATGGGAGTGGTCTTTGAAGCCGGGCGCTGGCCTCCACCCGGGCCGTGCGCCGCGTGCGTCAATGCCCTCGCTAATTTCCGGCGACGGCCCTCGACGGGGCGCTTCCCGGTTATCAGCAAGTGTTCCCGAAGAAAGGACAGCGCCAGGCCCTTATCGGTCAGCCTGCCCTCGTGTTATCCGCTAATCCCACTTCCGCAGTTCAAAGCACTGCATGCGAGAAAAGTGCTCTGACAAATTGGAAAGGTGGCAAAATGGCATCTTTTCTTTGATGTGGAAGGGCTTACAGGTTCCGCTATCGATTGGTCACCACTTCAGGGTGGGAAAAAAAAGGGATGAGGAAGAGGAGTTCCGCACAAAATTCAGTTTTTATACAATCAGTCTACGTGATGCATGTATACCGTTTACAGAAGACATTTTGTAACAGCATAAACTAATTAAACTGCTCTAAAGCAAGTTTTTGAAAGATCTGACCTTTGAAAGATTTCGAAAGATAACGATATTAAATATTGAGTCCAGAGTTAAAAAAAAAAAAAAGACTGCTCAATCAAATCATACGTTATTATGGACGCACTCAGTTCATTTGTTAACTGTTGGTTTGATGTGAACTGTGATTCTCATGCTAATTTTTCAAATTGACCAGGCTGCTCTTCTCATTAGTGAAAATCGAAACATCTGTCTTAGATCACTCATTGTGTCTCTTTCCATTTCATTGCTTTCCAATCTAAATGGCTAAATGTGCTAAATGTTACTTTGTTTCGTCACATATGGTCCCCCATTATGTTTAGTCATACACAGTACCTTTTAAAAATAAATAATGAAATAAATAAATCCATCCTGTGTTCATTCCTCTGAGTAAGACATATAAAACCCCACCCACACCACCATTTTTGCAATCCTTCAGATTTTTTACTTTAGACTGCTGGAAATGTACCTTTCTCACTGAAGATCCACCGTTTGTGCATGCTGGTGATGAAGAAAATGGGCGTCTGGGTAATGCACATGAGGAAGTCCGTGACAGCCAGATTAATGATGAACATGTTAGCGGGCGTCCTAAGACTGCGGCTCCTGTACATGCACACACACACACACACACACACACACACACACACACACAATACAAAATGAGAGGGAGAGACAGCTATAGCCTTTTTAATGAATTCATCCTGATGGACTGTGTGGAATGTTTACTAAGGCTTACTTATTTTAAAGATTACTTCATTTAAAAGAAGTCAAGTTGCACTGGGTCAGTTGGGCCACCATGAATACTCTATCTGTTCTGAAGCTGTGCACTTTGACACTGATGTCATTCTTCAAGTGTAGCTTAGCGGCAGCATTTCTAATAACACACACGTGAAACTTTACAATTAATTGTCTAAGTTGTCCAAGTTAAGATTCTCTGAACTTTACACAATGCTCTTAAAATTTGTTTTCACGCAACATTTTTCACATTTTTCAGGCTGTCACATGGTCTGTGTATGAAAGCCTTGAAGTCATCGAGCATATCAGGGAATTGGAGGTGTCAAGAAGATAGAAAGCTTTCGTGCCAGAGAATAAGTTACTGACTGGCCTACAGAGAATTCCACCCTGTCGTTAGCATGAAGGGAGTGTGGCACAAGTGCAGTCCCCTAAAAAAAGTGCTGTGGTGCACCTTCATGCCTGGCCACACTACTTAACCTAAACCACTCTAGTTCTATTTAATATCCATCTATGAAACTGAACAGTGAGTAAATTTGGGAGCCAGTGACTCTTTTCTACATAAAATAGCATCTAATTTTGAATTTTAACGATCCACACGGTTCTAAAGTAGATTGAAAATTGGAGGAGATACACTGTATATATCTCCAGCTGACTACTACTAGTAGCATGTGGACACCTGGCATGTCACTGTGTAGAACCTGGTGGTAAATATGTTAGCCCTGGCTGACATAAACACACCCCACTCTGGGTGGAACAAATTTGACCATGTCCCATTGCAGAGGATTCCTGGTCCTTTGATGTCCAAGCTACTGAACCCAAAATGTGCTCACAGTGAGTGCCACTATTGACGCCCCTGCTCAGGACCTAATGTACCACAAGCTCTTTTTCCGTTGGATAATGTCATGTAATACCTTCATGTCTAGTGTGACTGGAAAGGCCTGAGGCTATCAGATGGACGGGGCCGTACCTGCAGAAGGCATACATGACCAGGAAGTTCCCCACCATGCCGGTGATGCCGACAGCCAGAATGACTGAGCCGATGATATAGTGGGCGTGGTCTGGCACATCCACCGTGGGGAAAGGGTGGCGGGACTCTTGCACCATCGCCACCTGCAGGGAAGCAAGTGGATTTACATGAAACATGATGACAGAACAGACCCAGCTAACTATTTTTGGTTCATAGTACATTTAAAAAATATTAGGATAAAGTCTAGCATGTACATTTATCTAGTTTTCACAATGTTCCTTAAAGATAATTTATAAGTCACAAGAAGCAGTGCAGAAATTGTCTTGGAATATTATTACGTTTTATTATTCCAGTTTATAAAAGGATAGCCACTGTTAATTTCATCTGGGAGGTTAGCAGAGCTGAAAAATCCTGGTTCACAAAATGAAAGTCTTTACCAGATTTTCATTTCAATCACCTGGATTTGCTAATTAGGTAAGGAAGTAGAACTAAATAATTAAATCTACTGGCATGGGTAGAGGAAACACAAGTCAGAATATTTATTTTCTGACCCCCTCTGGTAGTTATGTTTGACATATAAGCATGGCTTATATCATAAACACTCATAAATGTTAAAAACACAAACCATACAATAGGTTATTTAAGGTTTGGAGAAACAAGCAAGAGAGAGCAAGACTTTGAAAAAAAATCAGCCACAATACATTATATTAATATATTTGTACATGATTAATTCATGTTAACAACTAAATTAGTTAATTCCAATTCATGTGATCCTATTGTAAAGTGTTTCCCACCGCCCACCAGTATATTTTCATGCAACATGCCCAGAACATTCTTCTGTGCTTCTGTGTCTCTGACATAACTTCTTTGGAGCAATAAATAATTTCTATAAATGGTTGAAAAAGAACAGTTTGATGTAGAGGCAGATATGAATACAGAAGTCAATACAATCTCATAAGGAAGTCCCATCGATTGGAAGTATAATAAACCTTACAGTACGAAAAAGAAGAAAACAGGCCTCAGTGTTCCCTCCCTAGTGAGGGATGTGGGAGACAAGGCCACTTAATGACAGCAGGAAAGAGGGATTAGCAGAGGGGTCAGAGGGGGGCTTTACATCTGCTCCCAAGTCTCATCTCATGTCCAATATATCTGTCAGGAGGCATCCCAGTTAAAAAGAAAAAAAAACTGATTGTCGGATGAACTGAGTTTGAACACCACACAGAGCTAAAGATAAAGCTTTTATCAATGCCACAGAGGGCTTTGTGGAAAGGTGGAAAAATGTAACTGTGGTTAAGGCTGTGACTTAGCCTACTCAGGACACCATGCTCTGCAGCTAAGGAATTACTTCCAAGACACCGCTGAGCCCTTTTCCCCTCCATATTGGACATTGCACATTCTTTGTGACATGACAGCAATGCGTGCTAACCACAAGGGTATTTTACAGGGTGGGTAGGGCAGGGCACGTTGGGGGTGGGGGGGGCATTCGATAGTAAAAAGAGGGCACTGCCTGCCCTGTAAACAAACAGACTTTGTCACAACTCAAGTGTCTATAGTCTATTGGTATAAATTTTACTTTTTGTTGTTAAGCATGCTCATTATATTTTACATGATTGAGATCTATTTTGAAATTAAACTTTAGCCTCCGACACATTGGCTGGTATTGAATTTTGGAACTGTATTTAGGTATGGGACACAAAATTTGAATAAACAGGCCTTTATAGCCATCAGCCATTTAAACATTTCCAATACTAATCAATGGGGCACAGAAGGTACAGTAATACTCAGAGGCTTGCTTCCAAAGTGTTTACCTGGACAAAGTGTCCACTCCTACTTAGGTAGACTCCCAGCTGTACACCATTCATCAGAACCGAGATGACCTGCATATACTATTCAACAAGTTCACACTGTTCACGTTATATCTATATATTCACCTGTATACACCTAATCCCTGGTATAATTTCACCTACACCTTAAATCTGGTCTGAGATCACCTGTGTGGACTTCAGTGCATCTGTGCACACCTTACAATACACCTTACATGCGGTCTCAGATCACTTATATAGGTAATTTACCAGGTGAAACCAACATTACCAGGACTCTTTGTCATTTCTCATTCAACAGGTAAAATCAAGCAGGGATTTTAAACCACTGGGCCAGTTTTTCTTTTTTGGATTTGATCCATCATGGCACCCAGCACAGTGCATTACAGACATGCAGTTAGCTGCTAAACTCCACAGGATGTGGCGTCTATATGTGACCCAGATAACATAATGTACATTCTCCAATAGGTTTAAACCGCTGACCTAATTCCACTTATATCCTGATGTTCTGTGCGCTGCCTGAATGCATGACTACATGCTGCTTAAAGGCCAAAGTCACCGCGTTTACATAACTGGCTCCTTTCAACAAATTCCAATTGAGTTCAAACATTCTGTTGAACTGATTATAAATAAAGGCAGCAGAGAATTAGTGTTTATAATCCTTGTTTTCCAACAGAGAACATTTTTTTCTTTCATTAATCCTGCCGTTATTAGCGAAGCATGTTAGGGTTGTTCACAGAATATCATTTATTGGTGATAAAACTATGGCCCTCTGACTACCTGCTTGCTTTCTTCACATGCTTCCGCCTCCCTGCCCTTGTTATGCTCCCAGATTTAGCAATATGAAGGAAGAAGTCATAGAGAACCAAGAAGAAATTACAATAGGCCTAAGTGTCATACATGGATGGTTGTAATGGTGGCTTGATATGCATACATTTTCTGTGGCTGTTTTCTGTATGGAAGAAGTCTGAATTTCAGTGGACTGCACCTTTTGCACCTCCAGCATAGATTAGCCAAATGTGCTCTTAGCGCCAGCAAGACATTCCACTGCCTACCCACAAGGCTATGCACCTAAAATAACAAAAGGGTGAAATGCACTAGTTTCAGCAGTAAACACAAAGGCCCAGACTACTGCTGCAACTGAACGGCAGGATCAGCCTTAATGGCGAATCATGACGAACAAAATCTGGTCAATACATGACAGGTCAATACTGGCTATGGGTCACACTCTGTTTGAGGCTATAATATACACCCATTACAGAGACATTACAGTATGTAGGAAGCACCTTCAAATAGCTTGCCCCCATCTTGATGGCAACCGGCTTGTACTGGCTCCAAAGCATGAATTCAGAGCAGAACTGGTGATCTGTGGACACCGCAATCATTCACAAAATAAAAAATAAAAATAAACAGCCCTTCCACACAGATGTCCAGTCAAGGGGAGGCAGGAGTGTTCAGGACTAATGCAACATGTATCACACAGTATCGGTTGGTTGGTGACAGAAGTCTCTTCACTGACAGCAACTGCTGAGTGCGAGTGTGTCACCCACTATGACGTAAACATAGGCATATATTGGTGCTATTGGCCTATTTCTAACCAAAATGGACAGTCTGGAGTGCCAACTTTTACATGAGTGTTTTATATTAAGCTAGGACTACTGAACCTCCCCCACCATATGCAACTACTTTTTCATCAACTATGTATAAATATGTTTTTCTAATTCCACAACTTGAAGTTCACTATGTACTGAGACTATACAATGACCGCCTATAATTTGTTGCCTATTCATTGCATTTCATGTAGGTTAGTTATGCTACTTTCCATTAATGAAATGCCTATTTATCATTAAATTTATTTTTGAAAATTTAAATATTGAAAATATATTTCATAGTCATAAAAATTATTTTTCATAAATAATTATGGTTATGGTAAATAAAAATGGTTAATTATATAAATTCATTCTTGCATATTCAAATTTTGAAATTGCTTCGGTTATCATGCTCAAATGGTTTCAAACTACCAAAGTATGGCAACTGTGCATATCCATGCAGTCTCACCCAATGCAAACCAGTCTTCAGGGTCGCAGTGTCAACGTTGTTTTAAAACCTTGTTTCAACATTTTAACAATGTTGACATGGTGCCACAGAATACCAGTGTGCTTTGGTTGGAAAAACACAGCTGGTGTACTTCAGTGTACCTCCACAACTACGTCTGTGAGTGTTCATGAGTAACTGTGGCATAATATTTGGAAAGAGACATTGCTGTTGAGTTTTTCAAAAATATTTTTTGTCACATTGAGCACCACACACGTTTGCCCATTGAGGTCTGATGTATCATGGTGAGCTGCAGCAGATATCTAGAATACTCATCAAATCTCAGAGAAACTATCTGGTTGGATAGATAGCACTCTGTGTCAGGGGTTCGAGGGGTTGGACCCTGGCGCAGAGTAAAAAAACACAGGAGACTCCAAAAGGGAAATTCAAACAAAGACTTTACTAAATAAACAGGGAACAAACAAAGGGCCACGAGCGGCAAAACCATAAACACAAAAAGATTCTTAAGAACCTAAAAAAAAACAAAACAGAACACAGGCAGGGCGGAATACAGGCAGGACAGAATACACACAAGCAGGAATGCAGGCAGAAACAAAGTCAGAAACACACAACGCACAAGCAGGACCGAAGCAGGCAGAATACATACATTCAGAAATGAACACAAGTAGGAAACAAACACAAGGAACCAGCACCCAAGTCAAGGGGACAAAGAACTTAAATAGACAGGGGGTAACAAGGCACAGGTGAACTCAAAAAACAATCAAACCAGAAAAGGAGGGGATAACAAGACACAGGTGGGAACAATGATAGAATAATGAGACAATAATGGAAAACAATAATACAATTAACGGGGAAGCAGGACACAAAACAGAAGTGCCGCCATCTGGCGGCCCAACAAAAGAAACACAGACAGGAAAACACAGAACCATGACACTTTGGGTATATTTAATTTTTTGGTGTCCCTGAAAACTAATAGACGCAATTGAAAAATAGTGCATGGTGGTATATATAGAACCCAAGGAGACAGGAGACGTATAATCAGTATAATCTCGGTCCAGATGCCCAAAGTATCCAAGCCTTGGCTGAAATAGAGATAAGAGTTTAAAATGAAATAGCATTAGGAGGATCATCTGTTTCAGAGATTGGTGGGAAAAGGAATAACCAAAGAGTTTCCCTGCTCCAAGACCAGAGGCTCTCCCTCCATTTTTTTATAAGGCTACAATACATGCTTCAAAGCAGCAAATCACGTGAGAAGCTGTGATGTCAAAGCACATAGGCAGACTCAAGGTCTTCACCAATGTGTTCCCAGTGGAAATTACTGGGTGCTGATTAGAAAGTGTATGTTTGTATTTCAGATTTTCTTATGTATTATGCAAAGCTACATAGAGAATGTTCACTGTCAAAAAAGCATTATATTTCAGGTCTTTTTATTATTAGTGCATAAAGTATCCCATCTGTTAATGTTGGCTTGATATACTGTAATACATATACAGTGTATAAATGCAGATGGGCAAGCCTATGTAAATCGTTCTATTTCCAAGCAACCTTGAGAGTCTAGTTTGCTTTCCTTCCGGCTAAAATCATGTTCCGGAGGTTTTTACATTGTGGCTGATAAGAAATGTTTGCTCTTGTCTTTTTTCTTCTTGAATTTGTTTTTTTAAAAAATTTGTTTCCTCTCTTTGGACCCAATAATCGAAATGATGGCTGCTTGAAAATGTCAGAAAAGGCAGACATCGAAAGTAGGTACAAGGCAGTGCGTTGACAGCAACACGGTTGTTGTAGCTTTGGCTCTGTTCTCCAGCACTTTTGATTTATAATAAAAACAATGAATACGGGGTGCATACTGCCAGCTTTCATCTGATGGTATTTACATGGCTATCTGGTGATCCTTGTAGGAATTACAGCCCTTTTTATTCATGGGCCCTCCATTTTAGGGGACCAAAAATAGTTGGATAATTGGCTGGTAATTTTTCTTTTTTTACTTGGCAGGCTGTGTGTCTTTGTGTCATTAGTTCATGCACAAAAAGCTAACAAAAGGTCTACTGTTTGTTCTAGGTGAGACATTTTCATTTGTTATCTCTCAACATGAGGACCAAAGAAGCATCAATGCCAGTAAAGCAAGGCCATCGTGAAGCTGAGAAATCAGAATAAATTAATCAGAGATATGGTACATGGACTGCATTTATATAGCGCTTTTATCCAAAGCGCTTTACAATTGATGCCCCTCATTCGCCAGAGCAGTTAGGGGTCAGGGGTTAGGTGTCTTGCTCAAGGACACTTCGACATGCCCAGGGCGGGGTTTGAACCGGCAACCCTCCGACTGCCAGACAATCGGTCTTACCTCCTGAGCTATGTCGCCCCATATAGAGATAGAGATATAGCCAAAACATTGGATCTGTCAAAATCAACTGTTGGGCACACTGAAGCAAGCACACACTTGCTTTACTTGCTTGTGAGCTCAGCAATAACAAACAACCTGGCAGACTATGGAAGACCACTGTTGTGGAGAATGCTTTCTATTCAGCTGTTTTAAACTGTTGACCCGATCAAGAACACTCTCCAGGATGTAGGCATAGCTGTTACAAAGACTACCATAAAGCAAAGACTATACCAGCATAACCTCAGAGGGGTTCACCACAAGATGCAAACCACTTGGTAAGCCTCAAGAACAGAACAAGAAAAAAAAACTTCACAGTTCTGGAACAAAGTCTTAAGGACAGATTAAACCAACATTAACCTGTACCAAAGTGAAGGGAGGAAAGAAAGGAACTGCTCATGATCCAATGCATGCCACCTCAGCTGTGAAACATGGTGGAGGTAGTGTTATGGCTTGAGCATGTATTCACTGTTTCATTTCAGATCCAATATGCTGGAGTACAGAGCCAAACCAGCTAAACTTGTGTCACTCTCCAAATACTTACAGACACTGTTTAAGAGGTGAAATAATGAGGTTGTCTGTTTATTGGAACACTGCACTAATCATCACACAGAGGCATACAGAGCTCCAGCAAGAGCAGGCAACGGACAAATGAACAGGAATCCTGGCTACGGCTACGGCTTCTTGTCTTCTGCTTACAGTACACTACTTAAAGTGTTGTATTGTAAACAGCAACATGTTTAGACATATCTGGGCATTGGCCATTTTAATCATTGCTGCCTGAAATCAACGTTGGTAGAAACACTGACCTTTAGTTCTGTTCTTGCAGCAAGAGCATGCGCACAGGTCCTGAAATATATAATACGTCACACAGTAAAAAAAAAAAAAAAATACACTGTATTGCGTGCTAACATAAAAGCATTCCAACATGAAAGAACATGAGGGATTGTTCCGATGGCGACAAGTGTGTTGGAAAATGGGCTTGCAGCAGGGCTTACCGCAGATTTATTGTCATGGATTGCAGCACATGACAATTGCTCCAAACATTCGCTCTGGAGATGGAGTAAGGGATCATTCATTCTTTTCTGTGGATGGATAAGGCAGGGACAATGGCCCAAGGGCCCTGTCAACCAGCCTGTACAATAGCTCAAAGTGTCAGGCCCCGGGCCCTCACTTTCAATAATACCGTATTTCTGTCCACACGTCATTAATGCATACACACACACACAAAGCGCACACACACATTAATGCTTAACAGGGCACACATGCACACACACACACACACACACACACGTTCACACATAAACACACGCACAGTTTACAAACATGCCTACAGCTGTCTTTTTAGTCTTTGTTTGTAGAACACCTCAGTTTACAATCCAGGCAGTCATCTACTGAGGGATACCAGGAGACGACAGGGTCGTGTTTAAATGAGACTGGTTCAGACTGGTTTCGACTGGGGCAACTGGCAGGAAGTCAATGCAGTTCCCCTGGGAGACAAAGATAAGTTCTCACTGTGGGTGTGTCCTCGCTTGATCAATAACTAGATCAGTTTTGGCTCCCACACAGAGGCTGTGCTGGACACACACACGCTGGCTGTCTGTGAGAGGAACACAGATAACATGCAGAGAACAGAGCATGGTCACATTTCCATGGTAGTTTCCACCATCTCTAATCAAAATATAACCTCCACCACTGGAGTTTTGACAGTCCACAGAATGTAATAATATTGTATAAGAGACAGAATGTTGTTATTATGATATAAAATACACAGTAGTAAATGTACGAGATTATTATAAGACCAACCATTTCATGATTGATGACAAAGACCAAACTTCATTGTGTGTGTGTGTGTGTGTGTGTGTATATATATATATACATATATGTGTGTGTGTGTGTGTGTGAAAAAGAGAATGTGAAAAGGGAGAGAGAAAAGTAAGAAAAGAAAAGAAATGTAGTATGAATGGGGAGAGGGACCACATTTCTGATTGTCTGGCCAAATGGCTGTAAACAGTATAAAATGGAAACTGTGAAATGTACCCCTTAATCTGTCAAATAAAGTTTAAGATGAGCAGATACACATTAAGTACAGGCTAAAACTGTCCTCATATAACTAGAAATTACCAGTACTCAACCTTGACAGGAAATTCAAGCATCAACAAGGACAGTGGAAACATTTTTCATACAAAAATCATATTAAATCTCAACTGTTAAATCTGGTAAACAATCTAAATTACGTTGCCCTTCTAATCAGTTTGACAAATCAGTTTGGTGAGCCGAAAGTTACCCTGCATTTGTTTCCTACATCGCAGAAAGCTAGCTACAGCAGAAGCAACTCAGTATTGATGTTTAGCAGCAGAAGGCTATGCCAAGCATCAATAGTGAATTGCTTGCACAAACAGACCACAAGAAAGATCACATGTGGTGCGGGCATTTTAACTGCCCACAGGCTTAGACAGTAATGTCATTTTGAATGGAAAATAAATGGTAGCGAATGCAAGTGATTATTACAGTCATACAATGCTTCATTTGATTCAATCTTTTCTATTCATGTCAACGACTACTTCATTTAACACCAAAGTGGTGTTACGCTGTAAAATCTATTTATTGATTTCATGGCTGTCTTAAATGTCAGTATTTGTCTCTTTGTGCATTGACATCTTAATTCTTGTTGCCGTTTTCAATAAGTTTTTTTTACACAGTTGAGAAGCTTCGGTGAATAAAACATTGTTTTTATTTTAAATATAGGCAAAAGTGAACAAAATGAAAACCAAATGACCAGTCATTATTATTGCAGTGTTCTTAATATGTTCTTATGCGCTGGACTGAGTGCAGTATAGAAACGTTACCAGGGTTACAGTTGAGGGGGGAAATCCTCTCCTCTAAAAGATTTCCTTCTTTCTGAATCCTACAGTGAGCCAAAGACCCTTATATAATTTACAAAGGGTCTGGGTCTTAAGGAAGCCTTACTGTAGCCTTTATATAATAAGAAAATAATATAGCTCTATTGGGATAAGATTTTGGTTGTGAAGAATGGAGGATGAATTGGGGAAGTTCCCATGCAAGCGGTAATGTAACCCCCCAACTCGGTTTTCTGGTTCCCTGATTTTAACCTTTATTCCCAACCCATCCCCCTAGTCCAACCCAAAACATGACCTTATCCAAAACCAAACCTCAACCTCGAACTCTAACCCCAAACCCCTATTCCCTTAGGGAAACTTAATTTCCCCCCCCCCCCCCACCCCAAAAAACCATGATCAGGAGGGCAAATGGCAGCTGTGAGCCAGTTAAGTCCTCTTCGTGAAACTTCTTTAGGAATTTGCATCATAATTGAATTAATTTTACTAATTCAATCGGAATTTAAATTGTAAATATTGTGCATTACATAAGACAATCAGTGCCCCATGAACCAAGAGTCCCTGGACTATGCACTGAATCCTCTAATCGCCCTAAAACTCCCATGTCAAATTTTAAATCAGTAACTGTCTAATGCATATACCAGGAAACTTCATAAGTAGGATTGGTTTATCAGGCATCTTGATAGTGCAAACTTTTAAACAAAGCTGTGATCCAAACTGACCTATTTTAGGCCACTGGAAATTCCCTTGCTCCATTCTCTGAAAGCTGATACACAAAATACAGATTTTTAAATAGATGAGAGACATTACATAAGGCTCACTGGGCTTCTATCAGAGTTATTGCTTATGATATTAAAGCCTTTATATGGAGTACTCTGACAAATATAACTAAATCCGTTTTTCTACAGTCCAAAGAGGCCCAGGGACATGAGGAACTGGGCCAAGGAATATTCAAGAATATGGGTGAAATGGCAGGAATTTCACTCCGAATGATTCGCTCGCCTGGGCCTAAGTTCAACAGAGTTCTCATGCAATTAGAACACATCGACCAGGACATATGTAAAAAAAGACCAAAAAAAACCCCCCAAAAAACAAACAAACCTGGATTGAGCTGACAGCAGCTCCTAAACTGGGCTCTGTGAGAAAGTGCCAGGGGGTGTTCAGCATAATGGATTAATTTTTAAAAACATGTTGTTTATATCTCCATATTTATAAACTGACACAGATTGTCCTTTCAGATTGAGTAAGCCAGGGCTAGTTTATAATAGGGTATACCCTCAGCTAGAGGATAGTAATTTGGGAGTCCCTGGGTTAAGGAAGTGAATGGCTGCCATGTTGGATAGCTGTATCCCTGAGAAACCACAATCACAAGTTCGCTGTACAGTATATGGAAGTGTCAGTTATATAAGCAATCTTGAATAAGTGCTTCCACTTAGTGAATACATCCAGTACATACAACAGCAGTGTGTAATAACACTGGGGCCTCAATCAGCATTGAAGAAAGTCGTCTATTTGGTCCTCCGCACGCTCTGATCAATGATTAGTAAATATTTTTCAGAATGACGTGGGAATAAAGGCGGTACTGCCACATTCTATTGCACTACAGTCTTGAAACTAAGAAACAGTAATGGGCAGGGCATATTTTAGTCATATCTCATTGTTATTGGCCTATTCAGTAAGCCAAATTAATGCTGGGACAACTCATTCATTAAAGCTGCTTTGAAGCGTTCGTAAACGTTCATGTGTGGGTGTTGAATAAAGAAGTTACATTTTAAACAGTAACCATTTTATCGAGATGGGTGGATGGACGGATGGATGACGGATGGATGGATGGATGGATGGATGGTCCTCACACACAGCTCAGGATATCTGCACCCTGAAGTCGCTCGCCCATACACTTGTGCCGTCGCAAGAATTGAATCTTTGTAGGCCTCACAAGCCAGAGGCAAGGCTGTGTCTACAAAGATAGATAGTGATCTGTACAGAGCCACACTTCTGGCGGAAAAAGGCTTTAGCGCCTCTACTGCAGTCTCTTTGTGCGTATGTGTATAACTGTTAGCACAAAGGAAAGGTTAAAACATTATTTTGGAGTCAGATAACTGAAAACAGTAAATTAATCCTGTTCCAGTAGCACCAGGTAAGACTACACAGTTCCTTCGTTACTCAGACACTTCCGCTGTTTGGTGTGCCTGAGGGGACTCTTACAGCCGGAGAAGCGTAGTTCTCTGTTCAAGTGGTAATATTAGAAATGGGTTTGAACTTCAGTGACCCCTGGCCTGCCAGTAGGTGGCAATGCAACCAGGCCTTGTGGGAGTCGTCCACTGACAGCTTTCATAAAGCACATTTCACGAAACATACCTGTACTTTCAATCAAGCAATTCTTGAAAAAGGAGAAACACATACACAGTTACTCACACAAACACACACGCACACAAACTTACAAAGCTCACACATCCACACTTACAAAACCCTTTTTGCATATGCTCCCGTACCCAGCTTTCTTTAAGAACTTAACTATAGAAGGGTCATGTGTGAATGGGGGCTGGAGAAAATTTTGCTCAGGAAATTTGCCAGCTCAAGAAATCGGAACATCTTCAGAAATGTTCAGTTTTGACGTGAGTGTGAACAAAGCTGTAATATTCCCAGATGAAGTGCACAAAACTCAACTTGTCATGTTGTTTCCTTCTGAGAAAGTACTGTATATGGAGCATGTACACCATATACATGATAACATACAATAGTTTACAAAATTCATAGTAATTGCCAAGCTACTTAGTGAACATTAGCGTTTTAAATTAAGTTAAGAACATCATACCTCGCTGGGACTGTGCCTACACATCCTGGCTATTCTCTTGACATACTTGCTTAGGTTATTTGGAGTACTTGACAGTTGGCTACAGACAAACGCTCTCACACAGACTGGCAGACAGAAGAAATGCTATGACATAGCACTGGGGAAAAATGCTGAGACATCCCCAGAAATGCTGACATAATGCACACAAGAAATGCTACGATTCACGAAATCTCACACGCAAACACACACACACACGCGCACGCACACACACACACACACACACACACATGCTTGCATGTGTCTATGACTGAGGTCTTTTCATCTCTGATGGAGTGAACAGAAGCATATAATTTGGGGCAAACAGCTTTAAACTACACTGGGTTCATTATGCAATTAAATCATTTCTGGCTAGTCACTCTTCCAAACCCTTCTGCATGTGATGTTGCAGAATAATCCTCGCCAAAAGTGAGGAACCAGTCTTTTCATGAATATAAGAGTCAGCCATATATGGGGATGATGTTGGACAACTATGTTCCCCCTGCTCTCACCCCTTCTTATGACATCACCTTACTTTGCTTCAAATGTGGAGGAGGATGAAAGAAATTATATGCTGAGAAATGGGAATGACTAACTGCTACTGGTCATCATTTTCTTTTATCTGGACAATAGATAGATGACACTTCTCTCACAATAGAGAAGAGCATATCTTTTTAAAAAAACTCATAAAATAATGAAATTGTAAGTGATACAGCTGAAGTGGACAATAATTCAATTCAATTAAATCTAAATTTAAAAAGCTTAAATGAGCCTTCTGATTAGAATGCTAAAGCAGTAACTTTTAAGGTTCTTTGGACATGTTATTTGAAATGAAACACCATTGTCTCTTGACTTTCTGATTGTTGCATAAGATAATTAATATAATAAAATGTACTCGAGTAAATTAATTCTAATGGCTGATTAATGATTAATATAGCACATTTATTGTTAACTTTGCCATGGCTGAAATCACTACAGTACTTGTCAGAAAAGCTCCCTGTAGTAAGGAAAGAGATTCTTCAGGGTTATGGAATTGCACTAAAAAAGCAAATTGGGATACCAATCACAATTAAATTCAACATACACATTTGAATTGCTCACTAGGATTCAAGGACTATAGACATTGCGAAAAATTTTAGATTAAATGTGGTCACCTTGTAAACCCAGGCTCTTCATAGCCATTCACCCTTATAGAGCGTCTGCATTCTCCAGTACTCCAGTTCTCCTGACCCAAGTCGACTAATACAAGCTGTCACGTGCAGATACTGAGACGGAGACACAAAGTGAAGGTGAGGTGGGTGTGGTCTGGTACGCCTCCCAAGTTGATGTATTGACCTCTCAGCTATTGATGTAATGTATTGACCTCTCAGCTATTGTAGCTGCAGCCTGTACAATATCCTTCACTACTTAAAAATGTGACATGGACAGGTAAAAGTTGACTGAATCTGAAATCTGAATTTAATGTCAGCAAGAAGTTGGTATGTACAGGAGAGCCCTCGTATGGCTCTGCTTTTTTTAGCTGTCCTGCTCAGACACACTTCTGACATTGAAAGAATACCAATCCTTTCAATACCAATTACTCGATCCTTCTCGCGGAAGACTCTGCAGTGGGGACTCTGGGGAGAGTGTCTGATATCACAGTATAATTGGCAAAATCCTGCCCTGAGCACCTCACGTAATCTCCCCAATAGACCGAGGCCACCTACTGTTTTGTAGGCACTACTACGCCCCGAAGTTCCTCCCGCAAACAGTAGCAAGAGAAGATATCATATTGTTGTTGCTGAACTAATTCAACTCTGCTTTAAATGGGCAGGACGATTAAAGAAATTTCATGCTCTCTTTGCGTGCACTTGTGTGTGTATGTGAGAAAGAGAGAGCACGTGTGGATGATTGTGTATCTATGGGTGTGTGTATGAAAGTATATGCACACAGTATGTGTCTGTGTGGGTAAGTCTGTGTATATACACTTAAAGTTATAAGTTTATGTGTAGCTGCATGTGTCTGAGGGTATGCGTATGAAAGAGTGTATGTGTGCGTGTGTGTGAGAGAGAGAGAGACAGAGAGAGAAAATTTATGCTTGCATGTGTGCATGCTTGCATATCTGTGTGAAAACATGCATGTATGTGCATGTGTATCTATTTGTGCGTATACAAGAGTGTGTGTCACTGACTAAACTGACTGTACACACATTTCCAAGTGGAAAGATGTGTTACTTTCTTTTGAAGCTCAGACAGCTGATTTAACTAAATGCCTTGCATAATGCAATTGCTGCCTGTAAGGCCAATAAGTTTGTATGGTGCATGAGGGGAAACTACAAAGTGCACTAAAATAATCACAGAGCAATTATGACAAACATTCATTCAAACTGTGCTACGGAGGATGCTCCCCACAGTAACCTTGTTAGTGTAACATCACATTCTGTCCCCGGACTTCCTCTCATGTGTGTATTCTTTAGATTGATTTACTCTCTGTCAGAAGCTGCCTCTGCTTCTGTTCCATAGTATGAAATATGCCATTAGAGAATTAATTCTACAGACATTGATATAACAGCTTCATATAACATACATCTTAACATCTTGAAACAGATGGATTTTAGCATATGTTGCCAGAATTATACTTCAGTCAAGAAGTTTATAAGAAATAAAAAAGGATGTTTAAACAAATAATACAAATATAACCTATAACCAGCTTAATATCCATACAGAACAGAAAACTTTGTTCAGCTACATAAAAATATTAAACTGCCAATGGTGGATGTCCCCCCCCCCCCAAAGTGACATATCTGATGGTTTTTCTTCCACAATTCATTATTCCGCAGTTCATTGTTGAGCCATGGCATATGCCTTATCTGTAAAATGCGACGGCAGAAATGCCTCGTGCAAATCGTACAGTGCAAGTCTGTCTAATATTCTTGGTAGAAACATCTAATTCTCTTATGATTTGATTCGCAGCAATAGCCTGCTTCTAGAATAGTTAATAGTCCTCGGTTAGTTCAGCATAGTTCCCTATAACAGCACGGTCGAACAGGTAAAAAGGCAGTATTTGAGTTGGCAAGCATAAACACCAATTCATATAACACCTTGAGGTTAGTAACTGACCTGTCTATAAGCGTTTACAATTGAACCGAGTAGCCTATGTCCGGCTGTCTCTTGCGCACGAAACCGCTGCAGCCTACATATTGCCTCAAGATCTAAAGTCCGTAGTGCAATAGCCTTCTGCTGGACTAAAGTCCACTGATTCACACAGGACGCTTGCACGTCTACTCTGAAAAAAGGGTCTCACGTGACCAAAACAACGTAAACACAACAATATGATCAAAAATACCCACACGCGGTGAGTACTTATATTACAACGTGGGGTACTCTACAACAACATGAAAATACGAGTTACCTTCCTGAAAACTATATCACAAATCGTAACGGTAGAATGGACACGGAATTCTAAAATCCCACGTTAAATACATTTTCTTCTTCCATTCCATCATTTCGGTGCAGGGTTGAACGTACTCTGCACTTCAGGGAATCTCGACCGGGAAACGCTTGAAAGAAGCAGGCACTGACGAACAGGCGGAAATTCATTCACAGGCAAGAGCGTGTCGTGAATCTACTGAAAGCTTGAACCGCTGGTTTTCACCCAATATTGCGTATGATAACATTTAACGGGATCATTGCGCATTCACAAATTAGTTATCGGACTCAAACTGCAAACTACCTGGATGAGTGCTACACCACGCTTATCACTTTAAAGAAGTGCACTATGCCCCTCGTTGTACCCAAGCGGAGGGGCAGAGACAGTCATAGCGGCAGAAAATAGACGGTCAGAAACAGCAGGCACTCACTGTGGTGGAAAACGCCGGGCGGTCCACTAGCTTGTAGGCGTTGACTTCGCTGTAGTTCCAAGGGGCCACCGTGTCCACTACGGGGCCAGCGGTGCCGTTTAGGTCCCGAGGGGAATCCCTTCTGAAACTTTGCAGTGAGTCCATCATCCCGCAGTGGACGAGTCTAAAAACAAATTAAAAATTAAAAAAAACAAAAAACAGAGGATGAAATCAGGGTTTTCATTTATATTGCTGTTATTCTGCTGTTTCTCTATAGTTTGAGAGGAAATTGTGACAGAAGGAGAGGGAAGTCACTTCCACTGGTAGGTGATAAAAAGTTATCTGCTTCCAGTGAGAATGCTTGTGTGAATGTGTGTGTGTGTTTGTGTGTAGGTATGTGTGTGTGTGCAGGAGTATATTCCACAACTGTAGAGCACCTTGATCAAACAGCCTCACAGATCCTGTCCACAGACCATCTGCACTCCGCTGAAGTCATTCATCCCTCTGGTGTGTGATACAGAGGACCTCCTACTCGCGCTCGGTGGCTAACCCCCCCCCCCCCCCCAACCTCATCCGTCATGCTCTCTCACTGACTCTCTCTTTCTCCCTGCATTCTTCTTACCCCTCTGTCTATCTCTCTCTCCCTCACCTTTTTTATTTTTTCCTTCAACCCCCCCCCCCCCCCCCCCGCACACACGCACACACGCACACACGCACACAGACACACAGACACACAGTGTTCCTTTTCAGCTTTAATTTACTGAACTATACCCACACGTAGAACACTGGCAATTGATATGCATGCAGGTGTGTGTGTGTGTGTGTGTATGTTGCTTTCGGAAGCATTCATAGCCATGTTATTTCCTGGGATGTGGGTGTGCATGTGCTTTGTCTATTCATATATATTTTCTTGTTTGTTTATGCCTTGCTGGTAGCTGTAACTGTCAAGATGATGTCGTGAGTATTTAGAGTCTGATGAAGTAATCCTTTCATTAAAATGGAACAAAATGAATAGATACATTAGATATCTAGTTATTAAAATATGAGATGGAGTCCCAAAAGCTGAAGGTTTGAATTCCTTCGGTAATTATGTAGTGCATGTGTGGGGTGGGTCACAGGAATGCAGGACATTGGGGGGAAGTAGAGTAGATTATGAGGACAGAGAAGCTTAGCTTTTTTCTGTAAGTCTACATATAAAATGTAATAAAGGGACTAACACAGATATCCCATGTTATTTATACATTATATTTAGTCTTTTCCTCGAATTATGATTTATGAAAAGCAATGCGCTCCGAATGTCTCATGTTGTGATCTTCTTACCCTGTGCTTATTCTGTGTTGTTAATTCAGCTTCTCAGTGTCATGAGACTGACCCGCCCACCCTGCTGACTGAGTGCTGTGCCGGAACCAGCTGAGTCAAAGGATGCTGACCTCTGAAAAATCTGAAGAAGAAATATGAGCAACAAGATAAAGCACTCTTTAATGAGCTCATTATCCTGATAATAAAACACTCAGTTCCTGACTAAATGCTGTAGATGAAGAACTTACCTTGTAATGCTGAGTTTCTAAGTTCGAAGGTTTGGAGAGACGTTGTTGTACTTTTGAGGGACTTGTTCTACCCAGACACTATCCCGTTGCTCTGGATGGTCAGAATCAGCTCATGGGGTGCTCTGAGTCATTTTGAGTCAATTTAAATTTATTTTACCATGCTTCTTTCTCCTAAAAATTCCCAGGCTGTTCACTGTCTGCCCTGAAAAATGTGTACGTAAGGACACTGACAATCAGTGTGATACAGTGCATGTCACAGTCAATTTACTGTGACTTTAACCTCCTCCAGTCTAATAAAATGGTTAAGTTATAGTTCTTTTTGTATTAAGCATACCTAAAGCCTTTCATCCCTATTTCAACTATATTTGTTATTTATTTTTATTTGGAAAATAGGTATGTGGACAGATTGCCGTAAAATAAAATGAACCAATGGCTTGGGTGCCGGACAGACAGTGAGGACCAGTATACTTCCATGTAATTTGCAATGATGAGCAAATTAGCCTGATGAAATAACGAGTGACATGATAAACAGTATCCAATAAGGAGAGATGAGACTGAAACATTTGCGTAGAGAATGTCTCTATTTTGAAGTACAGGTTAGAAAGTGGCTGTATCAAATATATTATCATATATTTTGTAAATTTTTGATTTATTGTACCAAAACCAAAAAAATGTAACCATGTGCAATTAACATTTTAATGGCCCTCTCATGGACATTTGGTATGAACCATTTATGTAAATGTATGAAACAGTTAAAAACATTTACTAAGTGAAAGAAAAAACAATTACACGCATGGCAATGGTAACGGGGTTAAACATTTACTAAGTAGGGGTAAATGTTTCAAACATTCCCTCAGTAAGAAGAATACACTTTCATCATGATGGGCTAATTATTCCATCACAGCTTGTGCACTGCAGGTAAAACACCGGCTAGGTTTAGCAATGTATCTCTCTCTCTCTCTCTCTCTCTCTCTCTCTCTCTCTCTCTCCCTTCTCTCTGTCTACTGTAATTCCTAATATTTTTAAAAAATATTAAAGATATTAAAAATCTGTTCTCTATAAGTAGTGAGCCTACAGCCAGATATTTCTTTATGATTTCATAGATAGTGTATGATTACTTATTTGTTGAATTTCTGTGTTGTAATAATTTTTAAAATATAAACATATTGCTATATGATTTGGAGTTAGTTTTGAATTGCTGGTTTTCACCAGTTTATTCCACCTGTTTGATTAACCCATTGATTAATTTAGAGGTTTGAATGGTAATTATTATCTTTAAATAAAGTGAATCATCCATCCATCCATTATCTAACCCGCTTATTCCTGATTAGGTTCAGAGGGGGTGTTGGAGCCTGTCCCAGCATGCATTGGGCAAGAGGACAGGTCACTTGTCCATCGCAGGTCACACACATTATTCACTAACACACTCATACCTAGTGTAACCTAACCTGCATGCCTTTGTGCTGTGGGAGGAAACTGGAGCACCCGGAGGAAACCCACACTGACACAGGGAGAACATGCAACAAAAAACTACAGAATAGAACATTTTTAATCAATCATTTAAATGTCTAATATGTATACCATTAGATGTCATCTGCTTATTGTTTCCTTGAGGTATTTCTCATTGAGGCAACCTGTTGTAAGGGAATTACTGGATTCACTGTTGCTACACCCTAGATTTAACTAAATCCTACTTAGCCAGCAACAATCTTAAATTTAGATTTCCCCCTCAGTAACATCCAATGCAATAAGTAGTGACATCTGTCTGAACATACAAAGTGGTTCCCCAGGGCTAGGTTGAGAACTGCTGCATTAAGGCTTTTTCCATTGCAGAACACTCCAAGCAGAGTAGGGAAGGTAAAAATGGTGGCCCTTTTTAGGCAGCTAACAATAGGGTCGCGGGGGTTGCTGGAGCCTATCCCAGCATGCATGGCCTGGACAAGCCATCAATCTAACGCACTCTCCATTCACTCACACACTCACCTATGGGCAATTTAGAGTCTCCAATTAGCCTACCTGCATGTCTTTGGACTGTGGGAGGAAACCAGAGTACCCAAAGGACACGTAGACATGGGGAGAACATGCAAACTCCACACAGACCAGGCCACATTTGAACCCCGAACCTCTTGCTGTGGGGCGACAGTGCTACCCACTGCACCACCATTATTTCGAATTTTGAATAAAGTTGATGGAATAATGTGTTCATGTAATTGATCATATTAAACTACAACTTCAGATCACGACGACGGTGAGGATGCTATGTGTCAATTTGTCCATCCCTGGAACAGTCTGGATTTGATATTAGATCATGGGGCCAATCCACACACTGGAGCCCATTACACTGGCATTATGCCACCAGTCAGGAAGAGGATTACATTACATTACATTTATTTGGCAGACGCTTTTATCCAAAGCGATGTACAAAAAGTGCATTTCATGGTCATAGACAACTGCTAAACACAGGTTCAATAAGATACAATGCGTATTTTGTACAGCTATTTCTAGCCAATAACACAGTTTAGTTCACACAGTGAACACTATTCAGACCTAACCTCTGCAAAGCCAACTAGGCAGAAGAATAAGCTACAGTATTAGGACAAATACAAATTACCAGTACCAAGTGCTGGGATGGGGCAACATGTAACAAGTGTCATGAAAAAAGGGGGGGGGGGGGAGATTTAAAGTGAAATACACAGCGTGGTGGTGGTTAATCTAGGTATAGTCTGAAGAGATGAGTCTTCAGGCCACGGCTGAAGATGGGTAGTGAGGGGGAGGTTCGGAGAGGGACGGGGAGATCGTTCCACCACTGGGGAGCTAGGGTGGAGAAGCTCTGTGATCCCTTTGGGCGGGTGGGAGGGGTTACAAGGCGCCCTGCTGCCGCAGAGCGGAGTGGTCGAGTAGGCACATAGAATCGAGTCATGTCCTGCAAGTAGATGGGGGCTGTCCTGTTGGCAGCAGTGTAGGCAAGGGTCAGGGCTTTGAACCGGATCCTGGCAGCGACCGGTAGCCAGTGGAGTGATCGCAGCAGAGGAGTGACGTGGGAGAATTTGGGAAGGTTGTAGATGAGTCGGGCAGCGGCATTCTGGGCATTCTGAATCATCTGTAGTGGCTGTATGGCACAAGCTGGCAGGATCTCACAGGGCTGCCACAAATGAGGTAGGGTCTGCTCTGGAGTTAACCAGGTACTAAGCTGGCTCAACAGGGCCACCACAGAGCTCCCAAAACCTACTGCAAATAACAATTTACTGATTCATGCCATTCAGTAAGGATACATAATGTGTGCATAATATGTACATAATGATTACACGTTTCTTTCAAGGTCGCCAAATCTGTGAAATGCACTCATGTAAGGAACTCATTTGTAGGGAGGGGGATCATGTGATGCGTGCATTTGTGTGTGTGTGTGAGAGAGAGAGAGAGAGAGAGAGAGATGAAAAATGACCAATATCACAACTGTTTCTGTGTGGGTAACAACTCTCTTATCACAGTAACCACCTGGGTCTGTTTATATAGATTAATATAATCCATAGTATTAAAATGTATTGTTATTTACAGTATGTTTATGCAAAGCTTAAAAATGTAATTACTGGTTTTCCCTTGTTGCACACTTTCTGTGGCCACATGGTCTCATACCATTCTAATAATCCAACATAAAACTAAATTGAAATTTAATTAAGATACATAGTGAGCAGTAGAATAGATTTGTACAGTAGATTTTCACATCCTGCCTCTTCCAATGTGACCCATTCCTTAAGGCAAATCCTGAGACCTTGTTGGTCACCATGAGGTTATTATGTCAATGGTATTAAGTTATTTCGTAATGCAAATACTGAGGACAAAGTCTTTGTTTATTCATTTGTAAGGCCCTCTATGCTTAGTGCCCCTCCATCAATGCTTCCATTTGTTGTTCTTATTGGACTGATACGATTACAACCAGACTTATAAAGGCCAAAATCTAGAATTTTCTCAAATGTGAAAGGGGCCATTGTTAATCCTAATGCTTGTTGTTCTTGTGAATTTGAACTAAGTGCCCCACACCAAAGCTTTAACTAGCATTTCAAATCCGACTTGACCATGGCTGGAGATTGACAATCCAGTTCACTGGGGGAACGTGGAACTGACATGGGGTGGGGGAGTCCAAATATTTTTCATGTTGGTCTGTTGTAGTTCTCAGTACACATATCTGCTGATTTCACAACTGCTACTTAAATGCAGTTCATTGCCCACGATTACCCCAGATTTTACCCGGTCAGACAATCCGCCAATCCCTGGGCAATAGCACGGTCAACTGTGCACTCGCAGTAGTTTCAGCCACAGTCAGCAGTGGCTGCATTTGGTATCAACGCTCTTTAGGATTCACCAGGCTACTCAACTCTTGGAGTTCATGTTAATACTTAGCCTGCAGCCACACAGGAGGAAGTAAGCATTACGATGATAAGAAATAAACAAACACAGAAGTCATTATGTTCTGCCTCGGTACATATGCCTCTACGAACGTGAGCATTTTGCTGAGACTGTTCTCTCTCTGCGTGCGACTCAGACCAGTGCCAATAAGCACTTGTAGTGATTCTGCATTTTTTCTTCTCTATGTTAATGCAATCTGAGTTGAACTTTTATGATCTGTGCGTCGCGTCATGAAGCGGTAGGGCGCACAGGGTGCCTTATTCACACCAAAACGGGTGCATTCGTTTGAGACTCGCCTCTATATGTCTTTAAATACATCTGAGCTAATGCCCTTTTATGGGTTCGCATTCCTGACCGATTCCTAGAAGAAAAAAAACAATCAGGGTCAAGAAGTTCCTGATCACATTTCCTTGGAAATGTGATCAGGATTTCCGCACAGGCAATTTTCCTTAACGGATATGATGAAAGCGGGGATTTGGAAGCGAGCATCTGCACGGCGAGAAGCTCTCTCACATTAGGGCCCGCCCAGACTGGCCAATGGACTCAAGCTCCAGATTAAAGCCACAGCGCTGCCCTCCCATGTTATAAGGATTTAGAGGGATGGGGAGATTACCATTAAACTGAGAGGTAGGATTTTTTAGATTCAATGTTAATCCCACTGTAATCTGGCCCCAAAGCATCCTTCAGAAGTACAAGCACATGTTAGACAGCAGCATTTCCCTTTGGTAAATAAAGGGACAGATTGATACAACAAACTGAAAATATGAGTTGGGCTGTCCATGCGTAAGAGGGCTTGTGCTGGAAAACTAACACCAGATCTTAAGAAATGCTTTACTAGATCATGCTATGCTGCTTTTTTAATTGGTAAAATAACACACCGAACGTAAGATGGCCGACTCTTGGCATTTAACTTGGAACTGACTCTATGGACTTTGTATACAGCACAAATGTATTAAGCAAAATGGCAATGAGTTCATTTCTGATGTCATGTGGAAACTCATCATAGGCAGAGAGCAATCAAGCTTAAAAGGTGAAGGACTGGGTGGGGGGTGGGAGGTGTCTTGTGAATAGCACATTCCCGATTGAGTGGCCATTGATTGGCTGGATCACAACCTGACTGTCCCAGTGCTACATTGCCTATTACTTTGAACTCCTGAGTCAACACTCTTACACCACCCCCTTCCACTAGATACATCTTTCCAGTTTGGAACGTCTAATTGCCTCTGTGCTCTGGAGTGGAAATGTCCATTGGTAAATCAGGAAGTCCGCTGTGTTCTCTTCACTTTGCAATCTGCCCGCTGAGCTTGGGGACTTGCTATTGAGCAATGAGGTCAGGGGAAGCTCTGCTGCACAAAAGTCCTGCATCTCTCCCTGGATAAAGCTATCTATGGTTTGCTTTTTCCTGTGGGACTTCCAGTCAGAACAGAGTTTCCTCAACCTCATCCAAGTCCTCCAATTACTTACTGGTCTTTCATGGGTATTAAGCTGCCCTAGACGTAGTCACTATGGTTGATGCATCTGAATTAAATGTAATATTCTCAGTGATGAAAGGGCCAATATTATGTCTATGGTAGCTTGCATTTCACCCCCAGGATGATATACATTGTAACACCTCAATACACTGAAGTAAATTCACATGTGATAAATTTGTTGCTGCTCCAAGACATTACTCCTTAACACTGCTTATCTCACAAGTTGAGATGACATGTATGCTTGAAAGTTCAGGAATAGTGGAATGGGGCAAGGGTGGGGATGTAAAAACAGAAATGATTTTGTGTGCAGTTTTGTGGGTTTTTCTGTAACTGTATGCAGGGGAGATGCTGGTATCCAGTCCAAGAGGTGAATTCTCTGTAGTCCCTCTGTGTTATGAGAAGTTTCTCATCACAAGCATTCCAACAGAACATCCAGTTTCAATGCGTGGCGGCAATATTCCAGATCTAATTTGGGTACACAATGACCTTTTCTTTTTATACGAATTAAACATCTCATAATTTTTATTGCTGTATTCCGTCTTAACAAAACAAAAGGTTCAAAGTTTTGGCTTACTCCAAATATCAGAAGCCCATTTCTCCTTCAGCTTCACATAAATAAGTTCCTTCAACTGACAAATGAGAGACACACACAGAATGTGCAGAGAAAGCTAGCTGCGCCCAAGAGTTCTGTTTCGGTGTACTCTGGAAACGACCTGAAGACGACCATTGATAGGAGATGTGAAGATGACCTCTTGCACTTTTTTGTTTTTGCTCTTTTACTGCATGTATGTGCACAATTACTGTAGTAAACTGATTGAATTTGCATGTTGTAGCCTATTTTGTAGGCTATGCTATTGCTGCTAATTTGTATCTTTGCATAAGATTTGGTACAATGTACAAAGATTTAATGTACATTACTAGCCCATATAGCCTAGTCTCATTACATCTTGCAGGAAGTGACTATTCCATTAATAAGTCAAAATAATTTTTGAGACAAACCAGATGTTTCAGCAGTTTTTAAAAAAAGGACTTCATTATTTTCTGGAGTTTGCAGACTTGGTAATGAGTTCCAGCCTGCCATTGCTTGAAACAATTCGAATTTTCTCCATTTGAACTTGTTCTATGTTTAGGTAGAAGGAAGAATGCCTTGTGGAGTAATTGTGTTTGAGCTGAAGGGCAGATTCTTATTAGAGTGTTTCTGGACATTTTGTTATGGAGATGTTCTTTAGAAACAAAGTAATAAGTAATTAATTCTGTTTTAACAACCAGTTCAAGCTATTATGCATTATTTGTGACTACGTCCTTTCAGATCAGCAGATTGTAGTTGCCGTTTCACTGTAGTCAGGGGAACTGGTTTCTCTCTAGTTGCATTTGGTTCTTCCTGTAGCTGTGGTGCAGTTTCACAATAGTTTCTCTTGATAGACAACACAGGATATTTGTCTTCTTCCACTTGATCTTCCTTGTTTTCTCCTGTTAACAGTCCTGCCCCTCAGCAGGACCCTACTGAACACTGAACCTGGAAATCTTATAGAATAAAAGTATTAGGCTACCTGGAGTTAAAAAAACCCAACTTAACGTAGATTAGATTTCACTCAATTTAATTATCCCTCCACCTCCCTTCTACCACTCCATCTCCCAATTTGCAAAATGATTGGATAGATTTACAATAATTAATTTAAGTGTAATTAAAGCCAAATAAGACTATTTCAAGGAATGTCGGGTCTTAGGTTATTTTTAAGTTAAAGTCATCTTTTTATGTTATTGTAGGCATTAATTAAAAAATGTCTGTTCTTTGGTTTATTGTTCAATAAATGTGCATATATTCACTGATTTCTTCTCTTCCTGAAGTAAAAAAAAGAAAAGAAAACTACTGGTGGCCTAATACTTTTGGCTTATACTGTACACTCCAAATAAATTCACAGGGCACCCACCCCATGTCACTCATGTTGGACCAAGCCAGAGAAAACTTATGCACCCTGAGAAAATATCTCATTGCCTTGTTTTGAATTATTTTGCAGAATTGGATATTTCTTACGACTCCAAACATCAGTAGCACAATTCAAAATTGGGCATAAACAAGCTTGATACATCATAAAATTGGAGAAGCTTATATATATATTTAGCTTTTTTGGATTTGGTGCGGGGGGAGGGGGGGGGGGAGGGGCGGGAAGTGGAAGACAGCTGTACAGAGTGAAGAAGGAAGAAGGAAGGAAATTCTCTGGGGTCTCCCAATGTTATGAGAAGTGTCTGTAAGTGATTGCATCTTTTTTTTCTCACCATATTCCCAGCTAATTCTCAGTTCCCACAACATTCCGGGACAATTAACGGCGAAAACAGAGCCTGTTTGTTTATTTTCTCGGAAGTCCCTTGAACATTACTTTGAACACAAGGAACACTGCAGATGGCCTTCGAATGCCATTAAGTTAAACGCTATTCGTTTAAAAAAATATTTTTTTGATGCTTGATGTCGTAACGTGATCGCAAAACCAAATAGGAAGCTAACCCAAATGTTCTCAGACATTCTTGAATGTTTTGCTTTAGCTGGATTACACTCATATTAATTCATTTGCGGAAACTTCTGTTTAGAGCAACTTAAAGTGAAAGGCATTTTAACTTTAGTGTTGTGACAACATTAAAGATTCAAAACTCAGCGAAACATACTTAACAAAAACAGTGGCATGTTTAGTGTTTATTAGAACTTTCTAACTTTTATAGTACTTTTTAGTTTCTATAAAAACGTTTTACCACTACACTAATAAATATGCCTTACTTAATTATTAATAATAGTACAATACCTATTTCTTTTAATAGATGCTCATGTCCAGAGATACTTACAATGTCATAATAGTAATAACTACTCGAAAACAAATAGCACAGTGATTGACATTTAGAAGATTGAATCAGCTAAAATATAAGCAGCCATCCATTAGTCAGCATACTATTTCTAATAACTGTCCTTTAAATCAGCATGTGTGCATCATAATACCACGAACATGGAGCTTATATGACAGAGTTCACCTCACCATGGCAGTGAGATCCTGAGATCTCGCAGCAGGAAGTGAATTACCACAGAGATTGGATTGTTTCATGTTTCCTTGCCCCAATAATTGTCTTCCCACTCCAGGATAAATGAAGGACCATGTTCTTCAGACCCGAGAGCCACCAGGGAATGATCTGGCGATCGAAATTCTGAGAACAGTCAAGGAAGGTGTTCTGCAAGCACGTCCCAAGTTCTTAGAACTGTCTCCATTCAGCATCTGGGAAGCGTGTATTCAAACATTCTAAGAACAGGCTGTGTTGTATGTTGGGAAATCCTATGAGCTGCATTCTATTGATTTTCTGTGTTATGGATTCTGGAGGCTTGGATGCATACCTGGACTCAAAGGTGTGTGATTTCACCAGCAGTTGATCTTCTTACAGCAAGATATTTTTTTAATGGAAAGGGAAAGGTAGTGCTATGCTTACATTCAGAATTTTGATTGGAGCATTATATCCATTTACACATAGGGTTTCACATGTCTTTGGAAGGCTGTGTTATAATGCCTCTCTGGAACCTTGGTGCAGACGTTCTTGTGCATGCACGCTCTCATATGCCTGTGGCACTTTTTTGACTATTAGTTATCTTCCTTAGATATCATAGTTTTTCAGTTAGATGATGAGATTGAAACTTCCTTGTCCATCATATTCACAAGTTGTGTGATTTTTCTATCTTTGCACGACTATCATTCCTAATTTTGGTAAGTTGCTATGGCAGTGACAAGAAGCGCATTACATAATCCTGGCAAGATATTGGCATTGTGAAGAAGCCCATGGAAGGGACAATGAAGAGGTGACATTAATAATAGTATACAGGGAAATAAGTGTTAAGAGAATAAAGTGTATGAGTGCTGTAAGGTACACAGAAAAATATTTTAGTGGGTTTCTTGCAAAGGTGATTCTCTTAAAATAACTTCAGATATTGGCATATAAAAATCTTTTGCATACCTGATGTTTTGTATCCCAATGTGGATAACGTTGGCAAGACACACTGGCAAGAGACAGGCAGGGATTGTCCTCCTCTTGGGCTTCAGTCAGGTCTTCAGTAGGAATCTTCAGCACCACAGACAGCGGCATCCTTGCCTATAGACAGCCATGCCATTGTATCACTTCAGTGGCTCCTCAAACTTTATAATTATTATTATTATTGTTATTATTATTAATAATACTTATTATTATATTAATATTAATAATAATAATATTGTTGTTAAGAGGCCATACTTATGCATCTGAATTAAACATACTTATTTGATCATTTATTTATGCTTATAATAACATAGAAATATGCAGACATTTAAATGTATATTCTTTATGTTATAATAACCATTATGTTTCATGATTCATATTCCTAGTAATATTAATAATTTATTCATTTTGTATTTTTTTCCCCCCAAAGTAATCAGACCAAAGCATTGCAAATTAACAGTTAGTGTTAGTGAATGTTAGTGAATGTGTTTTCTTAAGAAGGACATGAAAATATTTATGCTTCTGTGCATTGATGAATTCTTAGTGTGCTTTAAGTGCTGTACTTTAAATATGCTTTTAAGAAGAGTGGGATTTTTTTTTTCCCAAGCCATTTACTTGGTTTAATCTTTCCAGGAATAATCTTAAAACACAAATTAAGAATTAAGTGTTCCCTGCAGACGAAAAAAAAAAAAAAACCCATCAACAACAACAACAACAACAATAATAATAATAATAATAATATAACTTCTTGTATAACAGGAAAATAAAAGGGATGGTTTCCATGCCCATGCTGAGATATCTGGGACCACAATCCCTGTGCAGATAAAATATCAATATCGATGTTACATAGTAATCATTTGTGCATCAGAGGTAAATGTCAACTTCATCTCTGGAGAACAAATAATAATAATCCTGCTGAAACACAGGAGAACAATGCAATATAGAAACACATTTATTCAGGTCATTGTGGGTGCTCCAGTTTGCCCGTGCCTGCTGGGGCCAGATGTTGTGACCCACCCCCGCAAGGTTATTTCGGTTTGACACTGAATGATGTGAGGGTGACATCACTCTTCCTGATAGTGGTGGGCGGAGCCACCTCGCACTGTCACCAGTTTGCATCAGCCAAACAAAAGGCCTTCGGCACCCCGGGACCAGGAGAAGAAAGGACCACGGTGAAGAAAGGAGGCTCATTTGGTATGCATGACCATTGTGACGTAACAGTTTTATGCTATGCCCCTTATCTTAAAAAGAACAGGTCAATTCGGCGTTACTTTGAAAGATAACATCACAAAACTGACAGTTTATTTGTGTACCATTTATGCCTGTGTTTAATGATAACTATCATTTGTATAAATTTGAATAATAATAACTATATTTGCATATCAATTGTATACAGAGACGTTAGTACTGATGTGTTCTGTTTACATTTACAGGCATTCAGTAGATGCTCTAATCCAGAGCGACTTACACAACTTTTACATGGCATTTAAATTGCATCAATTTATACAGCTAGATATATACTGAACTAATGCAGTGTATAAATACCTTGCTCAAGGGTACAACGGCAGTACCCTACCTGGGAATCAGACCTGTGACCTTTAGGTTACAAGACCAGTTCCTAACCCATTATACTATATTGCCATCATTTTGGAGGATGACAGGTCATCAATGCATAAACGTATGTGCCATCTTTTCTTACAGAAACTTTCAAACCTCAGCTCTTGCGTCCACCAGCAAGCTCTAATCTTCTATTATTGTGAAATTATTTATGACCTAAGCAGGGATATCGCCATCCAGGGAAATTTTAAAAGACTTCCATTCACACATTTATTCTTCACTTAATCCTCGGAAGAGTACAAGTGCAGTGTCCAGCAACACTGCAACAACTATTCCACACCATCCTCTATGGCTGGTTGGTTAATGTCCAAATATATTTTTACCTGAACACTGCAAGCCAGTTGCATATGTCAGTACACGTATTTGTTGAGTGGTGTTGGGGAAAGAAGTGCACAAACCATGAACAGCTGCTTTGTTCAGGCAAGAACGTTCCTTTTCATGTGAATCAATGCATTTTATTTTTCAGAACAGCTGATTTTAAGATTATCCAATGTCACTTAAAGTAAATGGCACTCCTTTGCATTCAACAACAATTCAAGCACTGGTTTATATGTCAAGGTAAGCCACACTCATGTTAAACTCACTGGACCAAACAAGATGAACACACCACTACAGGCCCATTAATGTCTGTTTATTTGATTGCACTTCGTTTTTTGAGTGACAACTCATTTGCTGTTTATAATGGAGTGAATGGCACATCTTTTTCTTATGTTACTTAATTTATTTTCACACATGGCTGTGTGTTGGTGAAGGCAGATTATTTCAAATGTGTTAAGATTAACGACCTGTTAATGACATGTATATTACAACGAAATGTTGAATAATGACGTTACGTTGTTTGTATTGGAATTTTCAGTTATGCAGAGAAATGAGTAAAATGTCATTTAAGAAAGGCTTTATTTGTCATATGCATATACATGTACATGCAGTGGAATGCGTCCTCTGCATTTAACCCATCCTAATTACTTAGGAGCAGTGGGCAGCCACAGTGCAGCGCCCGGGGGCCAACTTTAGTTCCGAGGCCAGTGCCTTCGTCAAGGGTAACAGCAGGATAATTATTGGGTACATGCATATTATTATTATTATTTTTTTAATATTCATCATCATTGCTTAAAGAATGCTGTTCTGGTGTTCTTTACAATTGCTGATAATGTGGCACTCAGGTTTCATAAACCAAAGCAAGAAAATGCACTTTCAAGTTCAGAGGCTAAACATATAAACAGATTATGTGTCACAATTAAAGCATTTATCACATTATAGCAATTATCACAAGTATAAACATCAGTTTTTATATGATGGTCTACCAACCAACATGAGACTTCAATCATACAAGCTCAGATTCAAAGTGAGACCTGACTGTGGGATGGAAGAAAAAGAAAAGACAATCTGAGTATTATCATGGTATGAGAAACCATGGGGGAAGATGACAGGCTGCATATAAAAAGAGAGAGACAAGTATAGACCCCTGGGGGACACTTGGATTAAATTAAAAATGTAAGGTTTAAACTCTGTGACAGAATATAATCATTTTTAACAGTATCCTCAGTCATCACTTGACAATGTTTAGTGTAGACGACACATTATTCCTGCATGGAAGGAGTAGGTTGGAATGGACAGGAATCATTTTGCTTTCTGAGCAATATTTGTTTCACTACTTTCTGCATATGGCTCAGAGTTCCCCAGTGTCATTGAAGCATGGTTTTCGTGTGCAAACAATTTATTGACAAATTCAGAAAAACAGTTCTCGTCAAATCCTTGACTTGAGTCCAGAGGGAGTTTTGTCTAATCAATTGTGCTGACTGACCATTAATTGAATGATTGCATGTGTTAATCCAGTTTCTGTGGACACAAGAATACTGATGGCAATGCAAGTTTAAATCTCTGTGGGTCCTACAGTCTGTGGATGAATAAATAATGCAGCTTTTACACAGAGAGGGATATTAGCACTGATTTTTGTATTTTAAAATTAAATAAATAGTAAACTTTCATTTTATTCAAAATTGTTTTCCACGACACAATGTACATCATCGCATGCTCAGAATTTAACGTTTGATTTATGTCCCTCGCCGGTTCTGGCCTACATGGGTAGAGGCCAATTCTATGCCCCCTGACCAAACTTCTGACATTCCATGAAGTCATTTGAGCTACACACTTTCAGCAATGGATCGCTACAGGCTAACTTTGGCTTGGGGGGGTCATATAGCATGGCATTTAGCTCCCCTTCTTCCGATTCCATTTCCAGGAAGCAGCAAGGGAACTGGGCCTTTTAAACGGAAACATGGGACAGAACTGGACGAGCAAGAGCCAGATCTCAGGCACTGGTTTCAGTTGAATATTCACTTTGACCAGAATTACTGTATTATCCTTATTAAAATTTTTAAAAAGTTATTTTCCCCAGTGGTGTTACATTTTAGACATTTGTTGAAATTCCCATATTTAATCTATGGTAATATTTTCACAGAAATATTTAAAAATGTGTTTGGTAATAACAAAAATATCGTTAGTGAACAAAACACTTGGGCAAATGCAGGCCACACTGGCGTGTCAGTCTTCAATTATGCAAATAACATCCCAGCATGCAAAGGGTTCTGTAAAAAAATAAAATTCTGGACAGGCCTGATTGCAGGTGCTTTCACTTGCTTCTATTTTTTATGAGCAACAGAATGTAAGATGATGTTAACGTGGTAAGCAGAGGGAAAGATATCAACATGCAGGAATTAAAAGTGAGGCAAAATAGGGAACCAACTGAGTGTCAACTGATGACAAATTTCAACCGGGGAGAAGAGCGGCTAATTACCGGTTAAGTGACTTTATACTGGTGTTTTCATTTTGTTGTTCAGCACCAGAATATATAAACAGACCTCAGTGATGCTTCTCGGGTGTTACAGTATGTCTTTTCTGATACGTTACTGTGGAGTGTAAGAAAGAGATGTGCTAATAGAAGGCTTTGACGACCCTGTGATGTGAATGATCAGCCCTGGCTTCACAGCGGTGAAGCTTCACATCCCCAGCAGGTGACTGATCAGACGCTCATCAAGAGAGTACGCAGACCACAATCAAAGCTACACATATGCACAAGCACACACACAAGGCAGCACACACACACAAGCCTGTACAAGCATTTGCATAGGACAAGCCTGCCCTTACACATGGACTCGTTAAAGCACCCCAACACAAGCACACACACATACACAAACAGATATACACACAAACTGTATGCATGCGCACATTATCACACAGGCATTCAGGTTCACACTTAGACTACAAGCCTAAGCACTGTTGTAATGTATGTATATGTATACGTGCATCACTCTATGTTTTAACATCCCTGCATGTCATCTACATTTTTAACTATCAATTTCCCAGTTATGAACCCCCCCCCCTTAACTTGCCAACATCCTTCTCTGCTGTCCACATACGTAGGCAATGAAAACAGCAGTACTTGGCAATATTGTGTACGAATAACCTTATTTGAAAGATTGGAAGCTGGGACCTTTGAGACCTGCTGTGTCTCTCCAATCCCTGACTGCGCTGTGCTGTGTAGTGAAACCCCTCCCATTCAATCCCCTCAACTGCCCACTATGCTAACTGGTAAAGCTTTGTCTGTCAGTATAGAATTAGCACACACTTCCCCTCGCACCCGATAGTTTGTTAACAAAAAACCACCAGCCCCCCCCCCCTACCCCCCCCCAGGATGATATAGTTTATCAATGCAGGACACCACCCTCAGTGTAATTAACTAGGCTCAACCAGATCAATGGGACAAAATAGTGTTTGGAGCCTTTGAGGACACTCAGCAAAGCATTTGGTTTGACATACTGTACAGGTATGTTCTGGTTGGGCCACCCACATGTGTCTCAATTAATTAACTGCTAGCTGCAATCAGATGAGAATTCACATGGTAATAGCACTTTATATCAATGTTACTCTAATTGTAACAATACATTATAGAACATATACAGTACAAATCAGCAGCTTCAGTTTCTCCCTCTTGCTTGTCATAAAACATCTGTCTGCTTGATCAAATAACATTTTTTATATAGTTTACAATAAAATCGTCGCCAAAAAATGCAGGGATCAAAAAACCGGAAAATACGGAGCCAACCGAAGGGTGAAAAAAGTAATAAAAAATAAGTTCTTTTCTGATTCTGGGAAAGGAAGAAGGAGACATGCTCCTGGAAAACAGCAGCAAATATAATAAACAATGAGCTGGAAACGACAGAGAGCTTCCAATACTGAAACATGGAAAACACATCAATAGAGACACACATCTGAAACAAAATGAATGTGCCAATCCATTGACTGTTAGGTAACTGAAAGGACGTCATTGGAACACACGAGCTGGGAGTTAGGGTATCCCGTTCAATAGTGATGACAGTCCATAAAAAACAAAAACCTCGATACACAACAAAACCCCTCATGTTCACAGACTCTGTGAGAGAGGAATTATGCAGAAATGAACAAACATGAGTGTTTTGTTAACACTGTCCTAATAAAATAATAAACTAGACTATAAATTGACTTTTGAACTGCTGTTATTAGGAGAAGTGAAGCAGGCAACTGAGGCAATCGGTTCTATGGTGTTTTCCTCAAGAGCCCACATTGGGGGCAAGATGGCCGTGCTTGTGGTCATGGTCTTGGAGGGAAGGGGGCACTTGCAAGTGTTTAGAGTAAATAGAGTTTAGAGTAAAACGCCACTCCATGGAGGTGGTGGGGTACTGCAGCTAGAGTGCCAGACCCAGTCATGCTCTGAGGCACTTCACTGCAAAAACCCAAAGATAAGTCGGTTCTCAAGTATTTTTGTCTTATATTCAGACTTTTGAACATTATTTATATTACTTTTTTGCTTATTTATATTACTTTTACTGTCTATTTGAGAGGAAAAAGCCTCATTACAAGTTTAAGACAGATTTTTTTTTCCAGGGCAGGGTTAGTGTGCCAGAGAGTTGAAAGAATAAATCAGCTCATTTATGCACATTTATATAACCAAGCAGGCCAACTGAGATCACGACTTGTGATCTCAATCAGATGTAGGGGACATGATTTGGTGGCCAGAAGTACAAATAATGAGTGGGAATTTGAACAGGAGCAGGAGTTAACACCAAAAGTGTTGTGGGATTTTAATGACTGCGACTGGCTGTTAGCCACCCTGAAATTGAGAGAAGTGTTGCAGTAATGGGACAGGCATATGGATACAATTTGGCTTTTCAAAACTTAAAATAAAATTGCAAAAAAAAAAAAATGCTATCACCACGGTACCCTCCTAAAAAGCCAAAGAGAGAGAGACCTGGATGCGTTGTGGACACACAAACAACAGGGTTAATGTATAGGCAGCTGGGCATAGCAGTGGGGAGAATTGGAGAAGTGGACCTCAGCAGTTCTAGCGCTGTAATTTAAAGTGGTCTGACAGAGCCAAAATGGCCCCCCGAGGGATATTAAGTAGCTGTAGCATTAGCTAATTTGGATTTAGATCATAGGTACAGTTGGAGCCACCTCTTTAGTTCTACTTGTTGCTTAGATACAACAATTTCCCCACCCACCCCACCAATGAACATTGTGAGGAAGTTATCATGCAGATCTACAAAAGCTGAATCACTCTGTGACAGCTGCTTTGTAATTGAAGGACTGACCCTGGAATTCCATATCCCCCCTGCAGCACAAGAATCTGAAGCAAGAACTGCAGGGGCAGAGGCATCACTAGGGGGGTGCGAGGGGTGCGGACCGCACCGGGTAATAATGTTTTTGTGCAGTGCTTTGTGTAGCGATGTGTTAAAACATTTATTTGATTTAATTAGCGGTGTTAAGCATTCATTTGTTGTTTGAATGCATACCACGCAATTCCTTGCGCCCCCCCACCCGGTGGACAACATCCAACACAACACCCCCCCCCCCACCCCCCCCCCCCATCGACAACATTGGGTGACCGCACCAGGTGTCACCAACCCTAGTGACACCACTGTGCAGCGGAGCAGGAAGGAGGGAACTAGTGAGCGGGTTCCTTGCACCAGGGTGGGTTGGGGGTTCAGTGGACACCATGACATGAGCGGGTCAGCCCTCTCCAGGCACTTCACCCACAGCGCCACAGCAACCACCAGTCCCGCTCTGCTTATTTGTTATTTTATTTCATCCATTTATTATTGTGCAGAAATGCCCCGGGGCTTTTTAAATACCGCTGAAGCGGAGCCGCCAGCACAGGTCCGCCGCAGCTGAAATTCCCGCCTCCGACTCGGACCCCCCCCCGGCCGTGGACAGAAATAGGCGCACGTTTCTATTTTGTCCTCTCCCACTCTCGCGCTGCGCCTCTGTCTCTCTCTCTCTCTCTCTCCCGCCCCTTCGCTGAGCTATCTTTAGCCACGCGGGCGCGTTTCATTCAAGGAGACCCGCACGGCGTCTGAGATGGGGAGCGCACGTGCGGGGGTGCTCACGTGGCCCCCCCCTGCGCCGCCGCCGCCGCTGCGGCTCAGACCTGAGACGGAGGGAAGGGGGGGGGGGGGGGGGCGTCGCTGAGCGGAGGCAGCACGCGCCTCTGAGCACCTGCCAAAATAAAACAAAAAACGTCTATTTCAAACGGGAAGGAAGTAATTAAGCGGTGCTACCGGCAGGAAGGAGTTGTCGTCGAACGTTTTCCGTTTCTCGAATGCTGGATCGCAGGAATGCGTCATGTTGCATCCGTGCGACTTCTAAAACGCTTTGCTGGCTAACGCTATCCCTGAAACACAATTCAGAGATATGGCTCAGCATACCATTTTAAACCCTGGACATGTTTCAGTTCTCAATCAAAAATAAGCTACTGCACGTGTGTGTCTGCACACCTAACAGACACAGCAAGGACAAAGAACAGAATTAATGGATGGAATTAAAATGCATATTGAAGAGGGTATAGAGACAGGTCACCATGGCAACAGAAGAGCAGCGCGAAGCCCCTCCCATGGACATGGTGAAACAGAAGAAATTAGTCCTCGCCGTGCAACGAGGACAGAGAAACCAAGGATCTAGCAGGGGTGAAAGGTCATGAAGGTCAGGCAGATGACCATCCTACATGGCCTGAGACAAGGACCTGCTGGAAGGGGAAAGTTCTGTAGGTGGTTCATATGGAGCATTCACTGATTTGATTGGCTGGGGAGTGTAGGCGTGTTTCCAGACATTTATTGTCTCATTATGAGGCTTTCTTAATTAAATATGCATACTCTTATACTCATAATATTCATAACTATGAGCACAGTAAACTGTATAAGATAGACAATGCATGTAACCAGCTATATCGCTGTATATACTGTACTGAAACAAGTTGGATAGTAGCATTAGTAGTCCAACTGTTACATTTAAAACAGTCAGGCATTTTAATAATAAAAGAAAACATGCAACTGTTTTCTTTTTCATTTTCAAGACGTTCAAAATTGGCCCCGTTAGGCTGCTCTGGCCTGGGCAAGCCATCTCTATGTGGCCGAATGACTCTTTGCCACTTTCAGACAGGCGATCTTTTTTAAATGGAAAACAATTGGATCTCACCACTGCCACACTTAAATCAGGAAACACTGACTTGGCCACATTCATGTAGGCTGCGACCATGTGTGAGGACTGGATCGATCTCTGTCTCTCTGAGCAAAGAGGTCCATCTGCTTTACAGTGATGGAAACAGCCCGGGCAAAGAGAGGGCAAGGCCCACATAAAACACAGCGATGAGCTCAGGTAAAAAAAAAAAAAAAAAGATGGATCTCTCTTTAATATCGTTTTACATGCAATTTCACATTAAGGCATATTTCTTTACAGATGCGCTGACCCAGGGTTGACTTAAAGTGAGTACGTCACTGTACACACAAGGAATTCACATGACCATAAATTTCACTTAAATACTGTACTGTACAGGGTGCAGTAGCAGTGTCCATTGTGGCCTCGAACCAAGACCCCTTTTACAAGTCCATTCCTAGACTACTCCATGCAGTCATACTGCAATATATCGTTCATATTCTACGCATTACAATAATCTAACAGGACTCACACATGTATGGACGTGTTTTCTACCCTATTGCATTTTATTATAAAATATTAATTCGTTTCCTTGACTGAAGCTTTTATTCTGCATGATTTGTAGTTCATTTCTTTCACGCATATGCATACACTGATATGTCAGGACATTTTGGTCATTGACAGCTTTGAAACTACTGTGCCCACAGCTCTATAATGGAACTTATTTATGAAGGGTCAGGCCTCATAGTCCCTCCTGCACACTAAACACCAACCCTCCACCACCATCCCACCTAGACGTCCCTTTTCAAAAAAAAATATTTTCCTCTAATTTCTTTTGTTGCTTACGCTCAACTTTTATTTACAGCTCTGCGTCCCCTCTAACGATCACTAACGTTATGTCAGCAACTTCACGTCAGCAAATTGCTGCTGCTCAACGTGCCTTCTCCCTTCCCTTCTGGCAGAAGGAATTAAGCCCTGAGGTTTTTATCTGTGTGTGTGTGTGTGTGCGTCTGCATGTGCGTGTACGTGTGTGTGCGTCTTTCTGCATGCATGCGTATGTGTGTGTGTGTGTGTGGTCATAGCTGAAAATGAAATCATGCTTGTAATTTCTAAATGAAAATACGGTCGTATAAATTTATATTTTTTATTAAATTAGCAGTACCGAGGACAAAAAAAAAAAAAAAGAAAGTCACCATCTGCCAATGCCCTGCATGGCATACACATTTTACTGTGCATCTTTACTGACACCTAGTGGATCTTTCCATAGGCAGAGAACTAGAAAACATATAGCCACCTTAAACATATGATGTAGGTGGGTATCTGTGGGACTGAAATGGGACTTGGCAATTTGGCTCCCATCCCATCCCCTCTTAAGAACCTGGTCATATCTTGCTTATGATTTGAAGCCTTTTTCCCCTTGCACAGAGATTAAAGACCAATTTCATTTCCTGATGTACCATATATGGGTGCGCACATGTGTAAATTTCCCTTTACATCTGAAGCTTATGAGACTGCATTGAGACAGCCAGATGTCCAGCATCATCCAATGAGTGTGTGCACGTGTGTGGGGGAAAACTGGTGGTAAACTGCATGATGGGAATCTACTCCCCACTTTTTCCCAAATGTTCGCACACACCGTTATTCGTAAATACATACATGTGCAGAAAGATTCTGAGACCAAGCACTGAGATCCAGAACACTTTTTACCACTTAACATATGGTTAGGTTAGATATTAGGATTGAGAAAGATGATCAGTTGTTATTGAGGCAGAGTAAGCAGCAGATAAATCTGTAGCAGTGCATCTTAGCCACCAGGGTGTTCTTTCTCCAAGCACTGTCCTGAAAGAGGGAGTATTCAAGGCCTTAATGAAGACACAGGTCCACTCCCTCCTTAAAATGAGGATTTTTCTTTTTTAAACGTTGACTAATGGTAAGTGGATGGAAATAACTGATTGTTAATCAAGGACCCAAATCACATTTTAACACAAACAGTACTGGAATACATAATTTTATCAATCTGTCCCAGGTATGTGGTACCTGGGACAGATTGTCTGAATGTTGTTTTTTAGTTATTGGCAAATGTAATAGGTCCTTATTTAGTGGACTCAAATTAATGTAATATGCAACATGTCCTTATTTAGTGGACTCAAATGAATGAAATGAGTTGATATTGCTCGCTTTTTCCGAGCTCTGTCAACAGAGGAAGAGGAGATCTGTGGAAATTCGTTTAGGTAAAAATAAAAAAAAAAGGTTTAACACAGAGTATAGCATGTAGAATAGCTTACCGGGACCAGTAGCAGGAAATGAGTTGATTGGTTACTTGCGTCCACCCTTTAAAAGACTAATGATGGCATAGGTGTGTTTTCCAAAGGCTGTCAGTCACTGACTCATAGGCATCGACAGTGATTTTGCAAATCATGATATCACCGCCCATTTGAGGTTCATAGAAGTCTAACCCATCCATTACTAGTCAAAGGACTTGCCAGTTCACTTGTACTGTCCAGTCATTCAAATACGCGAGCACAGAAACCTAGACTGGAAGCCAAGAAGAGTACCTCATAACACTGCACGTACTGCAATGCGCAGTGTGTAAAACGCTGAGTAGCAAGAGCTCTACCCCTGCTTAGAGATAGCAGCCATTTTGGAAGCAGCAGACAGAGTCATTGTGCCGTGCTCCTGGGAGAGCACATTAGAATCAAACTTTATTGCAAAAATACATGTTCCTTCTGTCAGCACATCATTTACAAACAGGTTTCAAAATCGAAATCCATCCAAAGGCCTTCCACGACGTCAAGACACACCCCCTCTCTTCACCAGGCTCTCATCAACTGTACGCACCTCTATTACACATAAACCGACAGTTGCAATAAATCTCTTCTTTCATTTTTTGGTTTAAAAAAAATAAATAGAAAATAAAAGTGGACAAATCTGCAATCTGCATTTCTGCTGGTTATTCATAGGGTGCAATGTGTTGCATAGCATACTCGCAAAGTCCAGTTAGCGACACCTCACTCATTTCAAACAAATGAAAACTCTTGGGAAGCTAATTTCTCTTTATCAGGGTGGCAATCTTTGGTTATCTTACAAAATTTGGGCAAAGATCCAGTTTTGTTCAGTGACTCGAGTTGTTCATATGCTGACACAGCTTACTATTAAATTTAACAGACGGGGTACATTTGTTTGAGAAGCATATATTAGAAAACATATTCATTACTATCATTTTCACATTTATAATTACATACATTGCATATGCGTAGAATACAGTGTAAAGCTACATACAGTATATTGTAAAATCTATTGAATAATATATGCATAAAATGGCATATATGGAAATGTTAAATCAATATATCTTGCAATATATGCTATGTTCTGTTATAACTCCCTCCTCTTCATTTGTTCATATATTAGTTTCATATGGGCTGGGACAATATTGCGTTATCTTTGTAAGTCACTAATTGTGTTTCCATTTGTTAATCTACAGATTAAAACCATAGAGCTCGGTTTGCGTATTTAAAAATGTTATTTAATTTAATTTAAGTAAAAATCAGCAACAAACGCTTTCTGTCTGTTCTGCTACTTTTCATCTGACAGGGTTTCATTTTGGAATCACCCAAATGCACCAAAAATGAGGTTCTCAGAACCACACCCTGGTCTTCAGGGACACGAGAAATGATATATACAATGACATTTTCAACTTCTCAAAACAAAGATTTCAGATAATCTAGCTAGTTTAGTAAGAGATGAGTCCCTCAGCCCAGCAGTACCTGTTTCATAATACTGTCTTATCAGCTGCATTTCAGTGCTACAAAAGTTTGTTCGCTATTATTTTTAAAAAATTACAATTACATCGGCCTTACTGAAAGGTGAACATTACAAAGCTTGCTACGAGAACTCCGAAACACTGGATGCGGTGCAAAGTTCTCAGATCTACCATGTCATTATAACAGTACAGGTTAACAACTGCCTCTCAAAACAAGACAGTCTCTTAACTATATTCATTCAAATCTACAAATAAATGAATAAATATATGTGCGTATACCATATATATACGCGCATAAACACAATTCACTATTACAGGAGATTAATCTTGGCACAGTTGCAAAATTATACAGTTTTTTTAAAAATGTATGCCTGAAAAAGCCTGAGCCTAAACAATGTAGGTTACAGTATGTCGATGTCCTTCATGGTCAGCTTTCAAATCTGACTTTCCCTCTGTTCAATTAAACTTTCCAGTTAAGGAAAACGTTCCGTTTCATTTTGGAGATAATAATTTGTTTCTCTCACTGATAGGCCAGGCATTTTAATGGAATGAGACAGTCTTACTATGAAATTCTTATTTCTATTGTCTACTTACTTACTGTACAGCGTCTGCTTTAACTGAGAAACAAAAACAACAGTTTGGGTTTTCAGAATCTTTAGTCTTTACACCATGGACACCCCAGAGTACTGATCTCCAAGTTAGTCAAAGGAACTGGAGTCTCTCTCATCGTCTGTCTGTCTGTCCGTCTGTGAATTCCTGTGTAATGTGTTGTAATTGATTTGTTTTTCACTAATACATTTTTCACGACATACATCCCTTTCACATATATTGGGCAAAGCCACCAGTTCTCAGCTGTTCATCTGGCTGGAATTCATTTTCTAACTTCAGGTCTGAAGGTCTGGAAGTTTCTGGGTGGCATTAAATAATAACCACATCGAGCAGACCATTCATCATAAAGCTCAGGGAGGGAGGGGTGGGGGTGGAGGGAGTGGGGGAGGGGGGGGGGGGGGAGAACAGCCCTCGTCACCACATTTACATTCACTGATTCACTGACCCTCATATTGTAGCAATCACAGCTTCAGCTAAACGCAAAAACAAAAAGCAAGCTAACGGCGCGTTGGAATTATCTCCCTGAAAAAAAGGGAGGGCTCGTCAGATGGAATTAAAACAGCAGTTTTCAGACCAGCTTTTTACACTTCTGAAGTGCACTATACTCGTCGTTGATGCAGAATAATTTAATACTAGTATTGTTAACATTCCGTAGCGTCTTAAAATAAAGTTTATCCATTCTTTAGACTGCCGTACGTTCTGTGGCTCTCTTTCACATATGCTCGCTTTCAGTTAAATAAGCAGGCACCCTCCGCCTGTAACACCGACAGTAGAAAGTGTCTGAGACAGGAAACGTCCATCTAGAAAAAAAGGTAGAGTCCTTTGCAGACAGTCCCCAAGTGAAAGGTTAAAATGCACATGCCCACTCCTTATAATAGAGTGGTGATTAAAGATATATAAAATGACAGCGGCTTATCTTCGTTTTTACTATTACAGGGCATATAAGTATAAGGCTAAACAATTAATACAATCTCTACACTACTGACCCACATCCTAAAAAAAAAAAGTTTAAAAAAAAAAACAAAAAAAACTTAACGTAATAAAGACTATAGATATACTTTGAGGACGTATAAAGGATGGGGTTTCTAAAGGGAAGAACAGGCCCGACGGGAATATGGTTGGCTAGGAACAGAGTGAATGGATGGAGCACCTGAGTGGGGATCACGGCTCCCTTGAGTGGCGTCCAATCACACAAATCACGGCACGGCACGGCACGGCACGGCCAAACCACACCCCCACCGCCCCTTGCCCCTCCCACCTCGCCCGGGGAAACACCGCCTGCCACGACGACCATCCCGGCGGAATCTGCGGACGCGGAAGCGGCCGAACCGCCGCCGGTCTCTTTCCTCAGGCGCGCGCTGAAGAGGCGGGTCCTCCGCGGCGCTGGTCTCGCTGTTAGCCTCTTCGCTTCGCGGCGCCCGCGCGCCACGCTCACGACGCCCGACTCGGCGCGGCGCCGCAGGCGGGCACAAGCTCTGCACGGAGCTCACGACACCCCTGCCCCCCCCCCCCACCCCGCCCGGCCAACTTCGGCGAGGCGGGGTTTGTCTGCGCTTCGTACTCCGGCCGAAATGTTCCTTCGAACGTTCGAATCGAAAAGCGAGTTCGCAGCTGCGTTTCCTTTCTTTCGGGAGGGAGGGGACTTTTCTACGGTGAGGTTTCAACAGCTGGCGGGGGCGCCGGCGACGGCGGTGGGATTCAGGCACCGACCCCTCCTGGTGCCGGAAGGTTCCGGCTGTACCCTGCAGGGTGAGTATTGATCGTGACGGGGGTACAGATCATTCCCGCTGTGGGTCTCGCCCCATGTGACCTGTGTGTGGGCGTGAGGCCACACGTACAGAGGAGGAGGGGGAGAGTGGGGGGGGGGGGGGGCGAGAGAAAGAAAGGAGGATCAGGGGGGAGAAGCATTGAGGGAAAGAGCAGCATGAGAGAGCGGGGGGATTGGAGAACAGGGAGAGAAGAGAAGGAGCGAGAAGGGGACAGGCAGAGGAGGAAGAGTGATACAGAGAAAAAGAGACAAAGAAAGCAAAGTTGGGGGAAGGAGAGACAGATAAAGAGGTAACGAGCTGAGAGAGAGGCAGAGAAAGGGTAATGGTGTATGAAAGAAAGGACAGAAAGTGAGGGAGAGAGTAAGAAAGAGATAAAGAAGGAGAAAGAAGGGTCAAAGAAGAGTCACAGAGGCTAAGGAGTCAGGGAAGTGGGTAAAGCAGAGCAAGGACAAGATGGAAAGATAATGGAGAGTGAAAGACGTAAAAGAGAGGAGCAGAAGAGCAGAGATGAAGAGAGGATGAGGAAGAGAGAAAGGAGAAGGGTGGGATCCAGAGAAGAGTGTTCAGATGTTCAGAACACAGGACTGGGGCCGGGTGGAGCAGGAGCGGGGCAGACCAGAGAGGCGTGGCCTTTTCTGATTGGCCAGGCCCACCCAGCAGCCACTTTCCCTGCACTTCTTGCGGGGCAGATGATGGGGGTGCTGGACGTAAGGGGGGGGGGGGGGGGGGGGGGGGGGGGGCTTGCGATGACAGCCCGGGGGAGGCTACATGAGGCCAGGATACCCACCGTCCTGAGGGGGGCCAGTGCCAAGCAGGAACTACAGACGGAAGGTAGCCGGGGGGGTTGGTGTGGGGGGGGGGGGCTGTCAGCGTGGGTCCAGTACTGGGGAGGAGGCGGGGGAGGGGGTGAGGACCCCACGGCTGCCCGGCGAGGTGCCACGAGCGGCTCGTCGCTCAGTGAAGCGCGGCGCTCTTCACTGGAGAGAGCTTCACCCCCGTCAAACACAGCCAGAAGCTCCGGGGCCTCCTGGTCACCTCCTGCAGAAGAGAGGGAGGGAAAGAGGGAGGGCGGAGAGAGTAAGGGAGGATTACATACTGCATGTCTGAAAAGAGAAAAGGTCACACAGAACCAAAAGAAGCAGGCTGAAGATGACACCACAGCTACACAGTAAAACGTTTGGTGTTAAATCAACACTTACCAAGTGCATATAGTCCCTATTGGACTTGTATGTACTCGGTTAAGAGTTGAATTAACACTGGGAAAGGGAGTCTGGAATATTCCGGAGAGAAATTCCTCTTTTGATGGAAAAGAGAGCAGAGTTCATTATGTCACAGGTCAACAAGGCCTACTAAAGTAAGGCCGCTATAGGATTGCAAGAGTCTGACATAAGCGGAAAGCACAAATAGTGTGGACTAAAAAAAACTGGACAGAATTGTGGATGGGGGTCATGGAACAGAGACACAGACTTTAAGGCACTTATGCAAATATGATGCAGCCTTGAACTGCCTCCACTGTGCCTGCATGTCTAAAGCCGCAATTTGGAGGGGGTTCAAGGGGCAGGTTACCTGGGGGGGGGGGGGGGGTCCCTCAGGAGGCCACCGCCCAGCGGCCCATGCCTACTGCTGGGGTAGGGATGTTGGCAGGACAGGGCGGTGATGGAGGTGGAGGTGGTGGTGCTGGGGGTCAGAAGGCGGCACGGGAGGATTGTGGGAGGAAGTGAGGTGGGGAAGGGGACGGGCGCGGCCTGTGGCGCTGGCGTCCGCGCGCTTCGTTGAGAGAGACAAGAGCGTGAGAGATGCACGCGGTGAGGGCGAGAGGGAGGCGGGCTCAGACAGCCAAGGATCCGAAACATCGCAGTCTGCACCCCCAGGAGTGACTTCACAGGAACTTAACATAAACAGTACATAATAATACTCACAGGAACTTAACATAAACAGTACATAATAATACTCACAGGAACCAGACAGGGGAACATTTAACATGAACTATATAAGATAAAATCCAACAAAACCCACTTGAATGAGGCTGAAATCAAACCACACCCAAAGCAAGATTGAAGGCCAGTGAAACAAACCTAGTTTAGTGTGATTATGGCAGAGGTGGAAAGTCCAGGGGTCAGAAGTAAAAGTGCTGCCGTGTGTTTCTTCATCCCACGAACGCAGCCAGCTGATTTCACTAATTAGTTATACCTCCTGGCTAAAGAATTGTTCTAATTAGCAAATCCAGGTGATTGTAATAACAATACTTGGGAGGACTTTTACTTTCAGAACCTTTTTCTTCCACCTCTGGACTGCGGTCACATGAGAGTTTAATCAAAGCCCTAGTTGTGCGTTAGTTGCACGAAGAGGACACTAGGTGGCGACGTGACACATGGAGACACTGCGAATGGGCGGTGAGTGACAGACGGATGGTGAGACGGTGTAAGCCTGAGTGACAGACGCACGCTCGCGCAGGCAGAGCAGGGGATAAGCCGGGCGTTAGAAGGGCTTCCCGACAGGGCCGGGGACCGGTTTCGCGAAAAACGTGACTCGCCGGCAAAGATGCGGCCATTTTCCACGTCTGTTTCTGGAGCATTTCATTAAAAAATTGCAATTCGCTTTCCCGAACGCACCTCCCAAAGCACCCACTCAGAGAAATTCATTGCCCACCCCCCCCTGCCTCCCACTACTTCAATGGCAGCACGCATGTGACACTAGAACATTCCGTTCATGGAGAATAGGCCCCAGTTGGTGAATACAGTTACTGAATATATTTTTTCGCTATAAATTAAACAATGTAATTGTTAATCACCAGGATTATCCACGCACATATGTTTCAAATGAGATCCAGTTGAAGCGTTTGGTGACACCTACTCTTCAAAAATAACTGCTAAAATCAACTATTTTTGGTACTTTTGCAAATATATTAGCTATACCAATTCCTTTACTTCTGAAATAATCATATTTTGATGATTGAATGGTCTTTCAGATGAGATTTTTTTGGAACCAAACTCTTCAGTTGTATTCACCCAGTATTTGGTGTAATGACCATAGAAATTCAAATAGTCCTTAGACGTGGGTGCTGAATCAGTTTCTTAAATGCAGAACACAGGAAAAGCACAGGGCTAGCACAAGGACAAAATGACATCTTTCAGGAGGCTACTGCCCCACAAGGCATAGAGAGATTACTAATGACTCATAGGTAATTCTCAAAAAGATCTCAATGTGTTCTGTATCAAAACTCTCAAAATGTCATTTTTTTAACACACCTCAAAGTCTAGTTAATGACAACACATTCTGTGTTTACTTTTAATATAGTCTGTGTTAAAAAGTCTCTTTTTCCAGTAACACATTCATTTCATATTTGTAATACCAAAGTACTTCTGTGTTTCAAAATGCGTTGAAAGTAAGACAAAAGTACAATCACAAAAACTGTTTTAAATTAACACATCCTTTTTGAGAGTCGTACAACGCAATCTGCCCACAGTAATCCGTATTTCAAAATGAATTTAATTTCTGCAAAGAATCACGTGGACGACCGTGATCACAATTTTCTCCGGTCCAAAATGTTATTTATCTTTAAATTATATTTATCTTTGCCTCCTTCGTACAAGCAACACAAAAGCCATACTTTCCAGGGAAGGTATGTTTGCTGCATGCTGGAAGCAGAGGTCTTTGTGAACCGCGAGCGATAAATGCAAAGAAATAGCGTATCGCGTTTGTGAAAAGAGCCCCAGGTTCACTCAGTCACACATCAATAAGCAGCGAGAACCTCTCGCAGGCTTCCGCCCTGGCCCCCACCGCTCTGCAGCTACAACAGCCTCCTCTCTTTCACTCTCACACATTTTAGTTTCTTAGTGTTTTGTGTGTGTGTGTGCGCATGTGTGTGCGGTTGTATGTGCGTGTGTGTGTGTGAGAGAGAGAGAGAGACAGTGAGTGAGTGAGTGAGTGAGAGACACAGTGAGAGTGAGTGAGAGAGAGAGAGTGAGAGTGAGAGTGAGTAAGAGTGTGAGAGAGAAAGTGTGCGAGTGGGTGAAAGAGAGAGAAAGAGAGTTAGAGTGAGAGTGAGTGAGAGAGACAGAGTGAGAGTGAGAGTGAGTAAGAGTGTGAGAGAGAAAGTGTGCGAGTGGGTGAAAGAGAGAGAAAGAGAGTTAGAGTGAGAGTGAGTGAGAGAGACAGAGTGAGAGTGAGAGTGAGTAAGAGTGTGAGAGAGAAAGTGTGCGAGTGGGTGAAAGAGAGAGAAAGAGAGTTAGAGTGAGAGTGAGTGAGAGAGACAGAGTGAGAGTGAGAGTGAGAGTGAGTGAGTGAGAGAGAGTGAGAGTGAGTGAGTAAGAGTGTGAGAGAGAAAGTGTGCGAGTGAAAGTGTGAAATTGAAAGAGAGAGAAAGCGAGTCAGAGTGAGAGTGAGTGAGAGAGAGAGAGAGAGACAGAGTGAGAGTGAGAGAGAGAGAGAGAGAAATGGAGGGACTCACAAAGCTGCGGGAGACGGCCAGGTGTTGGCGCTGTGCTCCGATGGCGGTCCCGCTCAGGCTGCGCGCCACGCGGCGCAGGTTCTCGGGGCTGTACGGCTCCTCCTCCCCGCCCCAGGGCCCCCAGCCTGACGCCGCCTGGGACAGAAGCGCCAACCGCCAGAGTCATCAAACGCAATCCAGGCTGCACTGACACGCTCCGAACAGCAGGGGGCCACAGGGCACAGTGCTACTCAACTTAGAACATCATGTTCCTAATTTAATATCTCTAAGTGGGTAACAATTTAATAATGATAATACTCACAAGATGTACCAATAATACAATCTTAAAAATCTATCCCCAGATATATTTTGAGGATTGGCATGTCTATGGCAGGTCGGGGCACTATTCTTTAATTCTACATTCATTGTAGACTTCAGAGTTTTTTAGTGTTCTTGCACACTACCGTATTTGAAATAAAAAATTGTAGGTTTTTGTGTGTAGACAAGTATGTGTGAGAGTGCATCTTAGTATCTATGAATGGACGTGCATATATGGATGTGCATGTATGCATGTGTATGTGTGTGTGTGTGTGTGTGTGTATGCGTGTGCGCGTGTATCTGTGTGTACATGTATATATGTATGTATGTATGTATGTATGTATGCATGTATGTATATATGTATGTATGTATGTATGTATGTATGTATGTATGTATGTATGTATGTATGATACATTAACACTCACCACTTGTTGGTAGTCAGCAGTGCTTACGCAGCCCGGGGCTCTGTACACAGTCTTCTCTATCTCTGCTGTGGGCGTTCGGGACCGTCCGGGCGGGGCTGTCCCAGGGAGACGGGTGTGTGCCATCACCGGCCCTGCAAGGAGACCAAAGGATTAACCACCCCATCCACCTGTTAGCTTTTACCTGTCTGAATGCCTATACCTGCCAGTCTTTACCTGTCTGAATGTCTATACCTGCCAGTCTTTACCTGTCTGAATGTCTATACCTGTCAGTCTTCACCTGTCTGAATGCCTATACCTGTCAGTCTTTACCTGTCTGAATGCCTATACCTGCCAGTCTTTACCTGTCTGAATGTCTATACCTGTCAGTCTTTACCTGTCTGAATGCCTATACCTGCCAGTCTTTACCTGCCTGAATGCCTACACCTGTGAAACTTTATTTGTCTGCATGCCTACACCTGTCAGTCTTTACCTGTCTGAATGCCTACACCTGTCAGTCTTTACCTGTCTGAATGTCTATACCTGTTAGCCTTTACCTGTCTGCATGCCTACACCTGTTATCCTTTACCTGTCTGCATACCTACACCTGTTAGCCTTTACCTGTCTGAATGACTACACCTGTTAGCCTTTACCTGTCTGAATGCCTACACCTGTGAGCCTTTACCTGTCTGCATGCCTACAACCGTTAGCCTTTACTTGTCTGAATGCCTACACCTGTGAGCCTTTACCTGTCTGCATGCCTACACCTGTTAGCCTTTACCTGTCTGAATGACTACACCTGTGAACCTTTACCTGTCTGCATGTCTACACCTGTTAGCCTTTACCTGTCTGCATGCCTACACCTGTTAGCCTTTACCTGTCTGAATGCCTACACCTGTGAGCCTTTACCTGTCTGAATGCCTACACCTGTGAAACGTTACCTGTCTGCATGCCTACACTTGTTAGCCTTTACCTGTCTGAATAACTACACCTGTGAGCCTTTACCTGTCTGAATGACTACACCTGTTAGCCTTTACCTGTCTGAATGCCTACACCTGTTAGCCTTTACCTGTATGAATGCCTACACCTGTGTGCCTTTACCTATCAGTCTTCATCAACGATTATACTGTTGCCATACAGGGTATTAGCCATTGCAGTGCATCTATTATCCAGATAGTAAAAGGCACACAGAGTCTGTCTTTTAAAAATAAAACAGAAACCTAAAAGCAAGCACTTATAAATATTCCGTGTGATGGCCACAAACCTTGATGCACCTTGATAGAAATCATCCCTGCATTTCCTTTTCTTATTCCACAAAATACAATTTTATTTAGGTTTAGATTATGTTCACCTGGTCCAATTAAAATAATTTTTCAACTCATTAAAATACTATGTTCACCAATGGGGTGTTCAATTGGAGAAAAGGGTTACCTAGTTTCCAGGCTGGCGAGCTGGCACCTTGTGGGGCCCGAGGGAGGCAGGGACCGGCCTGCAGGCTGGCCTGGTAGAGGGAGTCCAGCTCAGAGAGCTCCTCCTCTGGCGATGTTCTCCCTCTGCCCGGGGCATGCTGGGAATTGTAGTAGCGGCCGATGATCCCGCCCCGGCCTTCCTCTGGCGCCTGAGTGCCGGGCTCAGCCGCTTCCTGAGGTGGGGAGGGGTGACCTGGCATGCTCGGGGTAGGGTGGGGCAGAGGGGACAGCCTGGTGTGGCGATCGGGCGGGGTGTGGAAAGCAGCAACCACGCTGTCCGGCCTGTCCAGGCTCCAGGAGGACCAGTGGCGAGTAGGAGGGGCCAGCCCAGGGCTTGTGGGAGATGGAGCAGCGGGGTGTGCACGAGGAGAGATCCAGAGTGACTGTGGGGAAGCGGACCCTGCCTTGGCAACCCTCTTCTCTGGCTCTGTGAGAGCCGGTGAGGGGCCGTTGCTGTGTCGTGACTCATGCGCTGGGACTTGGCTGGCAGCCTGGCGTTGTAGAGGTGGGAGCGGAGGTGGGGGAGGGGGAGGGGGCGGGAGCTCTGGTGGGGCAAGCCCCTCCCCCTCAGACCCCCGGCAGTCAAGGGGCAGTGCGGGTAAAGACGTGGCGTTGTTTCTGTGGACAGGACGGATCCGTGGACCTGAGGTCTGGATGATGTTGGAGAGCTCAGCGGTGTCCCTCCATTTTGGAGGGGAAGGGGGTGGGTGATCACCCTGGTTCCTTTGCGGCCCCACAGGCGGGAGGGGGCAGGGAGACAGGACATGGCTCAGAGGGTCGGAGAGCGAGTTTCTACAAGGGGGGAGGGGCTTGGCGTGAAGAGGAGAGGGCGGGCCAAGGGCGGTGTCCTGGCCTACTTCCCAATCCCCTTCCTTATTGGTTGTCAGCAATACTTGGACCGAGCCAGGCTGTTCACTGTAGGGGAAAGGGGTAAGAAGGGAGAAGGCGGGGTCAGTGACTCTCAGCCAATCAGTAAGTATTATAAAAACCAATACGAAATGGCTCATCGATGGCACTGCTCTACTCCTGACCCAACAAATGGGACAATTTCTCCACACAGTAAATGCCAAAGAAAACCTTAAAGAACACCTTACACACAGCCTTACAGACAAAATTACAGATAACAGATGTCCTCACAGCAAATTTTAAAGACCACACAGAAGATCACACAGATGACCTTACAGTTGACCTTACAGAGGATCTTGCAAATGACCTTAAAGATGGCCTTACAGATGACCTTATGGAAAACCTTACAGACCTTACTGATGATCTCACAGAAGACCACACAGATGACCTTACCGGATGCTCCATTTATGATTCTGCAGGGAGCATGAGTACACCACATGTCCTTTGAGACCAGAGGCAGCCATTGAGCTATGTATAGGCGCCTGAGCCGGTGAGCACGCCCCCTCACAAAAAGGGAGGGGGCGTAAACACTATATTTTGCCATCTCATGTTTTACCACGTGTACGATGAGCCATCGTCAGTCTTCCCATTACCTTGCATGTACAGTAAGCGATAATGCCAAAGAAAGCACAATAATGTCTTTCATAAATCCATAAGCCCAAAAAAAATCCTCCCTTGTCAATCCCAGAACCCCACAATCAATGGTCTTTTTCATGCACACTGGCATGATGGGGGTCATCCCACTTCTCAGCCCTATGTTATCTCAATGCAATTCCTCCCAATTTAAACCAATGTTCTATATGGGGTGTTCCATTTTCTGTTTCCTCAAAGAATTTCCCCAGCAATTTTAAGCTCTATGTTCCCTCAGCCCAGCGCCTTAACAACCAGCAACCGGCACCCTAGAAACCAGCTAGCAACTGCCTAGCAACCACCCAGCAATCACTATAGTATCCACCTGGTAACAGGCAAGCAATCACCAAGCAACTACCTGTTATTACTTAGCAGCACTCTAGCAATCAACCAGTGACGCCCTAGCAACCATATAGTGATGCCTAAGTGACCAACTCATTCACCCTAGCAACCGCCAAGCAACGCCCTAGCAACCACCAATACTCACCTTGTGACCACTTGACAGCACCCTACCAACCAACTAGTAATGACTATTAATAACATATTAACCAGATAGTAACATCCTACTGTAAATCCTGATCAACAAAAATCTTTCCTTCACAGATTCCAGGCATTAAACTTCCATCTTATCCATTTTTTGAAGAGTCGAATGAGCGAGAAGAATAAAAGAATGTGAGGAAGAACATGAGTATAATGACATCAAATGTCATTGTGTTCCTGTACAGAGGGCAAAGGGATAAAAGATCCAAACAGAGACAAAACAAGGCATGTCAAAGCTTACAGTTTGTAATGAGTTGGACTCATTTTATTGATGGACAACATACGCTACTTTCAGTATGCAAAACAACTTTCATACAATAAAATTTGGAATTCCAGGATTCTGTAGCAAGTGGGCATACAACACTACCAGTCATGTGACTGAACAAAGAGTAACTCGGAAGCTGCAGGTCGGTAGGCACTGTGGACCCGGAGGACCAGGGTTGGTTAGACCTGCATACACTGTAGCCCTCCAGTACCAGAGAACAGCCAGGCCAAACCAAGCTAGGTGACAAAATGGAGGATCAGTTGGCTTGTTTCACAATGATGTGCTTTGATAGGATTCGTGTGATTTATGGCATTGGAAGAGTGAGATAACCTTATTCTTATTTGTGTGTTTCGGCTTTTCAAAAATCACGTGTGTTCTGGCTTTTTATTACAGCCAACCAGTAGACCACCTCAGGCCATTGTAACAGTGATATTTATATATTCCTTAAGCTTATTTTAACACAAATCAAGTTTGGTTCATGGCCCTTTGCTTAGTCTATGAATAATTTTTTATCTCAGTAGACCAAGCGCCCACACATTTAGCAGTTAGCACCCACTGATTTCACGTCAGTCTATAATTCAATTAATTAAAATGCTGAATGTCTTTCTGAAGGGCAGTCTGAAATACAGCAAATTACAGAATATGAAAGCGTTTGTTGAACTAACTGGTTAGAAGTCCTGAGCACAGGGCTCTCATTCTTTATGGAACTTGTACACATATTTGACATAATGTGGTTGAAGAGGACAAATCATCCCTGAACAGAAAGTATTAACACAAATTAGCACATTGCATTTAATTCAGAGTTTGGTAGAAATGTGATTTTTTTTTTTAAATCATTAAAATCGATGTGCAAGGGCCCCCCCAAACAATATATCTTTCTTAGATATATTTTTTTCTTAAAAAAATATTTGTTTTTGCTCTTGAGATTATCCAAATTCAAGTGGAACATAACTCAGGTTATTATGTCGACACTCAGCAATAAAAAAGAGTAGTCTCTCATGGACTACTCTTTAAGGAAGCAATGGAGAAAATTTCTTTAGATCTTCGTTTTATTAGAACGTACTTGTTTTTGTCCTTGATGTTGTCTAGATTTCTTCAAATGGAACATAGCATAAGCTGTTGTATCTGCCTTAAGCCACAAAAAATGAATAGTCTCTCTTGGTCTGTTCTTTAAGGAAGTAAAAGAGAACATTTCTTTAGATGTTCGTGAGAGTTAAGCATGTGATTACACAAGCCCAGCGTCTGTTCCCCGACCCTGTCCAGAGGGGCGGCTATGAGGGGCGATGGGAAGGGGACAATTAACGATGAAATCCGAACGCTCACAGATTCAGCCTAGCCACACTTCACACCGGCCACAACCACGAGTCCTGCAGTCATCTCTACCTTTCATATACGTGAAGCCCAAAGCCTCAAGTTCTAATCAGCAGCTAACATACAAATGGTAAGGCAAACTGTTTCCATGGCAACCAAACTAAAAATACACCCTTTTCCCCATGGTGATGTGTGACCATGGTAAAAAAAAAAAAAAGAATAAAAAAAAAAACCATGACGTACATTTCTCTTTTTTTTGGGTTCTGTTTTTTATATTTTCTTACCACCGAAGAACAACGGAGACGTTTCCCCTGTCTTCCCATGCCCAGAATCGCTGAGAAAACGGTGTCCATCGTGTGATCTGCACCTCTGTCTGAACGCTGAAATTGAAGTTAATATTTACAATCACAGCAACAGGCTGGGACAGGCTCACTTGTCTTCTACCCTCATCTTCCAGCACACGGGACGTCCCAGTGAAACTGGGGTACGCACAGAGTGAAATAGGGCTTTGAGTCATCACCCAACATTGATCGATCCTTGTCAGTGAATGACGAAGGGCGCAGTTTCATCGATTGAGAATGCAGTTTTATTTCATCCGCAAGGAGGACGGCAAGGCCTCCTTTACCATATATGGAAAAGCTTGTGATGTAATGGAAAATAACACAAGGTGAGCACCCAGATTGCAAGTAGGCAAGTGGAGTCAAAGAAGAAGCTACAGCAAGACAACGAGAGGAAAGCTGCTGTTTCTGGAGGATAAATAAAAAATATCACTTCCTGCAAACATGGGAAATGTGTGCCGTTTGCACAGGTTAAGCCACTCTCTCACGTTTGTTTGAATGTTAGCCCACCATTCCAAAGAAAGAAAAAGTACAGTTTGCTTACACTGAGGCTTTACTCCTCAATAAATCATTGATGGTTTCCCAATCTATGTCCCTTTGGTAATGGTTAGAGCAAGGGCCAAGGATAGCACATCTATTACAGAGTACAGAATGTGGGCGAGGTTTGCTGTTGCACCCAAAAAAAGGCTACTCCGTAAATATTCTGCAGTAAATATTCAGGTGCAAAGAGACAAATGTTGAAAATTTTGAAAGTCCGGAGAACAATGCAAGCTGCTATCACATCAGAATGTGTGTGGAACTTGCACAAAGCTGTGCAGAGCACAAAGGACTCAAACTGTGAAGCACATGCTCAACTCGCTGGCTGGCCTTCCCCAGCTGAGGTGAGAGAGGCTAAGGCTCCTCCTCTTCCTCTTCCTCCTCCATTGGTAGGTGTTCCCACCTCCGTAAGTCCAACTTTCTGAAGACCCAGACCTCCATAATGGCAGCTTCATTATGAAGGAAAAACTAGACTGCATCTCGTGATCGCACTCACCTCAAAGGAAAGGTCCCACAGGACACTGGCAGTGCCCTGCAGGATTAGGCTAATCTCAGACACGGCTGACAGGTAAAATGTAGGACATAAACAACGCACACAGAGTCTGAGACAGGGCACACCTCACTGCGGAGCTGGGACACACGGGGGAAACGGAACTGGTACCTGGGAGGCCCCTGTGGGCGGGTCTGCTCCTGCTGCGCCGGTTGCGGTTGCGGTTGCGGCTGCGGCTGCGGCTGCATGCGCTGCTGTAGGCCCCGTGCTCTCCTCATGCACTTTTGCAGCTTGGTTTCTGCAGCCATTGTCCTGCTATGAGTGTGAGTTCTGCCCTCATGCATGGCAAGTCTTAGTTTGGCTAAAAACAAACAAACAAACAAACAAAAGCAAAAGAAACAAAAAAGCAGAAAGTAAAGGAAAGAAAGAAACGCAGGAAAAAAAGAGCTGAGTTATGGAGAGCATGCAAAGTCCTCTCTGTCTGTTACACAGAAAACACAAAGTTGTGAATTTATAAAAGAGGGCTCAGAGTGGGGCAGGGACAACCCCACACAACCCGTTTACACGCACACACACACACACACATGCACGTGCGTGCACACACACACACATACACACACACACACAAATGCACACAGATACAGTGCAGGAGGCATGTTACGTGAGTGACATTTCATAGGGAAGATGGAGCGGTTTAGGCCAATAGAGCTTCTTGGTCTCTGTACAACTTTGGTTTTAAAAGGAAACCGCTACACATGTCCCCAAACCAGAATGGAAAAAAAACGATAAAATAATAATAATAATAATAATAATAATAATGAAATAAATGAACCAAGCTAAAAGATAACAGTGTTAAAAGATGAATCTAGTAATGGGTTTTAAAGCTGCTTTCTTTTGCCAAATATGATATGTTCAAAGGGGCCACTTCATCTCACCTCTTTAGCCATCAGCTAACTGAAACGATAAGACACATACAGTGCTCATCACTTCAGTATTTTTATGGGTAAGAGCAGCAGAAGTGGATGATCTGAACATAATATTTAATCAAATTTGACTAAATTTCTATGGGAAATGGCCAAATAAGAGTTGCTCTTATGCAGGAACAATGTCTACTTCAAGGGGCCGACCGGAGTGACTATGCATCACTGAACCTGAGAGACTGTTTAGCTCAAGGTTTGTTGTCATTGCCCCAGGGTTTAACTAAAGGTAATGACATTTGACTTAGGGTAAATTTTGCATTTGATTTAGGGTAAATTTCATTACCTTTCGTCAATAGGCACACGCTCCAGGACCAAGAAAAATCACGCTAAGAGTTGCTGGAGAACCCTGCCGTCAAACGACAGGATCAGAGACCACGGAGGTGCAGGAGTGCTATATGCTATACGTTTGCGTGTGGGGAGGTAGTGGGTGGCGTTGTTGTTAGAGACAAAGAAAGCGGGACCGAGCACAGCGACACACAGACGGCCACAGAAGGACTCGAGTCGGGACGGGGACACAAATCTGCAATGGGGGGGGGAGGGGGTCTGACTCAGAATCCCGGTGCGCCACCCCCGTCCGTGCGTGCGTGCGTGCGTTTGTCCGCGCGTGTGTGTGTGCGTGAGATCAACAAGAGAGAAGCGCCTTTCTTCGCCCCGGCTCTTGTGATACGCTGGCAAACGTAAGGCCGCAAGTGACGAAGGCAGGACACCAGGCGCAGAGGCAACTCCCCCTCGTACCCCCTACCCAGCAAAAAGGGGGAGGGGGGGGGGGGGTTTGGGTTTGGGTTGGTTTGGCACTGGTGAGCGCGAGCAGCTCTGTGTAAAGTGCCTCCTCCTCTTCGGCATTAACACAGACAGGGGAGCGCGGCTGGCCTAAATAAACCGCTTCTGATCCGCTGCTCAAAAATAGAACGGCCCGGACCTCGAACAGCCCAAAAATGTTCCCCTATCAGTACCCGCGCAGGCTGTTATACCCCCTGCCATGACGGCCAAAACAACCGACCGGAGGACAGAGAGGTAGTACACTGTGTGAAATGTGCAATTTTAGCGACCCTGTCCCACCCACCGCCCGCCGCCCCCCTGGAGCTGCCATTTTTAATTTGTTCGCAGGGCGGGACGGCGGTAACAGGGATGTACGAGCGCGCTCCACAGGAAGCTGAAGTTGGAGAGCGCCGCCTGCCAGCGTGTCCGCATCCAGCAACAGCGCCGCCTCGGAGGGAAGGCGTGTTCGGATCTCCTGCGCAGGGCGGGCGGCCTGTCTCCGTGACAACGACCTGAGGGACAGACGGAAATGACGCGCCGGACGAGGCGGGATAAGACGAGACAGGACGGGACGGCACAAGACGGAACGGACGGACGGACGGGCGGGCGGAAGAGCTGAAGGACAGACGGAAGCACACGCAGTCGGGAGCATGGAGCAGCAGCAGCGTCGGCGCTAGCGCTAGCGGTAGCGGTAGCGGCGGGGGCAGGGGCAGCGGCGGCGGCAGCAGCAGCAGCGGGCCGGGGTTACTTACACACTGCCTGGTTGCAGACGCACAGCGCCGCGGCCAGGTCCGAGCCCTGCTCGAGACGCAGGGACTGCTCTAGCAGGGCGTCGGCCTCGGCGAGGCAGCGCTCAGAGCCGTCCCCCGTCCCTGCGGAGCAAGACACCAAGGCAACGGGGCGCGCGGCTGTGAGCGGGGCCCCCGGGGGACGAGCCCGTCCCGCCTCCCCGCCCACAGCCACGCCCCCGTGCGTACATACCCCCTCCAACAGACCTGGAAATAAACCCCGCCTACTGCCCCTCCCACAACCGTGTCCCACGGCCCCGCCCACTGGCAAGCAGGCCCCATACCAATAAGCACATGTTGTGCGAGCGTCACGTATGTACAGCTGTGTCTGCGTAGGCATATGTGTACATGTTTGTGCATTTCTGCATGTTCTGTATTTCCCTTCATAGTGGATAGGGCTCCATGTTACTTGTTTTCTTGGCTGTTGCTTACAACACAGTATGTAGCTACCCAATGCGTAGAGTGCAGACCAACAGTACCTCCGTCGAACGCAGAGGACCGTCCTGTACATGACCAGGCTACCAGGTCACACCCCGCCCCGCCCTCTTTTCTGGAACCCCACACTGACTGAGACTCACAAGACTTCAGCTCGGTCTAACGGCGCGGCCGACGGGCGGACGAGACTGGTGCCGCCAACTGTCACAGCTCCCTCGCCCAATCAGCTGCAGCCTTCACCTCCTCTGAGCCGCACCCGCCCCCTTCCTCTCGCTCCGGCTCTGCATTACCTGGAGCTATCTGCCAGATCCTCTTCCTCCCTGTAGTCTCACCTACCTCTCTCTAACGCAGTTTCTCCCTTTCTTTCCACACCCTCTGCGCTTATTCCTCTCTCATTAATTCGATTCAACATGCTTTACTGACATGATATACATGGACTATATATTGACAATACATAAATACAAGCAGTACTGTAGTGAAACAATTTTAACTGAAGACCATTCACTCTAGTTATCCGAATGGTTACTTTAACAGCAAAATAATAAACAGGCTCTATATTTAATAATTAGAAAAGCATTTTTAAATGTAAACACTTCTAATATTGTCCCTCAAGTGGTGGGGCTGAGGTACATACTGTCCAGTAAGTGGGGCTTTTGGCCGCTGGCAGCTCTTTCCCATTGATCAGCAAAATCAGCTAATTTTTTTAATTAACTGAAATATATCTTCTACAAGATGGGAGAAGCATAAAGCTGTCTCTTTTCAACTGCTGATCTCTCTGGCTCTTCCTCTCCCTTACCATCTCTTCTCTCCCTTTTTTCTCTCTCACTCTATCTCCGTCCCTGATTCTCTGTCTTTCTATCTCTATGTCCGTCTCTACCTTTATCTTTCCCTTTCTTCTTCCCCTCCACCCCTCTCTCTCTCGTAGGTGTTGGTGTAGTGCGGTGTTTACCCTGGTGCTGTAGCTCATCCAGGTCCATGTACTTGCTGGGTCTGGGGTTGAAGCCCATGGCGACCTCTCTCTCCTTCTCCCTCTCCCTCTGCAGCTCCTGCTGCCGCGCGCGGCGAGCCACCTCCTCCTGCAGCTCGTCCAGCTCGCTGCGGCCTTCACCGGCTGCGTGCACAGGGGGACGAGCGCGCACACACACACACACACACACGCACACATAGGGAGACACACACACACACACACACACACACACACACACGCACACATAGGGAGACACACACACACACACACACACACACGCACACACAGGGAGACACACACACGCACACAGGGTGACACACGCACACACGCACAGACACACACGCACACACACATAGGGAGACACACACACACACGGGGAGACGCGCGTGCACACACACACAGGGAGACACATGCACACACACACACACACACACACACACACACACATAGGGAGACACACACACACACGGGGAGACGCGCGTGCACAAACACACAGGGAGACACACGCACACACACACAGGGAGACACGCACACAAGCACAGACACACACGCACACACACAGGGACACACACACACACGCACACATACAGACACACACACACACACACACACACACACACAAGGAGACACACACACAGTACAGAGACAAACAGGGAGAAGGGATAAATTTAGGATTACTTTTCCTCAAACTAAAACCCATAAATTTTAGATTAGACTACGGACAAAATGTTGCGTATTACGTATATGTGTAAAACATGAATACGCTTTCACTGTGGCTTGCTAGCTAGATAATTGTTCTGTCAAGCTGAGGAAGGCACTAGCTTGAGTGTGGGTTGCAATTATAGCCTATTATATTACCTAGTTCTATTAATGGAGAAGTGACCTTGTCGACTGCAAACAAGTTTAGTTTCAACTTCAAATCAAGAGAGTAGAGTTGAGTTTAAAAAAAAAATTATTTTACTGTAACCATGTTTAGGAGGCTAAATCTTTGATAGCCACTCCCATAACAATGACACGTTTGGTGCACATGACACTAAGCCTGAAGTGACTGACAGATGGAAGTGCCTATGTGGTAGTTGGTCTATAAGGTTTGGTTTTCTCAAAAAGAGACTGCTATTGGTGTGGGAAAACGTTCACCTCCCAACCATGCTCTGAATTGCATTCTACATTTGTGAATTGTGTTATATGTGTTATTTGTGAATCATTCTCAATATTTGTAAATTGCATTGCACATTTGTGAATCCTGTTGAATATTTCAGATAGTTCAGATTAATTCATCAACTGTGGTCTTTAAATTGCACTCTACATTTATGAATTTGTGAATCATACTCCGTATTAGAGAATTGCATTCTACTTTTGTAAATCGTATTTTATTTATGAATCATGCTCTGTATCTTTTTTTAAACTGACATTTAGCATACAGTATGCTCTCTTTCACACACTCTCAGAGTTACGCAATGTTACATAAGATTATCTCACTAATACTGGAACAACAGTATGCACCAAACGGAACATGTTTTAACAAACTGCTAACATAAAACCCCAGCCAACATACAAAGGCACACTATACATGTGCACACAAGTGAGCGTGCGCACACACACGCAAACACACACGCAATCACACTGCCAAGGGTGGACAACATGGATCTAACAAGTAATTTAATACATGTTTCTCCATGCCTTTATTAATCAGTATTTTTTCTAATACTGGATGTACTTTTACAAAAGAACTTGTTTAAAGACTGAAATATCAAAACTGGTATTAAATATAATTTATTTTAAAATATTGCAATCTGTGACAAAAACTACGGAAATATAAAATACATTACCATTATATCATACATTTATAATCGTTTCCTGTCCAGTCAATGCATGATCTGATATTTAAAATGTATTACTATTAAAATCCTGGTTAGCAGTAAAGTAGGGCAAACCAGACAGGCTGCTGTAATATTAAAAGGACCGTGCTTTTAAAGGGCACCGTTATCACAGCCTGTCTCAATACAGCAACAGCGGATGGGCGTTTTTCTATTTGGTGATCTGCCCCATTAACTCGAACAGCATTTGAGATCCTTATGTATAAGGTGCTTTAAATCATACCAGTGAAACCTGATATAAACAAATTCCAGCTATTCTTGAGGGTGCCATGCGCACACTCACCACCTCTCTCACGCACACGTATGTGTTCGTAGATGCACACACACACACACAAATACACACAAATACACACAAATCCACACATCCGCTTCCACACACGCGCATACACAGTTGCACGCAAACCCACGCACACACCGAGGTTGACGTGGCTGCTGTTCCAGGAGGGTGTGGGCGTTCTGTTGTCCTGCAGGATGGCACTGCTGCTCTTGGATTTGGGGACACTGCGCCAGGACGGTACAGGAGTCAAAGGTTTCTTCACCGCAGCGTCCCTGTGGGGGGGGGGGGGGGGCATGGGGACACACGGCCAGCATTACAGAACTATCTGTCACTTCACATAAGGGCACTTGTAGACGTACACAAACATCAACAGGTGCCCCAATACAGTTACCAGGGAACAGTGTTAGTCTTGGAATGAGAAGCTAATGTGCGTGTGTTTTCAGGCAGATGTGTAAGTAAAAGCAGATGGTTGCAGGTGTGTTCTGGTATATGTCAGTGTGTGTGTGCATGTGTGTGCGCGTAACTGCGTGTGTTTCTGTATCTGTGTGCAAGCACAGGTACTGTGTGTGATATCTGTGTGTATGTGCATGTCAATTCAATTAAATGTTTTAGCATTTTTGTAGAGATGCTGCTTCGTAAGCAAACAGAAAATAGAAAATTGGGAAAGACTGGGGAAAAAATAGTAAAAAGAAAAAGCATTAAAACTGGTGGAAAAAAACTTAACAAAACTGGGAGGACCTGGGCTATAATGGGGAAGCCCATTCTTTCCGGCTGGCTAACTGGTAATAGGCAGGTAATCTATTAGAGCAAATAGTCACGGTGGTTGCAGAGAGAGATTATATTAAAGCAGCTGGTAAAATAGTCCAAGAAGTTTATATTAGTATACAGATCAAGGGCAAGGGGATACATCCAGGCCTCTAGGGGGCGCCATATACCTGAGAGGGGCGGCTCTGTTTGCCTCAGCAAGGGGCATATCCATGCTGACAGGGCTGTTGCTGTTCCTCTCGCTGCTCTCGTAGCCACTCTCCATCCTCTGAATCAGGCGGGGCGGGGGGTCGAGCCCCCTCAATGGCGGCGGGGGCGGCGGGCAGCGCTCCACGACGCTGGCGACGGGCGTCAGGACGCATCCCGTCCCTGGCCCCGGCCCCGGCCCCGCCCCCGTCCCCGTCCCGAGTCCCGTCCCCACCCCCTGCGCGCCGGCGTCCTCCGGCAGGGCTGTGGCCCCCGGGGGCCCGCTCCCGGCCTGCCGGGGCCGCTCCCGGCTGAAGATGCTGTCGATGTTCAGGGCCTCGCGGCGGGGCCTCCAGGCCGGGCGGTAGCGCCCCCCGGAGGAGCTGGACTTGGACTCGCTGCTGGTGCTCTCGTCCTCCCAGTCGTGGGCCCGCGCCCCGGGCTCCGAGCTGCCCACCCCCGAGCTGGAGGAGGACGACAGGGGCCGGCTGTGCGCCATGGGCCCCGGGTCCTTGAAGTCCCTCAGCCGGCCCGACGGGCAGGGCTTGGGTGTGGACCGAGGGGTCTGCTGGTCTTTCAGTGTCTCCCCTGGAGGGGGGGAGGGAGGGAGCAGAAAAAGACAGAGATAGCGGGGGAGAACTACACTTTAAAAGAATTGGTCTCATGGTAAAATACTGGCAGAACATTACCGTATAAATAACAGTAACTATGTTAAGCATACAGAAGCAAGCTGAATATCTCACAAATGTTACATGTATTGAGGAAATGATTTACACTTCAGCTGTTTACAGTTTTGTTCCCTAGCTATTTTCAGACTTTCACCTAAAACTCACTGACATTTTTCACTGTGTACTATAAAAAACGTAGCATTGCTATTTTTGTTGTTGCGCTTCTTTGAAATACAGCATTAGAAAACTGAAAACTGAGAAAGAATGAGAAAGAAAGGGGGATGGAAGGAGAGACGGCGAGGGAGCCCACACCTGGAGCGTCCATGCTGCTCTGGGAGCCCTTGTCGTCATCGTCGGGGTGACAGACGACGGTGCCCTGCGAGTCCGAGGAGAAGCGGCTGGCCATGGACTCGTGGTGCGGGTGCGAGCGCCGGTGCGTGTAGCTGTCCGCCGAGGAGTCCGTGCGCGTGTCGCTGGAGATGGACGGCTCCCGCCCTGGGACCGGCAAGGAGGGAGCGTCACGACAACGGCGGCCCGAGGGCTCACGTTAAAGGCAGGTGGGGTGGAGAAGGGGGGCGGGAGGGGACGGTTTACCCAGGTCACCCAAAACACCACAACCACCACCTGTGCCGTGACAGCTTCTACTGTCCGAAAGCGAAGACACCAAAACCGAAATGCCCTGCTCTCACTGTTAGAGCTACTGCTCGGGAAATGAGCAACTTCATCCCTACAGAGCTGAATAGAAGCTCAAAAACAGAGACGGCTTTAGTTTCACACAGCTAACCTTTAATAGCCTGATGTGACTCAGTGCCAAAATAAATGACTGTGTGACCACAGAGAGAGCTCTGTAGGGTTAAACAAATCAATACACCAATAAACAACTTCAAACACCAGGTTAGAATATTTACCGTGTTCATCATACAAGCAAGGGGCGGGTCTGGCAATTTACAAAGGAAAATCGAATTCCTTATGGCGGCTCTGACGCACACACATCTACTCCTAAACAAATCTATAGTGCTTGTGATGAACAGAAAAAGTTAAAGAGAGAGAGAGTAGTAAAAGTTTGTTTTGCTGTTACTGCTGGCTAAAGGGCTACCTACTGCATGCCACGAAAGGAGGAACAAACATCAGTGTGATTTATTTATTTCTTTTCTCTAGTTGGACTAATTTTCTTGGATTCACATTTACAGGTAAACTTTTGGTGCAACTGAGAGAAACATCCATACACGTTTTCATATTTTTAACAGTTAAATGATATTTTGATTTTCATAGGTTCTTTTTAGTCAGTTGGGAAATATTTTTGCAGGATTGAAATGAATGTGCCAAAGTCACACTCAATGTATTTGTGATGCGAACACATCATGGCCGACCTTTCAAAAGACCTAAATAACTAATGAGAACATCCCATTTTAACAATTAAATCAAATTTCAAGGCCAAATGATTTGTACACATTAACACGTCTACGTCAGCGTACAAAGGCAATTTGGTAAAACAATAACATGATTATCCAAAGTAAATATGGCATTAAGGTTAACCTGAGAATGTTTCCCCAAGAGAAATCGACAGTGCCAATCATAGTACTACTTTAAAACAAGGGCACCCAGATATTCAGGCAACTACTCAAACACAAGGCTAAGCCCTCTGCAGGGGCTCTTCTCCTACCCTGCGGCCCCCTTCTCCTGACTGGCCGTCGCTGCTGGGCTCCCTTACCTGAGTCTTCGCTGTCGTAGCCAGCCTTGCTGCAGTGGTGCAGGTCGAGGTGAGTGGGCAGGTCCTGCAGTGCCACCGGCGTCCCCCGGGGGTCAGCGTAGAGCAGCAGCAGGGGCTGGTAGTGTCCCTTGATACACCGGGAGACCACATCCTTCCACTTGGGCCCGATCTGACAAGAGACGCACAAAAGAGGAAGCATGGATTTGCAGCACACAGTGATTCTTCAGAAGTAGGTGTGTTTGCATGTGTGCGGGCTACAAAAAGCCAAAGACCTCTTTTCTCTTTTTAATTCAAACAGATAAAAGAGCCTGCGTTAAATGAGTAATAATATAACACGTAATAGAGTGCAATTTTTTCAGAATCATAATTTCAACCAAGTGTCTCTTGAGCCATCTCCTCAAATGCACTTACCATTGACACAGTAAATAGCTTAAACCCTACAGGCCACAACGTGCTTGAGCAGAGGCCACTCTAAACTTTCTTTTTTTTTCTTTTCAACCATACAGCAGTGGCTTTTTTTGTTTTGGATAATTGCCTTGCTGCATAACCCAATTACCAACTTCAGCTCACGAACAGACGACCTGACATTCTCCCAAAGAATTTCCTGGTAGAGCAGAATTCAGGTTCCTTCAATAATAGCAAGTCATCCAGGTCCCAAGGCAGCAAAGCGTCCCCGGACCACCACTACATTTGACTGTCGGGAATGACGTTCTTACTCTGAAATGCTGAATTTGCTTTACGGCAGACATAACGGGACCTGTGCTGTCCACAAAGTTCTGCTTTCGACTCATCTGTCAAAACATCATCCCAGAAGGCTTGGGGATCATCCGGGCGCTTTTTTGCAAATGTGACATGAGCTTTGATGTTTCTCTTGGTTAGCAGTGGTTTCCACCTTGCTACTCTGTCAGGAACTGCATTTTTGCCCAGTCTCTTTCTTGTGGAGTCATGAACACCGACTTTAGCTGAAACTAGAGAAGCCTACAGTTCTTTCGATATTCTCCTGGGATCTTTTGTGCTTTTGTTGCTGCACCCTTGGAGAAATTTTGCAGGCCGGCCACTCCAAGGAAGATTCACCACTGTTCCAAGTGAGCTCCATTTGGAGATAATGGCTCTCACTGTGGTTCGGTGGAGTCCCAGAGCCTTAGAAATGGTTTGTTACCCTTTCCAGACTAATATATTTCAAATTACTTTTTTTAAACCCTTCTGTATTTCCTTTGTCTAATATTACATTTTGTCTATAGTACAATTCAGTCACACCATTCAGTGTGACAAATATGCAATAATAAATCAGGAAATCAGGAAGGGGCAAATACTTTTTTTCATGGTACTGTACCAACAGGTACAGCTCCCTAACAGACCTTCTCTTTACATCACAAAATTGTGTACTGTTTTCTTATATCTGTGGATTACCTGAGTTTATGGGAAAATATACTTTGTTCTCAATGCCCAGATTCAAGGACTATTTACTGCATAAGAATAATCTAATCTGCTCAGATCAGGAAGTTTAATACTCACAAAAATTCTCATAAGTTTTCAGTCAGCCTGTATTGCATGCTGTGCTCAAACTAGTGCAATGCAGACAAGAGTTAAAGAGAGGCTTTCTTCTTTATTCTTAATCGATTTTACTTAATTGAATTTTCTTTTAATTTGCATTCTGTACCATAATGAGAAAAGAAAACACTACAATAGGAGACAAAATTAAGAGAAACCTTTGGGATTACTTGGCCATTCATTATTCAGATAATTGCCATCCTTAATCAAACAATCTCACATTGTGCTTCTCTTTCTTCACATAACACTACAGAATGCAAATTAAAAACCACAATCTGTATAATATAATCAATTTACCACATTCGTACTTTTTTCAGAAGCAATTCAGGGGGAAAAAATGCAGCCACGAGTACATCAGCAATGCTCAGCCAAAGCCAAATTTGAACCTTCAACCTTCTGTGTTATTTAAATTTTTTCTACAACAGAGTGCTGCACCGCACTGCAGATATCTACAATCACACACAAGAACAGCCTCTCATCTATTACTTCCAGCATGGAGACTTCCACCATAGCAATGTGTCTCTGCGTTAGTGCTGCGCATTTCAGAGGTTGCACTGAGGCTCATTAAGACGAATGGAAAAGAGAGAAAAGTGAAACAGTGAAAAGAAATCAGCAGAACTTCATTTTGAAACAGAATGGCCGACACGCAGGAGTTCACCACGGCCAAATGCTGCCGTCTCCCAGGTCTTGCACATGAAGTCCAAAGCCTGATTAATATCACTATCAAACTCAGAAAATGGCGGTAAACTAAAAAAAAAAGGCGGTAAAAAGTGTCAGCAGTATTAAAGGGAAACAGTCCTATGCTTAGAAACATACATTGGTTAGTTAATATGAGGTAGGAAGGGGACTACGTATGAACTCCCTTTGTCTGAGGGAGGAGTTTGTTTGCAGCCAGTTGGTTTAGTTCTGGACCCCAAAAAAGACCTCCATCCCTGGGAATATTACCTCTTTGACGTGTGCGTCGTCAAAGTACATCCACTTGCGGATCTTGGTTTGGAAGAAGAAGGTAGAGTAATGCTTGCCGTAGTAACACACCATGCCCACAAGGTAGAGCTCTGACTGCTTGGCCCTGTCATCCGTCACCCGGAAGAAAAGCTGTGGGCGACAAGGAGAGGGCCAATCAGGTTTCACCACAGTATGGAGCGGCCCAATCGGGGTTAATCATAGCATGAGGTGGGCCAATCAGGTTCCAGCATGCTTGCATAGGCTCTGTTCACAGCTCCCCATCAGACTGCTACTAGTGGTAATTGATATCCACATGCTAATTTGCACAACCTATATTGTTTCCTTAAAAGTCACCCTACAGTCAACCTCGTTTACTGAAGGAAATCCATTACTGCTTCTGCATGTCAAAACAGGCACTTACAGAGATGAGAAAAAGTATATTTCTACTTGTAAGCAAGCACATGTAAGGTGTCTTGGTGATGGCCATCACTATAGTTTTAAGGAAAGCTAACAACTAGCAACAATCCTGAATCATACAATTTGGGTCAGCTCTGTTTTTTTCTGTACAGTTAGCAGAGCACAGGGGTACTCGCACAATGAGTACTAGCTTCTGTGATATTCACAATCCATGATGAAACCCTGAATCTTTTCAAATTTGCCGTGGATACGGACATCTGCCACATGAAGAAATATGAATAAATAAGGACGTGAATAACTTGCTTTCTCCCTCTCCTCTCCTTCTTCGGACAAGATCATCCTCTCAACCTCACTTTTCCACTTTCAATCATTCCCTCTCTTCCTCACTCTCCGTCTCAAAGTAAAATAACCACTTGCAAGCAAACTGGACTGACTCAGCGTTTCTTAATGGCACGCTGTCACTTCGGTAATAAGCGGAAGGGTTGGTTCGCGGTCTACACTAGGAGGCTGACGGTTATGGCTGTCTCTTACATCGCCCAGACGGAGGCAGGTGCCCAGGCTGTGGATGACATCTTCAGCCAGGTCAGAGTTCTCCGAGTCCCACACCAGGCCTATGGTGATGATCTCTGGGGAGTTCATCAGCACCCGCCGAATACGCAACATCTCCCCACAGTTACTCTGTGTGAGAGAGTGAGAGAGAGAGAGAGAGAGGGAGAGAGAGACAGAGAGAGAGAGAACGATGACAGTTATTTCACCAGAAGAGGATTACCTCCCTGTGAGAGAGGGTTGAGGAGACACAGATAGGGCTGGGGGTTTGTGGGTGTGTGCGACAGAGAGACACACAGGACAAGCAAACGTAAGAGAGAGCGTAAGTTGACTGCGGGGCAGAAGGACTGAGAAACAGAAGGTTATCTCACTGCCATGGACAGAAGGACAAGAACAGGGAAAGGAGGTTCATCTCCGCGCGTAACACAATCCATCAATCCGGCACGGACACTCAGTACACACGTTACCACGAATGTCAACACCAGACAAATGCGCTTTCTTTTTGCAGTTGTTTTTTCTCTCTCCTGAGTGCATTCCCATGTAGCCGTCCCCAGACATGTCCCCGCCCCCCCGGATGCTGGCCCCGCCCCCCCTCCCCGGAAGGTGTCCTACAGCACGGCAGCCGGTCCCTGGGGGCCCCTCGGCGCTGGCAGGTACACGCTGTACCGGCTCCGCGGTGGGAGAGCGTCAGTCTCGCGGAGCTCCGCCGCGGCAGGCCAGCAGGCGGTCAGTTCCCGCCCGTAATGGCGCCGGTGTTACATAACCGAGCTGACCGCTCCTCTCCTCCGCACTGCCGGGCGGGTGGCCCGCACGAGGCCCGGGCTGCTCAGATCTCGCACACATTGGTCCGTTTCAAACCAGAGCCAAGGCGAAGTCCCACACGCCCGCCACCCCGCCACCACCCTCGAAAGCAGGGCTTAGGGAGCTTCTAGAACTTTTTTTTTTTGAGTCAGCTCTTGGCCCACGACAACTTGGCAGAGCGAAGGGAGAGGGAGGGAGAGAGAGAGAAGGAAGGAGGGAGGGAGAGATGGACGGAGGGAGGGAGAGAGAGAAGGAAGGAGGGAGGGAGGGAGGGAGGGAGAGATGGATGGAGGGAGAGAGAGAGAAAAGGAAGGAGGGACGGGTGCTAACAGTTCGAGAACGCTCGCTGTGCCTGCCATATCAGCAACATTTGTCACAGGAAAACATTTCCTCCCTCGTGGGAAACAGGGGGAGAGGGCAGGCTGGCACGGGCCGGCACAGGCTGGTACGGGCTGGCATCGGCCTTTGACAGGAAGGGATTATGTGCAGAGAGGGCCAGGCTCTGGCACCGTGGCCTTCATCTCAGGGGACAAACAGATCCACCGTGAGCCATCCCAGAATGAGATGCAAAAACACGGAGCGCAAGCCAGCCGAAATCAGAGCCCGGAGAACCAGCCTGAACACAAACACTTTGAAGAAAACAGCCTGAACACAAACACTTTGAAGAAAACAGTCTGAACACAAACGTTTTGAAGAAAACAGTCTGAACACAAACGCTTTGAAGAAATCAGCCTGAACACAAACGCTTTGAATAAAACAGCCTGAACACAAACGCTTTGAAGAAATCAGCCTGAACACAAACACTTTGAAGAAAACAGCCTGAACACAAAAGCTTTAACTAAACAGCCTGAACACAAACGTTTTGAAGAAAACAGCCTGAACACAAACGCTTTGAAGAAATCAGCCTGAACACAAACACTTTGAAGAAAACAGCCTGAACACAAAAGCTTTAACTAAACAGCCTGAACACAAACGTTTTGAAGAAAACAGCCTGAACACAAACCAGCCTGAACAAAAAACGCTTTGAAGAAAACAGCCTGAACACAACAGCTTTAAACTGTCTGAACACCTTCACAAAAAAAAAAAAATCAGATGGGAAACTTGTTGTTTTCACGTGTGAAAATCATAATTTCAAATCAATGGTTTCACGTGTGCTTAGCTTTTCTCACATGAATGAATTTTCATATAGAAATAGGTCATAGAAATAGGTCACACTGAGTCATTAGCATCTTCACATTTTCACCTGTCACTGACTTTTTAAAATGTCAACTGCAATTTTCACATCTGAAAACAAAACACGTGACTTGAAATAGCACAGGTTACCTTTATCCACTCCCATCTTATCAGTAGGATTATTTAGATTATTCACATGTGTACTCTTCACATGCTGGGTGTTCTCATGTGGTTTTTTAACATATTTTTTTTTTATTAAGGCCACAGCAGCTTTTAAAAAAAACAGCCTGAATACAGCAGCTTTAAACTGAATAGCCTGAGCACAGAAGCTTTAAACTGAACAGCCTGACCACAGAAGCTTTAAACTGAATAGCCTGAGCACAGAAGCTTTAAACAGAACAGCCTGACCACAGAAGCTTTAAACGGAACAGTCTGAACACAGCAGCTTTAAACTACACAGCGTGAACACAGCAGCAAGAAACTAAACAGCCTGAACACAGCAGCAAGAAACTAAACAGGCTGAACACAGCAGTAAGAAACTAAACAGGCTGAACACAGCAGCAAGAAACTAAACAGGCTGAACACAGTGGCTGTAAATAAAACAAAATTAACACGATGACTTTCAAGTGCAATTTATTGACAAGCGTTAAGATTTATGGTATTTAACCAAAAAGAAATTCAACAAATATTTCTATCTTTTCAATTTTTCTCTCCAATTATGCACCTCCATGTCTACCTTTTAAGATATCTCTGCATCACTCACAGCCACACTCACCTGTGAGCGAGTGACTGCTGTACATCTACAGTGCACACAGTACTACAGGAGAGAGCCAGCTCTGACTGAGCGAGAGGTACGCCCCTCGCTGATGACCTCACTGTGGCCACTTCACATGCTGCTGACAGGAACTAATGCAGCAGTGTGCCAAGTAACTCAAAGAAAGAATACTGTTTTTGAGAGACTGGATTTTTAAGAAGAAAAATGTTCCTGTCTGAAGAAATGAGAAATCCAAACACCCGTCCACAATACTTCTGCAGTCAAATCCTCTCAAGTTCCAATCTGCATGGCCACCAATAATGAACCAAAGCTTTGTGATTCTGTGCAGCCTCTTTGTGGGAGCCAAGAAAAGCCCCAGGCTTTACGGAGTCAGCTAGCGGAGAGAGCCTTTGATTGGCCACTTGGCCCAGCCTGTTGAACAGCTTGGCCCGGCCTTCTCACAGCTCCACACTCATCACCAGAACCAAGCGCTTTATACACATCCAAAGCAATTAACTTTCCACATACGGTCACACACACACGCACACATGCATGCACACATGGACGCGCACACACACACACACACACACACACACACACACACACACACACACACACACACACAACCTGTCCAGAGACAAATACACAAACTTACATGTACAAACACATACAAAACTCAGAAGACAGTGATTCAGGTATAGAAAGAACTCAAGAAACAGAAACTCAGAAGTTAAACTGACTGGGTACTGATTTAGCAAGTCATGGGACAGTGACATAGGAAGGAAAGCTTACAGGTGTCACAGGAAGTGAAACTCACGGGGCAGTGACACAGGAAGTGAAAGTTGTGGGACTGAAACAAGAAGTCAAATTAATGAGATAATGACTCAAAGAGAAACCAGATTCTATAAACAGAAAAAGTTACACGGGCCTGTACACTGAAAGCTCTATGAGCTGCCTCTCTAACTTTTCTGTAAAAATGGAACATCCAGTAGTTATGAATCAGAGTGCAGAAGGAACATATAGAAGCTGAGTATCTGGTGAATCTATAGGATATGTAGTGAAACTGATGGGAGATTGATATGGGAAGCAAAACTCAGAAGGCAGTGATACAGGAAGTGAAACTTACAGGACATTGACACAGGAAGTGAAACTTGGGGCACATTGATACAGGAAGTGAAACTCATGGGACATCGATACAGGAAGTGAAACTTACAGGACACTGACACAGGAAGTGAAACTCAAGGGACATTGATACAGGAAGTGAAACTAACAGGACACTGACACAGGAAGTGAAACTCATGGGACATTGATACAGGAAGTGAAACTTACAGGACATTGATACAGGAAGTGAAACTCATGGGGCATTGATACAGGAAGTGAAACTCAGGGGACATTGATACAGGAAGGGAAACTCATGGGGCATTGATACAGGAAGTGAAACTCATGGGGCATTGATACAGGAAGTGAAACTCACGGGACACGGATACAGGAAGTGAAACTCACGGGGCATTTATGCAGGAAGGGAAACTCACGGGACAATTGCGCAGGTCGCCCATGGTGCTGGCGGTGCGGAGCAGCTCCCCGAACATGTCCGGCGTGGGCTTCTCCCGGCACTCCAGCATGCGGACGGCTTGGTTACTGCAGCAGAGGGGCGAATGGGGCAGACGTGTCCTCAAGCGCCGGTGTCAACGTCACCCTCATTGCACCCCGCGCGCGGGCGGCACGTTCACTTTCAGACCGCCCCCGACTGACGCTCATTGCTTTATTTACCTGTCGCATCATTTTAACCACGCCTCTAAATCAAGCACAACACTCCATCCCACCCAACAGGCAATATGATGAGCAGCTGGTTGGCACACTGGCTTTAAAGTTTATTAAACGCATTTAAAGTGGTTTATTAATATAACCTTTTTACATTACTTTGAATTGGTCCATCATTTGTTTTTGACTGTAAAGTACAGTATAGTCCATGTTCACGGTTCATTGCTAAACTGAGTTTTGTTTGGAGGTCTAGGTTCTGACACCACTGTTATGGAATGAGGATTAATGAACAAAAACTCATTAAATTTGTATGTTCAAACTGCAACAATTCTTAACGACATTATAGGCCTATATGAACATAGCCGTTCCTGGTAAGAACTATATGAAGCCACTTCTTTGTGATTCAGTATTTGGTTCATTGCAAGAAGAAGCATCTCTGTCTTTGGCTCCGCGACACTTTTCTTTGATGAATATGATAATAACCTGAAGAAGTCAGATTGGCTGTCGTAAAGTTACAGTATGCATGCGCGCGCATATGTCTCTGTGTGTGTGTGTGTGTGTGTGTGTGTGTGTTCGTGTGTTCGTGTGTTTTGTCCGCGTGCGGGTGGCGCGCGGCGCATGGGGGAGGTTCAGCTCGTCTGCGTATTCGCCCGCGGGGGCCCGCTGGAGCCCTCGTTTCGCGCGGGGACGCGAACGCGGGACACACTGAAGACGCGCTCCTTTCACGCGTTATTAATGCAAATCATTTCACTCGCGCTCTTTTTTCCTTCCCCCCGCGCGAACGTTCGTACCAGACGTCTCGGGTGCCCGTCTCCCGGCAGCCGGCTTAACTGGCAGATAACGCCGGCCCCCTCGGGGGGGGGGGGGGGTAACATGGGAGGGGCCGAGACGACCGCTCCGAGACGGCGTTTAATTACGACGGGGACGATCGCGCCCGGTCCGACGTGCGCGTCGACGTCCCGCGCCCCCCGATGAAGGCTCCCATTAGCTGGTTTCCAGGCGACCTACATACCCAACCCGCTGGGTTACGCTGCCCAGCCGCTCATCTGACAGTCACTTACGTCCTGCTCTGCAGCGAGACCCTCCCTTTCTCTTTCGCTAAAATGCCTTTAATTGCCTATTTTTTCTAAATGTGAAATATACCCCACAGCACAGTCCATTTCCCCCACAGTCCGTGAATATTTTTATCTGCGGAACAACGTTTACTGTTTTACTCAGGAAATGCATTGAGACCTCATTAGACCTGTCACCAGATAGAAAGATAGATGGATAGATAGACAGATAGAGCAATATCACTTATAATTTCTCAAATCCACTTGTTTCGCTGATGCAACGAACAGTACAACAAAACACAACACAACACAATTACTAATTCAACAGACAATACATTACACGGTATATGAAAAACACCCCATCTGGACTTACACCAGAACTCATAAAAGTCTTAAGATACTTTAATGTCTGTTATAAACTAGACTTGAACTTCAGGCAAGGAGGATTAATCCAGGCCACAGTCCAATGCAGCGACGAAGGGGTTAATATAAATCCTTTGCGGATCTCTACTGACCTCCACACTCCTCTCCTCCAACCCTGGTTCCCATTCCCACCAACACTGAGGGATCGTTCCTATCAACATCGCCCCCACTTACCAGAGGGAGGTGGTGGAGATGTAGTGGACCATCTGTATGAAGGGTAGAGGGTCTGACGTGGCCCCACAGCTGTTACACACACACTGAGAAGGAAACACACACACACATAAATACACAAACACACACACAAACAAACACATACACACGCACACCATTAATAAATGACCGTGTCTTGTTGTCCATTGATTTGTGCTTTTTGTGGCCCTATTTGGAAGGGCGAATCATAATTTGTAACGTTTGAAAGATTCTTCGTCAGTTTTGGAGGGCACGGGCCAGCATGTGTCCCCTGAGGCGCGGGCCGCCCGCCGACGGGGGAAGACCGCGAGCGCCGCGCTCAGCTGGAGGACCTACCCTTGCGGCGAGGTGGGGGAAACCCTGCGGGCTGAACCTGAGACTCGACTGCGGCCGATGACATCATCCCCGAGGATCCCTATAGGCAGACTCCGCCGTGACCACATTAAGTCAGCATCGGACTTCAGGGGCACAGGTGTTTCGCAGGACACCAGTGAATGGAGGCCCGTGACTGTTTCTGGGAGGACTCCTTTGTAGACAGCTAACGCTGAGCCCCAGGGTCACCTCTCCTATCTCCCAGAGCAGCTCCAGATAAATCGCACCTGTGTAAATTCGGCCTATGTTTGCCCTCACCTTCACCGTCTCACAAAACAGTGATGATGGTACACCTCACCTTGACTCAGAAGTGCACTAAGCAAGGGCTCCCTAAAAGCAGGGGTGAGCTTCTGCATTGGAAAGGAAAGCTACATTCCAAAAGAGGACGGATGGAAATTACTCACACCGCACGACAAATGAGGCTTACATCATTTTTAAAATTAAAATAAAATTTTTTAGAAGAATTAAATGAAATAAAAGTGAATCAATTTCAGAAGTGCCCTTTCTTTTTCGGAAAACTGTGTATTGTACTGTCGCAGTGTTTGTGTTATTAATAAATTGTAAAGAACCAAAAATAATCATTTTTTAATTTGCGTTTTCTGGTGCGCGCAGTACGTGCGGAGGGAAACTGTGCTGCGGGTGAGGGGGGGGGTGGAGGGGGTCGGACGCTGTGTTCAGTGCACAGACTAATGCGATGAGTCACCTAGAGCTGCAGGAAAGTGCGTGCGGTGTGTCCCTCCTCCTGGGGAGGGGGCGGGAGCGGGGGCGGGGGCGCAGGCTCCACCCACCTGCTCGAAGAGCGTCATGGCGAACTTCTGGTGCGGGATGCAGTGCTTGGCGGTGCAGATGTCCTCCTGCGTCTCATCCGAGATGTGGAAGTGGATCCGCATCAGCAGGTTCTCCTGCAGTACAGAGGGCTGCGTTATTCCTGCAGGGCACTGCGTGTGTGTGTGTGTGTGTGTGAGTGTGTGAATGTCTGTGTGTGTGTGTGTGTGTGTGGGGGGGAGTGTGTGTGTGTGTGTGTGTGTGTGTGTGTGTGTGTGTGTGTGTGTGGGGGAGTGTGTGTGTGTGTGTGTGTGAGTGTGTGAATGTCTGTGTGTGTGTGTGTGTGTGTGTGTGTGTGTGTGAATGTCTGTGTGTGTGTGTGTGTGTGTGAACGTCTGTGTGTGCGTGTTTGTGCCTGTGTGTGACTGTGTTTGTGACCGTGTTTGTGTGTGTGTGTGTGTGTGCAAGTGTGTATGCGTGTGAGTGTATTTGTGTGTGACTGTGTGTGTGTACGTGCGTGTATTTTTTTGTCGCTGCATTTGTGACTGTGTGTATGCGTGTGTGTGTGTTCGTGAGTGTGTGTGTGAGAGTGTGAGTGTGTGAGAGCTTGCAGCCCGCATTTTTCATTCATTTTTCACTGTCAGCACTCTCTTCACATTAATCTAATCAGGAGAGGAAAAAAACACATATATATTTCATAAGGGGCCTTCGATTCACTCAGAGAACAAATTTAAAATCAATCGATCACACTACTAGGACCTGACACTCCAATATATCGCCTATAACGGAAAGTTGGGAAGAAGAGCAGAGAGACCAAAGCATAAGGCCCTCAGCACCACTATACCTTCCCCTTTCCATCCCTCTTTCATTTTACAGCTGCCATCTGCTTAGAGCTGTCCTTTGCCATAGCAAAACAATGCCTCAAATAATATACAGCTAATATGTCCATGCGCATTATGCTTGACATAATGAAACTGACTTCATGCAATCATCACAAATCTGAATATGAATTGATCCAATAAAAACGATCTGCAACTATTGATCCAATAAATTCATAATCATGACCCCACTACAATGAGGTAAGCTGCCAGAGTGTATAAAAATAGTTGCCAAAAATTGATCTGAGAAAAAAAGGAAAAAAATTAATTGCAGTACTTCTGCTTCTTCTGTTTTTGATTGACACGTGAACATGTTGAAAAAAAAAAACTGAAAGCTGTGATTTACTATAAGATACAGGGATAATTTAATATGTAGTTTCTCATTATTTCAGTTTCAGTGAATGGTTTTGATTGGCTCAGACAGTTGAAGGATGTTGTGATGAAGGATATGTTACATACAGAATTTGTGACGACCTGTGGGCATTATAATAAAGCATTTGCAAGATGTGATTTAAAGTAAGAAAATACACTTTAATGTACCCACAAACTAGCTTGTGCAGTGATGTTATGCCTCCAGAGGTTGGACATATATTACTTGATTTTTAAATAAATCCATGTTTAATCCTATTTTCAGTTAGAACTATTTTGGCACAAATTTCTGAATATTTGCAAAAACCTGGTTGCATCTTGGGTCCACCAAGTCTAC